>NC_133617.1:184505316-184851149 GCF_048593235.1 Sminthopsis crassicaudata | reverse complement strand
AAGTATCCAATAATAAAGGAATGATTAAATAACTAGAATAGTTATTTCTAGTAAGATTCAAAAATTTGAGGAATGTGAAGAAATATATTTTTAAACTTATGAAATAATACAAATCAAGAAGAGCAGGACCAGAACCAGAATACCACACAAGTAAAATAAATAAAATAAACAAAAACGAATAGACCAAGAATCCTAATGGAAATAAAGATGGAAAAAGTTAGGATATTTTAATGTATTAAATTGTTTCATTTAAATGTTAACATTTAAACGGATTTATTGACATTTAACATTGTTTATAATAAAGCTTTTTAAAAAGAAAATAGCTATAAAAATTTCATAGATAAGTATTATCTATAAACTAAGGTCTAACCCAACATCTCTCCCATTTTCTCTTCCTCTTTTGTTTATTCAGAATTCCTCTCAGTATCTGACCAAAGGCCTCAAGGAAACAATAAGCATATTTGAAGCTTACTTGACAGTCAACAGAACACTTCACACTTCATTGGAAGAACCATAAAAGCAATTACCAGGTCATTAGCACAAGACTTTTAAAAAGGAGCTTTTGAAGGAAGAGCTTTCTTACAGAATTATTAAAACACAGGGAAGCTAGACTTCTCCAGAGCTGTTACCTTTCATAGAAGGACAGGTGAAGGCATTGAGAATTGGTGTTAATTTCTGAGGCAGCATAGAATGAATGGACAGAGAATCAGGGGAAAATGGGGACCACCTGCATGCTTGCTCACAGTTATTATCCTCTATTGTTTAAGTTATTTACCTTAGCTTATATACTCTTCCAGAAAAAGAAATAATTTCTATACAGCTCCATCAGACTCTAGTAGATAACTGCTCAATAATTTTTTTGTTTTCCTATATTGTTTCATTTTTCTTCCTCAAAGCCTACTTTAAGTTTCATCTTTTTTATATTTTGTGACCCAGAGTTGAGGAAAAGAACCACTGCAAGTGGAAACAATAGACTATAAAAGTTTCAGTGATGGGAAGAAAAAGATGTAGCTTTCAGAAAGATAGATGAATAAGGATTACATGCTCCTACCAAAACCTCCAAAATGAACATTTTTTTTCTAAAACGTCACATCAGCTGGAAGAAAAACAACACAAAATGTATTATAGTGAAAAGACCGGAGAGGGATTGGATTTAAAACATGTGGACCATAATTAGAGCTTCAAGCTCTTCACCCAGGGCCTGGCACATAGTAGGTACTTAATGAGTGCTTCTAGACTGATTGATTTATGATTGGGATTGCACCTGTGCTCTAAGATAATGACTGCATTCCAACAATGGATTCTGTGAACGACTCCCTATCTTTTATTGAAACCCTTACCACAGAAAGCATTCTCCATGTTACCCAACATATACATCCAGCTGCACACACACTGCAGAATTAATTTAACTGCACCTGTAGCAGACCCACCAGAAATAATTTACAATAATTTGTCAGGATTAACCTTTTGATGAGGCATAAATTTGTCTCGATTTAAAGCACTTTAAAAAGGTGCAGAGGTCCATTTGTATTATATAAATGCTGTATCAGCAGGTTGATGGAGGCAAAAAATACTGATGTTCAGAATCACTACCGCTCCATTGGACTTAATCTTCAATGCAATAAAACAGAAGCTTGGCATTTCAGCTTGGGAAGAGATGATTCATAGCCAACTGTATCATTCTTAGTTAGTCCTAGAAATGTCAAGCCCTGTAATTAACGAAGGGCTCTTGCAGGTCCCCGCATTCGGGATACCATGATGAATGAGAATTCTATATTGCACAATTTTAAAATGTTTGCAGCCATATGTTTTTAATATTATACAGTCATCATCTGCAACATCAGAGAACACTACATTCATAGATATCACCCACTGCAATGGATGAGAATTTCCTGGGATATAAAGGATGATTTCCACATTGCCATCAAGCTTTCATTTGGGTAACATATCTAGGTATAATTTCAAGCCGGATCAATCATCCTGCATCTTTAGTCTTCCTAAAATTGGGGTCCTTATGATTTTGTGTCACGGGCCCATTTTGTCAGGACAGTAAAGACTATGATCCCTTTCTCAGAATATTTTTAAATACATGAAATAAAATTCATAAAATTACAAAGGAAGCAAATTATATTTGAAATATAATTATCATTTTTAAAGCAAGTGCAGGGACCCCAAATTAAAAACTTCTGTTTAAAAACAAAAACAAGCAAAAAGCAAGCATTATTATTGTGTGCTTCTATTGACTTAACCAAAGTGTCACATTTTTGCTAAACTATATATGTACCCAAATATTGATTGAAATTATTCTGGCATTCCTCCTACAGAATTTCTATTTCAGGAATAATTCTATGCATAGCACTGTATATGTTCCATGTTCTGCCTGAACTAGGCCCCAAATTCTTGAGTATGAAAGCTTTCTTTGAAAAACTTGGATGTTCCTTAAAGTCTAAATGCATAAGGAACACACACACACACACACACACACACACACACACACACAAAGAGAGAGAGAGAGAGTAGAAAAAAATGGATTTTAATGGAATCTTAAAGTCTCCACTTATGTTAAAAAGAATTCAGCTTCAAATTCTTAGCCCTAGCTGTTAAATTCACTCATAAAGAAATATTTTTAAAGTATTCTAAAGAATAAATAATAGCATATTCATATTAGTACATTAAGGATAACAAAGCATTTTCATTGCAATAACATTTTTCTTCCATTTTTTTCCAGGTAATTGGGATTAAGTGACTTGCCTAGGATCACACAGCTCATAAGTGTCTGACACCAAATTTAAACTCAAGTCCTCCTGATTACAGGATTCTATCCACTGTGCCATTTAGCTGTCCCTACAATAACATGTAAATGAAAATATTCAAGACACATCTTTCAAATAAGGAAGCAAAATTGGAAACTTGTGACTTGTCCCAGATTGCAGAGTTAAATGCTGAAATCAAAATCTGATACTTGTCCTCCTGCCTATAAATCAAGTATCATTAAAAGGCTTTTTGTTTGTTTTTATTGTTTTTGACAGGACCTGTGATTTCTTTAGTGTCAAAAACTTCTGTTGGGGAAACTACCAAAGCAGATCAGCAACTGTTCTGAAATTAAAAATGCAGTTGAGACACTAAGAGGTTATGTGACTTGACCAGGATCAAACAAAACCACGGAATGTCAGAGATAGTACATGAATCTAGTTGTTTATTTGTTTTCTGATTCCTCTCAGAAATAGGTATTTGGTTTTTTCTTTTTTTAAATAAAAAAAGTAACTTCAAAAGTTAGAAGAATAGATTATTTAGAAAAATATATTCCTAATTCTTTCCATGCAGAATAAATAGAACTGTGACATGAATAAAAAATAAAGTGCAGATCATCTTTGTATTAATCAAAAATATTCATGAATATGTGATATTTGAAAGACAGACCAACTAGCATGGGAATAAGAGATTTTTATCCTAGAGCACTAATTTACAGGGAAAATGTATAGAGTGATAGAGAGGGGATTATAATGCCTCCCCTTTATTACTTGTATCTAACCTCCAAGGATCTCACCTCAAAATTTCCTGTCAGTCTGTTCCACTGCTGGTATAAGCTCCACAAATGCCCTTTCCAGCATCCTGTGGTTATAGAACTCTTGCAAGCAATTAACAACAACCATTCAAGTACCCTAAACTATTCCATGACTGCACCTAAGCTTGGACGGCCTTATATGTCATCATTCCCCTCAAATATTTTTTCTCTAGGCAAAATCATTCCTAGGCATCTCTGATGAGAGGTATTGTGCTAGGCAGGTATTGAAATACTCCAAAATATTTACTAAAGTTTGCACAATAAAATGTTTATGGAACAAGTGAAATTTCACCAATATAAACAATCCTTGAAACAAGAATAATTTCAATTCCCATCACTACCAAAACTTAAGAGCAGGCAAAAGGAAGAAAACAAACTCTCTCACAACCTAAGAATTGTCTTATAAAAATAATTTTAAGTGTTTATCGAATGCCAGAACACAGAAGTGACTATATCATAATTTGTATCAGAGTATATCCCAAAAGAGATACCTGTGCCCTTTCCCCATTTCAAAGATAAATTCTTGACATTCTATATAATGGATCTTTGCTCACCTCAATCCATGAGAATTTTAGAACTCAAGTTCTAAAAGCAAGATAACTGAACTTGTTTTTACATATATATATATATATATATATATATATATATATATATATACATATATATATATATATATATATATATATATACATAGATAGATAGTTTTTTATTGACAAAATACATGCATGCGTAATTTTTCAACATTGACCCTTGAAAAACTTCTGTTCCAACTTTTCCTCTCCTTCCCTCCACCCCTTATCCTAGATGGCAGGCAGTCCCATACATGTTAAACATGATAACTGAATGTGTTAAGGCCAGTCAGTACATTAGACTCACACTTATTCTAAGCATTGAGAAAAGGATACTATTAATTAGTATCTATATAAAATGAGCCAAGAATCACTAAGCTAAAGAAAAAGAAGGGAAAAGCCATGAAAGAAATCCAGAATCCAGGGTGAGTAACCAGAATGAGAAAACAAAAAGTCTCCAGTCAAGGAAATAGATACTACAGTTAAACCATATCAGTCACACAGCAACTTATCCCATTTCAGTGTTTCTTACAAGGCCATCAGCTACACCACATGTCAGAAAATAAATTACTTTCCTCCACTCACAATTAACCCACCTAGATACAAAGGTTGCTTTTTTGGTTCCTTTTTCAGTGAAAAAGACTTCATTTTCAAATGATTAACTGAAACATAGGACTTGTAAATAAGGCCGGAGGTGGGAGGAGGAATAGAGATGATATAGGAAAGTTACCCTCCCAATCCTGGTGTTAACCAGCTTAAAAGGGAAGATTTTTAAGCACAATCAGGAAAAAGAAAGAAAAAAATAATAGTTTCTGCAGTACTTTTAAGTCTTGCAAAGGCTTTCCTCATATCTCTCTGAGATAACTACTATAAGGAAGAATTATACCCACTTTACAGATGAAGACCACTGAGTTTCAGAAAGGCTGAATGATTTACATATAATCATATAAAAATTAAGAGTCAGAAATAGGATAAGAAGTTAAATCTTTTATTCCAAGTTCTATGCTTTTTTTCTACTCGTGTTTTGATTTTATTTTTCCTTTTATACTATGAGTAATGGCAGTTTAATGGGGAGGAAGATTTGTTTTGTCAAGCCAGAAGAAAAATAAAATGTAAATGTCTAGGTGAACCAATACTTACTTCGATAACGTTAACACACCTTTAACATTTTACTCTTCTTAGTAACATCATTTTCCCAACCTAGATGTTATTTCAGAGATATGTTGTTTCTTACAAACTCAGAAGATGTTTTTAGAGAGATTGTATTTTCTTAAAAATAAAGCAAATAATACTATCATCCCACTCTCTGGTTAATACTCTTCAATTTGACAAATTGTTTATTAAGGGCCTAATGTGCAATACATTATAACTAAGCACTAGATATTCAAAGATGAAAAAAATGCCTACCATCAAAAAGTTTTCAACCTAGTAAGGGCAATAGGATGGAGAATAAATGCACAAAAATATGATCTTAACAGTTAAAAATAGAAAATGTACACAGAAAAAGTACAGAGGTACATGAAAGAGTCAAAAAAGATGTCTCATAACTACCTATATCTGTAATATGATTTGGGCTTTACTGGTGGGGGACTCTGTTGTAGGAATGGGAAAGGGCAATGAGGAAATATTTGTATGCACCAAAAACAGAGGCAAGAATTTCAAGCAGGAAAAGACCGGTATATAACAAAATTTGCTGAGGAAGTAGTGTACATGAATATAAGTTGGAAAGGAAATTGGGACCATATTGTAGAGGGCTTTTAATGCCAGCTTGACATTTGTATTTTATTTGATAGACAGTGGGGAGTCCATTTAAGTGTGTTGCTGTTGTTTTTTTTTTTTTTAAAGAAAATAAATTATGTGATTGGACCAATATGTAGACAGATTATTCTGTTAGTAATATGGTAAGTATTTTAGAGTAAAGAGAGTAAGGAGATTACCAATAGTAGCTAGGATTAATATATTTGTTTAAGGTTTATAAAACACTTTACATCTTTTATGTAATAGCTAACATTTATATAGCACTTATGTTCTAGGCATTGTGCTAAGCATTTAATAATTACTATCTAATTTGATCTGTACAACACATCCCTGTGAAATAGATGCTCTTATTATCCCCATTTTACAGATGAGGAAACTGAAGACTAGCAAGTTTAAATGATTTGCCTACAGTTACACAGCTATTAAATACAGGTGTCCAAGTCTAAGATTCTATCCACTATGCTATCTAGCATGTTTGAGGAGCATTAAGTAGTTCAATTTGTCCAGAGTATGAGATACAAGAATGGAATTAATGTGAGAAGAGGTGAAAAGAATGAGGAAGGAATTGGAGAACATGACAGATAAATATTCATGAAGGAACTGGGCATGTTTAACTTGTGGAAGAGAAGACTTTAGTAGAATATGATACCTGTATTTGAAGAACTATCATATTGAAGGAGGTTTACTCTGCTAGTATCAAGCAATCAGTTAGTAAATATTTATTATGTACTTGTGATACAAAGAAAAGGTAGACAGCCCTTGCCCTCAAGTACTTTACGTTTTAGTGATATCAATAGCATATAAATAATCCAGTATCTATAAAATACATACAGAGAAGATTAAAGACAATCTTCAATGGGACTGATTTATACATTTAAAAAATTTTGTTCAGTTACAAGTTGGACTTGATAGCTTCTGAGGTTCCTTCAAATCCTGATATTCTAGCTTTTCTGTGAAGTTGTAGAGAAGCAAATTTAGGCTTAACATAACCAAAAGTATCTAACAGATCTGTCGTCAAATGGTATAGATGCTTCAGAAAGCATCTTTAATCCAGGTAGTCAAATGGAACCTAAATTACCAAATGTCAGAAATATTGTAGATGTATAGTTTAGATAATAGGTATTAATAGATTAGACTAGATGGCTTCAGAATGCCATTCTGCCTCTCACATTCTGTCATGGTAGATGTATTAGTTTACATTATTGCCTCTATTTTTTTCATCTTTCACTTAATCTCAAGCAATCAGATCTCTTCCACAACTTCTCACTTCATGGTGTTTCTCTCCTATATCTAGAATGTGCTCCACCCTTCTGAGCTTTACCCCCTATTAAATTCTGATACATTCTTTAAAAGCCAAATCAAATTCTAACTCCTCCAAGAGGCAGTCTCTGATCTCTCCTAGAAGTAATAGCCTTTCCCCCCCATTTTGACATCTATATCTCCCTTGGACTTCTCTCATTCACTTAACAAATATTAACAAATATTAGATATGAAGTTTCATGTGCTTTTTTATTATCCTATGTTGCAGAAATGCTTGTTTTATTCTATAAATTAAAATAATAAATTAAAAATAATTATAATAACAAAAAAGTTGTCAACATTGCTGATCTGCCGAAATGGAGGGAATTTCCATAGAAAAAAGTTACTATTCAGAAGGAAATAATAGCAATAAAGGAAAATAGTAGAAGAGTATATAATAAATAACTTTGATTTACATATATATATGTATATATATATACATATAAATAGATATGTGTATATGCATGTATGTATGTATTACTGAATTAAGGAGGATTTGGTTCCCCTATTCCAGCTCCATTAAAGCAGTGCCATAAGGAAAGAAGCAGGTAATAGAAGTGAGGTGATGTTAACATGTTAAAGGAATGTAAAGAAATATTGCATTAAGGATTTATTTCTGATAGAATAAAAAGAGCAGCTGCTCATTGGAAGAAAACTGAAGCCATTTAGAAAGCAAAGTTTGCTAATCGTAGAAGCAATTGAGGCTGTTTAACCATTTGAGTTAGAAAACAACTGTGTATGACCTGAGTCAACACAAGGCAAGCAGGGGAATTTTTCTCTCATTAGCTAGATCTTGTTGTAGCTGAGCTATTCAATTAGTAAGAGACACTGTATACAAAAAAGCAGATATAGACAGAGACACAGAATCTAAGGTAGGAATTAGTTTTTAGGAACATGACTTTTATCAGCAGAAAAGAAAGGCAAGTATGAATTCAGAAGAAAAAACTATTCTTGAAAGCAGAGGGTCAAACTACAAAATGGAATAAATCTAGGGAGCTCAAGTGAGTTTCCTACCTCCTGGATACAGTGGGAAGACACTATAAGAAAATAAAGGATACTGAAGCCCTATGATTTCACAGGTATCATTTTTGTTTCCTGATAGTATTTCCGCCCTACCACTGTACTCTAAATTGTAACCATTCTTCCCACTGACAGTGTGCACTCCAGAATTATAGAATGGGTAGGGGGAGGGAGAATGTTGTGTAACTTCTCATTATTATGGCTGACTAATAAAAGTAAGTTTATTGGTTGGGATTCTGAACTCTAGTTTTAGGAATATGGACTCAAAGAGTATCTCTTTGAACCTTGGAGGTAATAGCAAACTTATAAGGTTATCTAATCTGCAAATGCTGAAATGGGAAAGTAATCCAGGAAGAAGTTTATACATATACATACATACATATATATATAAATATATATATATATGTGTATATATAGATATATAGATATATAGATATAGATATAGATTTTTTTTTACCAGATCATAAATCACAGGATCATAGATCTAGAGTTCGAGAAAAACCTTGGAGATGATCAGTCTAAACCCTTTATGCTTACATATAAGCAAACTGAGACCCAGAGAAATTAAATGATTTGTTCATGGTTGGAAAGTAGTAAGCAGCAGATCTGGGGTTTGAATTCAATCCTCTTTCCAAATTAACATTCTCTATCATATGCACACCTATACATATATGTGAATGTGCATAAATGTGTAAAATACAGCTAGATGATGATTTATATTACCTGGGGCACATATATTTAAAAGCAAATATACATATAGATATCTAGATATATATGTTGTATACCTTAAGTACTAGCTATCCCATGATGTATCTTAAGTGTGCTATACTTGCATTTGTGATTATGCCATTGTGAAATGCTAATAATTTGTGATTAGTACCTGCTTTGTTGTGAGTAAGGATGGGTATTGCTGCCTTGAATCAAATTACTACAATCATAGATCTGTATTAATTGGGAGATGGAAGGACAGGAGGTCATCTAAACTTAGATAATATTAGTGTCAATATTAACCAAAACAGAATAAAAGATTACAAAATAAAATACAAAATTTGAAATCAACTATATAAAAATGGATCATTCTTAAAAATCTAAAATAATAATTAATGTACATATAATTTAATATTGATATTAGTTTTGACTTTAACCACATTATATACTAGACCAATGTTTTTATATAAATACTTCAAAATATTTTTTAAAGTTTAAAACAAGGGGCAGCTAGGTGGCACAGTGGATAGTGCATCAGCCCTGAAGTCAAGAGGAACCTGAGTTCAAATGTGTCCCCAGATACTTAACACTTTCTAGCTGTGTGACCCTGGACAAGTCACTTAACTCCAAAAATGCTGAAAAATTACCCTTGCATATATCTTGTAAATAAAAAGCTATAATTTTTTAAATGTTAAAATTTAAATGATTTTAAATTTTAAGATTTTAAAACAAAATTAAATGACTGGGTACTTCAGCCTTAAAAAAAATCCTAAAGTTATGTGGACATTGGAATGATACTCTTCTTGTACTACTGAATAATTTAACCTCATACACTTAAAAGGAAAAAAGTTTACAACAGTCTAGAAAAGATGTTATGCTTTTTAATTAAACAGATGATATGAACCTGGGAATATTATTTAGTAAAATAATAGTTAATAATCAGGAAAGTCATAGGTAAAATCTAACAAAATATAATAAGATAAACATAAATTCTTATATATTGATTCAAAGACTTATAAAAAGTATTGGATGTGGATTGTCGGATTGCCAAACCACATCTACAATAGTGTGTTTGGTTCTGGGCTAGGAAGAGCATGGTACACAGGAGAGAAAGATAAGAGGAAGCAAGTCAAAAGGAGAATCACCAGATAGTGAAGCAAAAGGAAACTGCCTCATTAACATCTATTGAAGGAATAGGTAGCTGTTTAGGCATAAGAAGGGAAGACAATACATTTGAATGGCTATAATATGAAAGTGGAATTAGACTTGCTGTGCTTGACCCCAGAGGGCAGAAATAAGAGTAACTAGGGAAAGTTGGAGAGAGACAGGTAGGTAGTGTGGGATAGGGCACTTGGTCAGAAGACAGAGAAAACCAGAATTCAAATCCAGCTTCAGGTCTCAGTTCCCTCATCTGTAAAATGAGGATAAAAACACTACCTATCTCTCAGGGTTGTTGTGAGATTCAAATGAGATAATAATTGTTTAGTGCATTACCTGATACATAGTGAAAATCATGTAAATATTAGCAGTAGGAAGCTAGATGGTACAGTGGATAGTAAGGACTGGAGTTAGGAAGACTCATTTTCCTGAGTTCAAATCTGGCCTCAGACACTTACTAGTTCTGTATGACCCAGACAAGTCATTTAACTCTTGCTTCAATTTCCTCATCTATAAAATGATTTGGAGAAGGAAATGGCAAGTTTAATCAATATCTTTGCCAAGAAAATCCCAAATGGGGCACAAAGAATCAGACACCACTGAAAGAACTTAATAAAACATTATGTATTATTATTATTGATGAAAAGAAAAACTCCCTCACAACAAGAGCTATCCAACAGAGTTATGTACTAATACATTGGAACATTGTATGTCTCTAACTCAGAATCTTCATATGGAAACTAGATGACCACTTGTCAAGGATGTTATAAAGAAGAATCCTGTTCAGGTGCAGATTTGTCTATATGATCTCCAAGGTTCCTTCCAACACTTAGGATCAGATTTTTTAAAATAAAATCAGTCTATGATTAAATATTATACAAGGAAAGCAAGTGCTTCAATACAGCCTAGAAGCAATCCATCAAACACTATTTACTTGCTTTTGTCTATCTATACCATAAATACATGAGTACAACAGCACTAGCAAACAAGGCTATAAATTTATATTAAGTTCTTATTATTTTGACAATGCAAATGTGATTCATGGATACATGTTTACTGTCATTACATAAGTCTCTATCTCATCCCAGAGGAAAGAGGTGGAGATTATAAAACATAGGATATTATTGCTATTTTTATAAAATATACCATATTATTCTATCTAAAAGCAATACTATAACAAACATACTTTGCTTTTTATTAAAACCCCAATACAATGTTTTATTAAAGCACGGGAGTGACTATGGATTACACTAAAAAAGAGGAAATTCTGGAGGGTCCAACTGAGTCAGAAAGACTTCAGGCACTAGCCTAACAAACATTCTGTTAAACCAGGACTAGTTTTACTAAATTTGACAAGGCAAGCTGCAAGAAAGGTAGTCACAGGTTAATGAATTTTTTCAGCCAAAACAGTTCACAGTATTTCCTGAGGCATAGAGTAGTTGTGATCTAAGTCAGTTGGGAAGAACTCATATTGACAAAAATCACATCCATAAAATAGCATGATGCTGACCTGTAATTCTGTTTGACTTGGTATCTCTGGTGAGAATTCTCTCTTACTACAATGACCATTCTTCGAGGTTCTAAAAAGTAGAGCCAAGTAGGATAGAATGCTTTGTCCATTGCCACTGCCTAGTTTCTTCTTAAATCCCACCAGGTTTCACCCTCAGCTCTCATAACTGCAGGGTGCAGATGGCCACTCACACTCCTTTGATAAACAGGATACCACTCACTACTATTCTTCCCCGTAAGCCATTAGGCCTTAAGGACTATTGAATCTTACCATCTGCCCTCCAGATGTCCAAGCATGGCCATTTACCCTGCCACATAATTTAAAGACCAATGGACTTTTCCAACCACTTTGTAGCAGAATTGTCCTGTAAAACATCTATCATGATTATAATGTGAGCTCTTTGAGAAAATGGATTGGTTTGCTTTTCTAATTTTATTCCCAGTGCTTAACACAATTTTTAAAACATGGTAAGCTCCTTGTACATACTTTTACATTTCATTCTTTTTCATGAAATGAGCAAAATTCTCTCCCTCCCTCTCTCTCCATCCCTCCCTTTCTCTCTCTCTCTCTGTCTCTGTCTCTCTCTCTTTCTCTCTCTGTCTGCCTCTCTCTCTGTCTGTCTGTCTCTCTGTCTGTCTCTCTCAGTCTCTGTCTCTCTCTATCTCTCTCTTTCTCTCTGTCTCTCTCTCTCTCTGTCTCTGTATCTCTCTCTCTCTCTTTGTGTCTCTGTCTCTGTCTTTGTCTCTCTCTCTCTCTCTCTCACACACACACACACACACACACACACACACACACACACACACACACTCAAAATAATCAGACCTCTCCTACATCTTAGCAAAATTACTACAAGTTTTCTTGGAGTCAGGATTTGTGTACCTATAGCTTTAATGTTTAATTTCAAGGAATATTTGGAGTGAGAATGTGAGATAAAGAAAAGAAGAGGAAAATCTTGTTCTTTGAACCATGAATCACAATTCTTTAATATACTATTTGCTGTCATTTAGATATTATTAATTATAAAGATAGAAAAGAAAGCAGCAATGGTTGCATAATTAAGATGTCAAACTATGACTTCAAATAGATCACTTTTCTTATTCTGCTAAACTTTTCATGGGGCTGTATTAAAATTCCTGCGCAGCAAAGAAATCATTACACTACGTAGCAGTATGATGTCAAGCTTACAGCTACATAAAGCTCTTAGAGCATTAGAGGGATGAATTTATTCTTCATCATTGGGAGACTCTTAGAAATTTTACCTGTCTTAGACCTTCAATAAGAAAGATAAAAGATAATAGAGGGAAGGAAGTTGAAAGAAGAGGAGAAGAAGAAAGGAAAAGGGAAGGAAAAGAGGAGATGGAAGAAAAATGGATGAGGAGGGGAAGAAAGAGAAGAGGAGAGGAAAAGGAGAAGAGGGAAGAAGGGACAAGAGAAGAAATGAGAAAAGGGGAAGAGAGTGAAAGGAAGAGGAGGGGAGAAGAGAAGGAAGTGAGAGAATTAGAGGGGTAATAGGGGGAAAGGGGAGAGAAGAGAAGAGGGAGAAGGGGAAGAATACAGAACTGGGAGAAGAGAGGGACAAAAGAGAGAGAAATGGAAGAGCAGAGGAGAGGCAAAAATCTTCTCCTAAAGGAGCTAACAATCTATTTAGCAGGATAATATCTCCCCCAAAAATACTTATTCGACTTCTGTCAAACAAAGGCCTTATGTGCTACCTGATTACAGAAGCAGGAAAGATCAAGTTGTTAAGGGACCCAAACTGCAATTAGAAAAAGGCCAAGAAGCTAAGAGACTGTTACCCTCACCTAGATATTCTCCGATGTGTTTTGCTGAGTTGATGAAATGCAACCCTCAGTCCTACAACAGCTGTTATTGTTAGCTCTTTAAGCTTTTATAGGTTATATCACATTATTTCCTGAAGGGCTTTTAACTGGTACAAGTTTCTGGTATACATACTGCTCTGCTGTCAAAATGTCTCTATTGCAAAGCTAATCTTCTACAGAGCATAAATAACTGCATAGGCGACTGCCAGTATCATGTGATTTGAAGGACATGGAAAGGTCCCCTTGACCTAAAATATCTTCCCTACATACATCCCCTGAAATTCCCATATTCCCTACTACTTTCTGATAAGATATAGAGGGTCAATACTATAAAAGAAATAAAAGAAATGTTATTTGGAAGATACAATATTAATATCTATCAATATCTAGCCTAGAATCCATGAATCAGATTAGTCAGACAGTCAGTTAGCAAGATCCTGGATAATATGTTTACAGGACCAATCTGAGAGCAGAAGGTCAATAGAAACACTGTGCTAGCAAAGTCAGATCAAAAAACTATTGATTAAATACAAACTCTGTGCTAGGCACTGTGCTAAGCACTAGAACCAACAGAATATTAAAAGACCTACAAAAAGACTTCCAGCAAGTTAGAGAAATTTTTCATAAAGAATATGTGGATATGCTTGTATGGATGTAGATGTGGGTGTATATATATGTTATATATTTATTTAAAACACACACATACACACACAGGTGTATATGTATCTGTATCTGTATATATGTATATGTGTTTATAAACATAAATGTATGAATATATGTGTCCCTTCTTGGAAGAGGGGGAAAGGAGAAAAGGGGGAAATATAAGTAAAAAGTACACAACAGAGAATAAAAGAAAACTTATAAAGAAGCAAAGATGGGTATCTCTGAACACAATATGTAGTATTTAATATATAGGCTTTCTTGAAATGAAAATTTATTGTTTTGTATTTTGAATCCTCTCATGTTCTGCGGTACATGAGAGCAATGTTTTTTTTTTCTTTTTCTATTTTGTATTTAATGTTAAAATAAATAATAAAAGGAAGAGGGGGGGAATAATGCCTAAAAGGCCTCAAAAAAAGCAAAAAAATTACAAGAAAAGAAGAAATGGATGAATAGTAATTGATGTGCTGTTGTTGATTTGTTTAAGTCATGACCAACTTTTCATGACCCTCTGGAGTTTTCTTGGCAAAGATACCGGAGTTGTTTTGTCATTTCTTTCACTAGATCATTTTTGGATGAGGAACGGAGGCAAATAGGGTTGTGACTTGCCCAAGCTCACATAGCTAATAATTGAGGTCATATTTGAGTCCAAATCTTCCTGACTTGAGGATCATCACTCTATCTTCTGAGCCACCTAGCTGCCCTATAGCAATCTATACCAACTAAGAAAGTATCAATCTTGAGGAGACCAATAATTCCTTGAAGTATCAGTATATAAGCTATGTAAAAAAATTACAAGAAATCATTTTAAAAGACTAAGAAAGCTAGGAATAATTTAATTCGACAACAAATTCAATTTAATAAGCATTTATTATGAGCCTGCTCTGTTTTAGGTCCTTTGCTAAGCAAGAGTGTAAGATGGAATTAAGAGTATTAATTACTATGTCAATTAGGAAGAGAGCTCCAATTTACACAATACCAGGCCACTTTCTTTTTGATAATATTTTTATGTCAAGACCAAAAATCCACTCATTAAAAACAAGAGTTAGGATTTGGGCTGGCAGAAACTTAGGAGGCCTGCTTGGGAAGTAATATCTGAGGCAGTCAAATAAACAACAAAATACTGTATTTAAGGAAGCTCATAAACACTTAAATTTAGCATGGATTCATTGATTATTGAAGCTTAAAAGGACCTTAGGAATCATTACATCCATCTCTCTATTTTTATCTAAAGGGAAGCTGAGTCACAAGGTATTTAAAGGGCTTTCTCAAGTTCACACAGCAAGATAGTGACAATATAAGGACTAACTCCCATGCCTCCTGAGTCTTTTCCACTGAGGAATTGATATTTGGCCTCCAAATCACTTCTCAGGTACCTTTCCTGGCTTTTCATCAGTTAAGGTACAGATTCCTGGTTCCCCAAAATTGTACTACTCCCTGGATCAGTTGTAATGGCGTTAATAAATGTGAAAAGAGCAGAGAAGCACTTAAAAATGTGGATAGAATGCCAAGAGTCAGGAGACCAAGTTTACCTGATCAAAAATCAGCAGCCAAAGCCAAGTTTAGTAGCTAAAAAAGTATAACAGTGTTGTAGTCAGCAGCGCAAGACAATTCCACATAAAGCCAGTGTGAAAACATGAGGATCTCCGTCTCTCTGTTTTTTAAAAACCTTAGTCAACCGTGACTCAAGCCCATGGTAAGGATAAGCCTGGATAAGAGGTGTGAAGTAAGGAGCCCAAATAATCATTCAAGTCACAGAAGACAGCCCAAACCACACAAAGATCTTGTAAGAACCTCAACAGGCTCCATTACAGAGCTAGGCCTATCACAGAGGAGCAGGCAAATTCTAATAAGAGTAAAGAGATCAAGCTTGATGGCATCAATTGGCAAATAAATTTCTGACATCTTTCATCAAAAAGATTGTGAAGAAAACCTTGAAAAGTAGGATAATTTCATGCATGTGATTGGGAAGACCAAAGGAAAGAAAAATTTCTTTTTCTATTTTGTATTTAATGTTAAAATAAATAATAAAAAGAAGAGGGGGGAATAATGCCTAAGGAAGAAAATGCCTTTTTTCAAATATATTCCAGTAAATACGTTGGCTAGAAACCAACACAATCAATTTACATATTTGAATTATAACAGCAAATATGTAATCAACAGTTTTGAATACAAAGCAATGAATTCAGCCAGAAGTCAATTAACAGACAATTGTGAAGAGAAGGAAAGAACTGGCACCCAAATTCCCATACTGAGATAAAAGCTGAGAATTTACTATATAAAGCTATAGCTTTGTTTACTATAAACATACAGTAAAGATATCTATGTACTGAAATCTTCCCCAAAAGAATCCTTTAAACCAGTGGTCCTCAAACTTTTTAAATAGGGGGCCAGTTCACTGTTCACTGTTGGAGGGCCGGACTATAGCAAAAACAAAAACTCACACTTTGTCTCCACTCTTCAGCCCATTTGCCATAACCTGGAAGGCCGCATAAATGTCCTCAGCCCTCTGCATCTGGCCCTTGGGCCGTAGTTTGAGAACCCCTGCTTTAAACTATAGTAATGTGCCAAAATTAAGCTGGGAGAGTATATTTTTGAGGAGTAGGAAGGATGATTAAAGATTACATGCCTTAAGAAAATGAAGAAGGGGAGCCAATAAGGGACAGATTTTTAGAGATACCCCCTACTCACATCAGATGAGGTTGCTAAAGAAAGAAGAATATATACATTTATATTATATTATATACTTAAAGTCTTCTACTTTGTAAAGAAATAAAAAGATGAGGGAATAAGATAAGGGAAAAGGTGTAGAATGGTGTGTGGATTAACATGCAATGGGATAAAGAGGGATAAGGTTGGGGGGAGATAAGAGAGGGACCCTTGTAGGGGTGGGCAGATTAAAGAGGATAAGAAGGGATCGTTGGAGGGGAGATAGATTAAATAATAGGAGAATAAGATAGCAGGTAGAAGTAAAAAAGAAGAGTCAGGAGGGATAGGAAATAAGAGATATACACAAACATAAAATAAAGATTAGGGATAGAATTTATTATGTAAAAAAAGCAAGGTAATAATCATCATCTCAGACAAAGTTAAAGCTCAAATAGATTTTCTAAAAAGAGAGAAACTACATTCTATGTCAACCATATTAATCAATATTGGTTTAAACTATTTGAAGTAACTAGACAGTATAAAGTTGGGATGTTGTTGTGATATAGGAAATAATGAGTTGGTGGAGTTAGAAAAATAACAAAAAACTTAGACTTACAAAGGAATTTGTTATTGACCTTCAGAGAAACAGAGGACAATCAAGCATAGTGTGGCTTCATGTAGAAGTATATAAATGTATTTGTGTATATATGTATATGATTAGAGATATCTATGTATACATGTATGTATATATACATATATGTCTGTGTGTATATGTCTCTATATGTATGTATATTTACATACATAGATATAAATAGATAGATAGATCGATCCATGCTTTTTTTTACAAAAAGCCCTCCTCTTGGGGGCAAAGGGAAAGAAGAGGGGAAAGGGAAAAGATAAAAGTGACTGCAGAGAACAAAAGAAAATCTATAAGGAATCAAAGAAAAGATGGACAAATCTGAATACAATGTATAATAGTTATACTTTCTTAAAATGGAAATTTGTTGCTTTATGCTTTGAATCTTCCCTTATGTTCTGTTATGTACATGTCATTTTTTTCTTTTCTTATTTTCTATTTAAGTTTAAAATAAATAAATTTTTAAATAAAGAAAAAAAATTTTAAGACCTCTCCTGAAGTCATATAATTTGACTAGATTATATGGCAGAATTTCAGTGGTGTATTTTTTTCATTATCCTCCCATCGACCCTAATCTTCCCAAAAGATTTTCCAAACCACTGGGCCTTTCCAACAGACTTGTAACTGAAATCTCTCATAAGTGTTTTCTCCCCAATAGAATGTGAATTCTTTGAGAACAGAGATTGTTTTACTTTTCTATTTGAATCCCTAAACAGTGATTTTACACATGGAAAGTACTCGATAAATGCTCTTTCATTCATGTATCCATTCTTCCAGAGGCGGTAGATAAATAAATATTTATTATCAATGTCTTCCATTTTTCCTCTATCACTAAAATTTATATTTCCTTCTTCCTTCCCATACAGCAAATAATATACCCCATATAACAAATAATATTATCTAAAGAAACATTGTATCACAATAGATATCCCATAAAACAAATAATATTCTCTAAGACAAAAAAGGAAAAGAAACAAATCAGCAAAGCTGATCAATATATCAAAAAAGTCTGAAAATACATACAGTGTACCACATTCAGAAATATCATTGATAAGAAGAAAATTTCCATATACATCAATATACTTGTAGCAACACTTTTTATAACAGCAAAAAAGAAGTTGGAAAGAAAGTAGATGTCTACCATTGTAGAATAATTAAACAAATTGTAGTACATGAAAAATAATGGAATATTATGGTCCTTTAAGAAAGAATAAATATGACAAAAAAAGAAAAGTGTGGAAAGATCATTCATTCAATCTGAAAGGTTATTGGAGCCAATAAGAAGCTCTCGCTAATACTACTTGGTTGGACAGGCTTCACACATGGACCTAGTGAAATATTCTGCTTTCCAAGAAAAAGTTGGGCTAACTTCTAGAAACTCATCCCCAAAACTGACAAGTCATTAAAAGAATTCTACTAAAATTCAGAGGGTTTATGATCTGCATAAGTAGAGGGAAAAGTCACATCAATGAAACTGAAGATACCTGAAGTAATTCCATACTCAAAGACTATGTTTAATTGATCTGTCAATTAATTAGTAGTATTTGCTCTTCCAAACTGATAAACCATTATCTATAGATTCCTACATTAGTTATATCTAAAAATATGCTTTATTTTGTATATTTAATCTATCATTTCTTTAGAAAACAGGTAATATTCTTCATGATCAGTCTTTTGGAATTCTAGTTGAAATCATTTGCAATGATCAGGAGTTCTTAAAAAGTCTTTCAAAATTATTTATTTTTTGTTGATGTTACAGTATAAATTATTTTCATGGTTCTGCTTATTTTACTTTATATCAGTTTATTCTAGTCTTCTTAGGCATGTCTGAAATCATTTCATCATTTCTTACAAAACAATAATATTCTATTCTATTTACATATTATAATACATATAAGACACACACATAAAAATAATTTCCATTTGATTTTAAGATTTTTTTATAGTTAAATTTATATGGCACTAATCTTCCTCTTCAAGTAAGAAATGTTCAAAATCTATGTTTTAAATATCTAACACAAGAAACACTGGAAATTAACATAGTTTTCTCATCTGAAACCCTGATCAAATCCTTTTTTTAAAAACAAATATGTAGACAACTCTCTATTTCAGCCATCTCTTTACATCAGCCCAAATGTATTGTCCTTATTCAAATCTTTCTGGAACAAGAATGATAGCTAAATGATCAAGTTTCAAAATATATCACTGCTACATACAAAATGAGAATGAATAATGTGATATATCAGCAAACTAAGAAATTATTTTGAGCAAATACTGTCAATAGAGAAGGATGTTTATCTTGCTCACCCAATAATGTAGGCACTGTCAATAAATTTGAAATCAAGATTTGTAAAAGGTAATTCAATAACCGTACATAGTGTTTAATTAGGGAAATCTCATAGGCTCTCTGAAGCAAAATTGTGCTTTCTTTAAAATCATTAGCACTGTTAAAAACATTTATTAGGCTACCACAAATGCTTTTATGGTATCATAGGTGTGTAGTTAAAAGAGCCTTTAGCAGCCTTTAACCCATACCCCTAATTTTAAAGTTGAGAAGCAAAGGCCCAAAGAATTATATCACCTATTTAAGGTGATAACAAGTGACAAAACTCATCTTCAGATTCAAGTCTTCATATTCTAGATGCAGTGTTCTTTCCATTATTACTTGTTCTGAGAGCTGCATGAGATATGTGATATAGCCTTGAACTGTCTTCTTTCTTACAAAATTAAAAAAAAATCATAGTCTAATCTAGCAACTAGTCAAGTCAACAATCATTTATTAAGCTTTTATAATATGTCCAAAGACTATGCTTATCACTGGTTCCCAAATAAACGCATAAACAGTCCAGCCTTCCAGGAGCTGTCATTCAAACAATAAAGACTACAAGCTGCAAGATTCTATTCTCAGTCATTGTTGTTTGTTCTGCAAAGAGAATCGATGATATCAGTATGTTGGGATTGGAGTTCAGTGTGTTTGGCTATGGTTGATTGGTCCAATATGAACATGGAAGGCACTTGGAATGGAGATGGCTCTGGGATTTGTGCATTTCATGTTGTCTTTGTACTGCTGTGATTCTGCTGTATTCAGAGATCACAGTGTCTTCTTTGATGCCTTCAAGCCATACTGAGGGTGGGGAGGAACTTCATTTTGCAAGTCCCTCACTCATCACCAAATGTCTCATTTCTGAAAGGGGTGTTCATTCTTTATTTCATTATATTAAAAATGATGTAAATAATAATAATATTTATATTGAAATTTGTATTCTGGCATTGGTTTTTAAAAGGAGAGAGATCAAATCAATGGGAGAGATTAAGTACACAGCATACAAAAGGAAACAAACATAGTCATTTATTGTTTGGTTAACCAAATATCCCTTTTACTGGGATGAAAAATCACTTTGATCCAAAAAAAAAATACCTCTATAAAAATTAGACAAGTAGATGGTAAAAATTAAGTCTAGACCATCATTTCACAGTATACATGAAGAAAAGCTCTAAATTGATAATTTAGATATAAAAAGTCACATCATAAAAAAGTAGAACAAGCAGAGAAAAATTATCTTTCAGAACTACGCAGAGGGGAAGAATTCATGATTAAACAAATGACTGAGAAGATCTACACAAAATGAAAGATATGTTTTTTAATTATATAAAATAATTTAGTAAAAAAATTAGAAAGGAAACAGGTAGTTGAAGGGAGGGGAGAGGAAATGTTCTCAGCAATCATCCTGATAAAGATATTTTAGGATTTTTCATATGAAGAAACCCATATAATCAATAATCATATATTTCTCTAAATTCTCTAGTAACTAGAGACATGCAAATTAAAGTACTTTTGAGATTTTATCTCACCATTTCAGACTGCTATAAATGACAAAAGAGGAAACTGACAAATGCTAGTAAGAATGTGGGAAAACAAACATACTTGTTCACTGTTGGTAGAACTATGAATTGACCCAGCCATTCTGCAAAACAGTTTGGAACTATGCCCAGAAAGTTACTAAACTATGCATATCCTTTGACCCAACTATGCCACTAGTAGGCCAATACTTCAAAGAAATCAAAAGAAGAGGAAAAGGATCTATATTATGAAAATATTTATAACAGCCCTTTTTGTGGTAGCCAAAAAATTGGAAACTAAGAATGTATCTGCTTGGAATGGCTAACCAAATTATGTTCTATGACTCTAAAGGATTACTGTGCCTTAAGAAATTAAAAAATCGATAATTTCCAAGGAAAGGGGGAAGACTTTTTTGAACTGATGCAGAGCAAATTGAGCTGGTTTAAGAGAATAATTTTTACAATGACGCTATTATAGAGCAAAACAACTCAGAAAAAGTTGTGGAACTCTAAGAAATGCAATTATCAATCAGGAATTCAAAAGAATTAAGAAGAAACATACCATTCAAGGCCTAACAGAGAGGTGACCGACTTATGAAGAAGAGACATACATTTTTGTACATAGCTAATGTGGAAATTTGTTTTCACTGTTTCCAATGCAAGTAGACATGCATTGAGGGATCTATTTTGATGAGTTTGTCATTTTTAATTTATTCAATGGGAAAACAGGGAATTTAGTGGAAGGTAGAAAATAATAAAGAGCAGTTACATGGTGCTAAGCCTAGGAGTCAGAAAAATGAATCTTCCTGAGTTCAAATCCACCCTCAGACACTTACCCTTTTGCCTCAGTTTCCTTATCTGTAAAATGAGCTAGAGAAGGAAAAAGCTCCAATATGTTTGCCAAGAAACCTTCTAATGGGGTTATGCAAGAGTCAGATACCATTGAAAAAACAACTGAACAGAATGATAAAAAAAGTTTTAAAAATTGATCTTCTAAAGTATCAGATATCTGTATATATAGAGAAAAGCCAGAAAAAAAAAACTAAAATGCAGATTGTCAAGGAAAACAAAGATATAAAAGATAAAAGTATGTACCTTTAAATAGATATTGGATGGTTAATTGCAGTTGCCACAAAATATAATCATATATATTAAACTACCCCAGAAAGATAAACATGTATAATTTTTTTTGTTTTCTTATTCTTGTTCAGTCATATCCCGATGCTTTGCAACCCTGTTTTGGGGTTTTCTTGGCAAAGATACTAGAGTGGTTTGCCATTTTGTTCTCCAGTTCTAGATTCTAATTCTCTGCATCAAAGGTGTCAAACCAACTAGCTACAAAACTATCTTTGACACTCCCAAATGCTGTAGTAACCAGATTAATTGTAATTTTGAAACATTTAACAAAAATAAATAAAATTGCAATAGAACATAAATAATGTTAATGTTTTATTTCCTAAGTCAACATAAAGCCGACAGATACCTCTAAGAATAGTTAGTGGCCCCATTTCTATTTGAGTTTAATATCACTGATGTAGGTGATGTGTCCAAACTATTATGATCATTGCAGAAATCTAATTTCTGCACACATTTTTCTTTTAAGGGAGATGGAAGCCCCAAGAGCTATGGCAAGAATAATGCAAAGGAAAAGGGAAGGACAATTGCCTGGTTTTCTAGTTCAAATAAACAGTACATTATGCTATTCTAAAAAAAAAAAATCTATTCATAATAAGTATAGATTAATGAACATTGTCACTCCCAAACCTATCTTCATGAAACTACAATTTTTCCTCTTCCAATTTTACATAATTTTTCAAATTCCCAAAAGAAAGATAAATTCTAAAGACATTTTTAAAAAACCAAAATATGTCAAAATTAAACAGAAAAAACAAGGGAAATAGAAAAACAACAACTCTTCCTATCTGTAAGAGTCCTAAAATGTTCAAAGCAAATTAAGATTTAAAAATCTGCTTAATTTTTTTCTGATAAAATTATAACTGCTTCAGCTCACCTTTCCAGGCTTATTATATGTTACTCTCCTTAATTCATTCTGTAATACAATCAGAGGACCTATTTCTTGTTTTTCACTTGAAACATTCTAATGTCCTGCTTCCATCTCCTTTGAATGAATGCAAGCTTCTTTGGGGCAGGTGCAATTTAACTTTTATTTATTAATACCCCAACAATCATAATGCTAGGCTTATAATAAGCATTTAATAAATTCTGGTTGATTGATTAATTAGAATAGCTAACTTCATTTAAATATCATATTGCCAACTCTTACATGTTGACTTTCCTTATCTCATTGGCTATTTATGCTTCTCACTCCCCTTCCCACAAAAAAAAAAAAATCTTATATTTTCTTTGTATGCTTTTGCACTTTTTAGGTTGTTCACCAACACTGCTTCAATAAAATGCAGTTACCTTGAGGCTAGGTACTATTTCATTTTTGTCTTTGTGTCTGACACTTAGTAGATACTTAATTGCATCAACAAACTGAATTACAGTGTTGAATAATTGATTGATTTCCTGGGATGTCAATTACTTCCCAAAAGGAATAAAGTTTCCTGATGACAATACAGAACCATATTTAAAGGGAAAAATGTCTTCATAAAATAAAATGGAATAGTGGGACTACAAACAATATAATCAACATTTTTTATTATTTCCAACTCAAGAAATCTGCCTTTTCAAATTCAAAAGAAGAATTACTATATGTGTGTGTGTGTGTGTGTGTGTGTGTGTGTGTGTGTGTGTGTGTGTGTATACACAGAAGAATTGCCTTAAACAGAGAACAATAACTGGAGATCTTTGGGGGATTCTAGTCCTCCCCATATATCAATAATGGACCTTCTTTTGCTGGCATGAGTCATATCAGAAGTTGTTTTCTTAGTCAGATTCAGTTATGATGCCACATATGCAATACACTCACAGTAAGTCCATAAATTAGAGCTGAATTCAAGTGGTTTTAGTAGCTTTCTTCAATCAATCCATAATTGGTATTCTTCCAACAGGTCCCTCCTATGTCATTGGTCAACCCTCTCTCAAAATCAACAAAACTCAGTAAACAATAGCTTTAATAGCAATATGAAAGCAGCCACTGAGTAGTTAAGCTATTCCAGTTTTCCCAATCTTGAGTGGAAGGATTAAGGAAATAAGACAAGAAAGTCCCTTGACAACTGGTGCCTTCTCTCAATAAATTCTATGTAGTAAATTCTGGTCAACACCAACATAAAACTGTCCAAGAAATTTTTCTATTAATCTTCTGCAATCAGATCAATCAGTAAACCTTTGTTAAGCATCTATAATGGGAAATAATAAAATCACTGAAAAATTGAGGATAGAGAAAATGCACAGGAAGATCTACACTAGATAGAGCCTTAGCATAAACCCACAATTAAGAGATAGGTCATGGATAATGGTCCAACAAAAGAGTATAAGAATTGATCAGAAGTTAAGAGGAAAATCAGAAGAGAACAGTATCACAGAAACCCAGAGAAGAGAGACTAACCAATGAGAGACAGTTGACAGCAATGTCTAAAATTTCAGAAAGGTCAAGAAGGATGAAATCATCTGCATTTTGGCGTAGTTATTTAGCTAAGTAGTAAGATCAGAAGGTAGATTACAAAGGATTGAGAAGGAATTAAAAAGGAGAGGAAGCTTGTTCTAGTAGTTTGGCTGTGAAAGGAAAGATAGATAAAGGGAGAGTCAAGTGAGGTCAGTTTAAAAATTCACTCAACTCATTCACAAGCACAGTGACAATTCACATGAACCACACATTCACTCAGTTACTCAGTAATGTACTTCATTCACTCAACTTTCGGAGACTTGGATACTTCTAATAAGTAGTAAACAAGAAGCCTATAGATGGAGAGAAATTGGAGAGTGGAGTGGGGGTGATGATTTTAGAGTAATAATGATAATTTGTGCTGCCTTAGTAATGCAAACAAAATCCAATCATGGTTATCAGACCAAAGGTATTATGAAACTTTCATTCTCCTCTCCAAAGCTTTACAAATAACTCTACCTAGCAAGTGACATCCTATACCATTTTTCTTTGACTCTACTCCATCTATCCTCACTAAAGTATCTTTTTAAAATATCTTTTATTAAAATGATCAACTTATATATACTAACCACCATTCCTTAAATCTCTCCCTTCATATCTCATAAGAGATAGTGGTTAGTTAGCTCAGAAGATGAAGAAGGACAGATCCATAATTAAAAATATATCTGTGGCAAGCTACAGGATTTCAGGAACTGAATCCTAAACAAGTGCTTCCTAAATTGAGTTGATGAAAGCACAATACCACATCACTAGAAAAGAAAGAAATCCTAGGACACTTAAGTAAAGTCATTGTTAAGGAGGACAAGTATGTTGGAAAGAACAGGTTTTGGAAGAGCTCACCTCAGTCCCCAACTTACTAGGCTAACAAGGTAATAAATTCCAATGTTCCTTGTTCTTAAAGGACAACCAAGTACCATCTAAACATGTCACCTTGGGAAAAAAACTCTAGTTGCTCCTATCAATATTTAGGCTCTGATAACAACTTACTCTTAACTTTTCTTGAGAGACAGTACTGCCCTATATTCAGGACAATATGGTTTCAAATATCACCATAGACACTTATGTGACCAAGGATAAGTCACAACTTCTCTAAAAATCCTCCATTATTTTATCTGTAAAACAGAGACAATAATACTTGTAGCATTCTCCTCACAGAGTTGTTGAAAGGCTGGATTTATTATACTTACAGCTTGCTGCAAATATGTTTAAAATGTTCTTCTGTTACAAAACTACTTTTTGATTCAATGAAAGTCTGACTTATAAGTTGTGCAATCAACACAATATAAATCAACCTTGGTCAAATAAATAGAGTATAAAGATGGACAGTTTAACATATGTTATGATTTAAATTTATTAAATAGATATAGTTAATTGCAATTGCCACAAAAACATATGTAATCCAACTTCCCCACTAAAGTAAAGATGTATATTTGTTGTTTTTCTCCTTCAGTTGTGTCTTACTCTTTGTGACCCCATTTTGGGTTTTCTTGGCAAAGATTTGCCATTTCCTTCTCCAGTTCATTTTATGGATGAGAAACTGAAGCAAATAAGGTAAAGTGACTCACCCTGGGTCACACAGCTATTAAGTGTCTTAGAATAGATTTTAATTCATGAAGATGAGTTTTACCCATTCCAAGTTCAGTGCTCTCTTCATTGTGCCACCTGGCAGTTCAAATATGTATTTTAGGATTCTTCAAAACATAATTACTCAATTGTTAGCACTAATATCTATCTGCCCAGGTTACATGTACCTTCGGAATCTAATGCTTATTGTGCAACAAGAAAATGGTATTTACACACACACACACACACACACACACACACACACACACACACACAAAACAACATAATTACTCAAAAATCCACATTTTTCAAAGACTTGGATAAAAGCATAGATACTCAGCAAGATGATGTCAGAAAGATCTGGAGAGACTTACATGAAATAATGCTAAGTGAAGTGAGTAGAACCAAGAGAACATTGTACACAGCAACAACAAGATTACATGATGATCAATTCTGATGGACATAGCTTTTCTCAACAGTGAGATAATTTAGACCAATTCCAATAGACTTGTAAAGGAGAGAGCCAACTGCACCCAGAGAGAGACTATGGGGACTGGTATGGATCAGGACATAATATTTTCACGGTTTTTGTTGTTTGTTTGCTTTTGGCTTTCTTTCTTATATTATTTTCCTTTTTGATATGATCTTTCTTGTACAGCATGAAAATTGTTCAAATTTGTATAGAGGAATCTCACATGCTTAACATATATTGGGTTACTTGTCATCTAAAGGAGAGGATGTGGGAAAAGGGGGGATAAAAAAATCTGGAACATGTTGAAAACTATCTACGCAAATATTTTGAAAATAAGAAGCTTTTTTTAAAATTTAAAACATAGATACCATATTTGTAAAATTTTAAGATGTCACAAAGCTGGGAGGTATAGATAGCACATTGAGTGATACTATTAGAATCCAAGAAGATTTTGAAAAGCAAGAACATTGGCTATTTGTAGGAAGACATTTTGTTGTACTCTTTGTGACCCCCATTTTGGGGTTTTCTAGGCAAAGATACAGGAGTAATTTGCCATTTCCTTCTCTGGTTCATTTTACAGATAAAAATATTGTACATTTGGGTTTGAAGAAATAACTTCACAAAAAGAGGATGGGGAGGTATTGCTAGACGTCAAATGAAAAGATACAAATTTTAGTTGAATATAAACTAAATATGAGTTAATAATGTGATGTGGCAATCCCCCAAATTGACTGCATTAAGAAAATCAAAATATCCAGTTAAAAAAAAAGGTAATAGTTTGTTGTTTCTGTTTGGTTGTGATCCACAGTATCTTCTGTCTTCCACCATCATTTGAAATCTGTCCAAGGTCATGTTCATTGTTTCCATGATATTAGCTATCCATCTCATCCTCTACCATCTCCTTTTCCTTTTGCCTTCAATCTTTACCAACATCTGTGTCTTTTCCAATGAGTCTTCTTTATCACCACAATTCAAAAGCATCAAAGCACTGCTTTCCTTTTGGTACAATTCTTATAGCCATACACTGCTATTGGAAAAACCATAACTTTAATTATAAGAACCTTTTAAAAATGATATCTGCTTTTTAGTATGTAATCCAGATTTGCCACAGCTTTCTTTCCAAGAAGCAAGTTTCCTTTAATTTCATGGTTGTAATCCCCATCCTACTAATTCTCATTACATCAGTGGGGACATTTCAAGAAATACAGGAATAAAGAGAAGAATGTCCAGGGGACAGTGACCAGAATCACCCTCAAGTTCATAATATAAACCCTTCATTTGGAGAACTAGGGATATTCAGCCTAAAAACAATGACTTAGGAAAGATAAAACTCACTCAGGTATTTAAGGTCTTCCAGATGGAAGGGAGATTCTGTTAGACTCCAAAGGGTACAAATAGGAGCAAAGGACAGAAGTACAACTAGAAAGGTGGCAGATTTCTGGATGTAAGAAACAACTTTATTACAGCTATCCAAAAGTGAAATAGGTTGTCCAAAGAGAAATAGATTCCCTTTGCTAAATTTCTTCATTCAAAGGATGAATAATAATCTGTCATGGATGTTGTCCATTTGGGTACAAATGTTGGACTAGATAGCTACTGAGGTATCTCCCAACTCTGAAATTCTGCACACCATCTGCATTATGCTGTCTATGGAAAGACATGATCTTTTCCTCAAGATGAAAGGTTCTGCCTAAGTGTACTCAAAGATTTTATTCCTCTCTTGACAAACAGCATAATAACTATTTGTATACATGTGTGTGTGTGTGTATACACAAAAGTGATGCCTATGGATGGTTAAAAATAAATAAAACTAAAATTAAAACAGTATGTTTAAGTATATACACAAAATATCAAAGTCAGTTTGCAAACAAAAGTCATAGAATACTAAACTAGAAAAGGATTCTGGGTAGCCAATCCAACCCATCTTCCTACATCCCACACTCCTGCTTATTTTACCAATAAAAGTTAAATAAGGGTTTAAGAGAAAAACAAAATTATCTTCTGGAATTGCATCAAAGTTAAAAGTAAAATTCTTTATATTTGGAAAGTAGACATTACTATGTATATATTAAATATATATATGTATGTTTATATAAACAGCATGAATTATATTCACTTAGAACTTTAAGAGTAGGCAAGTTTGAGAATGATATGACTATGATTATAAATTATCATAGCTATTGATATACTAATAATTGGCAAAGTAAATTTTAAAAGTACATGAAGTGATTATGTCAATGTCATTTGCAAAGAAGGAAATTTATCTAAACAAAAGTATGCTGTGTTTCTCTAACTTGATTTGTATAAGATTCTCCCAATAACCTTATCATCCTTATGAAAATTTTATTAATAGGGTATTTTCTTTCTATATCTGCTAGTAAATTATATGTGATGAAAGTGGTACCTAAACTTTCCTATCACCATTCATTCAGAAAGATAAATTGAATAGAATATCCTCCTCGCTAAACCTTCATGCAGAAAAAAGTTATACCTTGCTAAATTTCAGAATGGAAAAATGAAAACTCAGCAGTTTAAATTCCATTTCAGATGAAACATGAATTTAAATTGTGTTTATAGTCATTGTGGGAGTTTGGGAAAGAAAAGAAAAAAATACTTTGAGTCAAATTATTTTAAAACATGCCTGAGCCTCTAGACTTCATTTTTCATAAGCCACTTCCAATTATCATTATTCTGTATTTATATTGGATTTCAAAATTAAATATAATACTAAAAATCTCCTCTAAGAATCCTTCAACACCATCGAAAATGAAGTATCTGGATGAAACAAACTTCCCTCCTCTAATACAGAGGTGGAGGACTATGGTTACTGAAAGTTGCATATACTGTTAAGCACAGTTGTTCTATTAGTCAGTCTACTCAACTTTACTTATACAAGAAAGAATTTAATGACAGAATATTGAAAAGTGCCTGCAATTAAAAAACCTCAAAGAAAGCAAATAAAATCAAATATCTGCTTGAACTGCTCCTATTGTTATTTTTAAAAACAAACAGCAAGTCCACAATTCATTATTTTGTACGGATGTAAGTAGCAGATACATATAAATATGGACACAAAAGTGAATAGCTATTAAAGAAAATATTTTATCATTCATAACTTTGAATCTTTCACTGAAATCTCTAGACATTCTATATTTTGAAATTTAGTAAGCATTCAACTTTGTTAAGATAAAACTTTCAAAATCTCCACATTACTGGAAAAATGGGATCTTATATAGAGTATCCACTTTGGGAACAAATTCAACAGTTTTCTGCTTTGAAATATGGAGGGGATGAAAATATTTTGTGGTATGAAATATTATTCCCTAAATTTAAATACCATTTGGGTAAATTTTGTTCTGAAATCATAAAGCAGATCTCAATTCTCACATATCATACTTTGACAATGGTATAATTTTTCCTCAGAAAAAGCATATTCCCATAATTAATATATCATGATCCAAACGTGCACATGAAGAAGTTTATTTGACTCATGGAATTTTCCCAATCAATAACTTAAGAATCAAACATATTTTTGAAATTTCTTAAAATTGTACGTGTCTACCTTAATCTTCAACCTAAAGAGCACTACAAAGACTAGCTAAACTTCTCATTTTTACAAATAAGGAAAATGAGGTCAAAAAGTCAAAGTGACCTGTCTAAAGTCATACAACTAATTAGCAGTAGGTAACAATCTCTTTATTCTTCCTTTTCCTTCTTCCTAAACAACCAAAAGAAACTATTCCTAATTTATGATAAGCTTTATGAACTAAAATAATTGCTTCAAAACTTTTCAAGTACAAATAATTACCACTTATTTCTAAAGAATTCAAAATTATTCAAACCTGGAACTTGAGTAATTACTATACATATTTTAAATAACGAAAAACTATTGGCTTTCCATAGTAAAAATCCAACAATTAGCCAGAGAAATGTGTAAAATAGGAAAATTTACTATTTTCACATTATCTGTCATGTCTATCCAGAATTGAATTGTTTTTTTCTCTGTAGTCAACACTAAGGTTCTTCGTTATTTTTCATCTCTGAGGTCTCTGCCTAGGGTGTGTGTGCGTGTGTGTGTGTGTGTGTGTGTGTGTGTATGTTTGTGTACATACACACAAATACATATGTAATTAGATAAAATAAAAATATAATTTGGACTCTTTCTTTATTAAAGTAATAACTCATTTTGATAACAGAGGTTATTTTTAGACATGCTCCTTAGGAATTCATTTTGCCACAATCCTCTAGATCAATTTTGGATTGTGCTTGATGAACAGAGAGTTTAAAGAAAGTTTTTATGATGCCATAGTTGAGAAATAAGACAAATTCTGAACTTTTGCTAATATGCAAATGTTGAAAATTTGGCATCTTTGAAATAAGCAACGAATAAAATGGAGCATCCACCCGTTGACCCTGTAGACCACGAGGATGACAAGAACAATACCAAAAAAAACTTTTCTACTGACATATATTACTTTTCTAATAATCCAGGAAACAACTTTTTGTAGAGATTGAAATTATACTAACTTTAGAATAAGTACCTTTTACTTGTAAATCACATGCTGGCTGTAGATAAAACAAAGATAAAAGCTAAATATAGCAATATTAGTGTGGTTTCATATGAAATTATCAAATCTCAACACACTCAGAAAAGGAAAAAGCACTGACAACTAATCCAAAGCAGAAAACACATGGTTTGGTCAACAGCTAGAAACAACCCAACATTTTTTTTTCCAATAACTGTTCAGTAAGAACCATTAATGAAGTTCCCAAAAGATACATACCTTCTGAGTCAGGGAATTCCCAGTGATCAAGAAGTAGTATTCCCAACAATAACAGTATCCTTCATAATAGCCATGTCACATCCAAAACTCCCAATGTCAAAATAACTTCAAAGTGAAGATGGATGTCTTTCACTCAGTAATTTCTTGGCCTGGTTATATCCATTGTCAGAAAGATCCAACAAGAACAATGCAACTTGGAGAAGGTACCTTGCTAGAAAGTTATTCTAGCCATTGCTTTGCTTCCTTGATGCTTCCCATAATCATTCCAGCACCTATACAAAAGAGGTAAGGTTAACCATAGTACTTTCAACATCATATTTTTCTCCCAAACTTAAAGAATAAGAACCAATGGTTTAAGAAATAACTCAAATCATGACTTTCTCTGATTGGATGGACACCACCAATAAACAAGGGGAGACTTCCAAATTATTAGCAAAAAGTTCATTTTGATGCTTCATTTTGTGAAAAACTGAAAAGGAAGTTCTACAGAAGTAACTGATGATTTCTCGGAAAAATTCCACTATAGATGCAGATGGAGGAGACAGTAAGTTGAACATAATTGTAATTAATCTTTACCTTCTAATTTGGTTGATCCTAAAACACCCTAGTTGATCCTGATTAGACACTAAAATATAAATAAATACAAAACATCATAACTAAAGCCCAATGCAGCCCTCAAGACCCTTCTCCAGATTCACAACTTTTGCCTCTAGGATCCCTTCCCCAAAGACACGACTAAGAAAACCTATTCACTCAATGACAAGGCAGAATCACAAAATTTCCAAAAGAATACTAAAAAGTGAAAGTGAGGAAAAGGAGTTATTATTATTATTATTATTTATTATTATGTATTGGAGTTTTCCTGTGTTACTAATTATTTTCCCATTTGGGCAAGAACAAAAGCAGGGAGAAAAAATATAAGTTGAGACACTTAGAAATAAAGTTAGGAAGTATTTCTTTGCCAGAGAATACTAAGCTGAAAGCCCCCGGGTGGGAACCGCCTGTGAGCCAGAAGAGGCATTCTTTACCAGCCATCCCTTTCTCTCGGGCGTGGCAGATAGAAACAAAAGGTTAAGGTGCGAAGGCGGGGCGAATGGGCCAGTGGGAGCCTTTGGAGCTTCCATCCCTTTTCTGTACATTCAGTTAACAGATGCTTTAAAACTTTGGACGTTAGGCTGGGGTGGGTAGAGGAGGTAGGGATTGGAATAAAGAGGAAGGGGTGCTGATGGACAATTACTTTGGTTATTCTGGTTGAATCAGGCAACTGCAGGGGATGGGAAGGCCTCTTCTAAAAGTCTTTGGTCCACTCTGCCACCCCCTTTCATCCTTTTCTCTCTCACTGCGCAGTACCTGGGGCAGCCACTCCCCACCCCAAACTTTCCAAACTCTCCATCTAGTTACTGAATCCCCTTCCCCCACCCCTTACAAACAGGCAACATGCCAAGCCCAGAAGGACCACATGCACCGGACCCTCTTCTTCCCTCTTGAATCCTATTGTTGTTGGCTCTTGTTTGCATTGTTGTATTTTGAGTTCGCAAAGCACTCCGCAGATTGCTGAGTTATAGAATGCCAAGATAAAACACCCCTAGCCCTCAACCTTATCTCTTTCTCTGCCTACGTGCCCTCCCTCTAGTCCCGCCGTGTCCCAACAAAAATAAACTTTCCCAAATTCGGGATATTTAAGTCTGTTATGCCCAGAAATGGGGGGCATAGAAGAATGGGAGTAGTAAAGGAACAGAACACATTTTAGATGAACGATCCTCCAAGCAATGCATAAAGAGCAAAGTTGGGCTGCTTTTTGCTTATTAAAAACAAAACAAAGAATCTAAATCTCTGCGTGTTTGTGGAAGGAACAAAAGAGAAGAGAGTTGGGGAGAGAAGATACAACTTACCAACAAAACTTTCCCAGTTATGACTTCTCAGTTCCCGGCAGGACAGGGCGGGGAGCGGTTGAGGGTAGGGGGAGACTGGCCAGATAAGGAAAAAAGAAAAAGATATAAACAAGGAAACAAACTCACCTTCTTCTCCCCCTTCTTTTATCCATTTTAACATAGATGGTTCTCTAACTCCAGTTCCTAAAGCCCCCGAACTTGTTAGGTGCCTGGCACTGAAGAGAGTCTCTCCAGCAAAGTTGTGAGACAAGAGATAATCAGGCGTCAGGGAAGAGGAGGATGGAGAGTTCATCAGAGTTTCCCCTTTTGTTCCAAGTCCCGGAGCAGACAAAGAGCCGGCGAGCGGCAGCAGGTTTCTCCCTCTCACCCCCTTCTTCCTCTTTCCCTCCCTCACTCTCCTCCCCGCCACCCTCCCTCTTCCCCACATCATCCAGCCCCTGAGTGTAGCCAAAGAAGCAACTCAGGTCTGCCTCTGTCCTTCCCTATTTTCTTTAGTCTATTATCACCGCAACTTTCTCCCCAACCCGCGTTTTCTATGACCTCTTCTTCAAAACTTCCCTCTAAGTGAACATTGTGCCTCTCCCCTCCCTCCCCAGCCCTCTCGCCAAGCCTCTCGCCCTTCCCTCCCTTTCCCTCCTGTCCCCAATAAAATTAAGGGGGGGGCTCTGAAATCATTATTTCCGGTAGATGCACCTCTTTGTCTGGATTCCCCCCGACAGTCAATGAGAACAATCCCCCCTGGTATCGGATTTCGGTCAGTTTTTATCATCCCAGGGGACCAAATGCTGAGTGGGAGAAAAACCAAACACAGAAAGATAAAACCGCGTAAGCAATAAAGGGAGAATGGAAGCATATTCTTCCAACTTCTAGACTCACCCCGCAACTCACACACCCCAAATACGTCCCCTCTTCTGCCCTACCTCCCCAAAATGAAAAAAGAGCAAGAAGTCGGTTTGAAAAGTAGGATGGCTCCCGCCTCCCCCTTCCTAATCCTTCTTACTTTGGAAGGACCTAGCGATCTTCAGAACAAAGCCCTTACTGCAGTTGCCCCGCTGCTGCATCACGGACCCCTTCACCACACTCTGCATCCTTTTCTAGATACCTGTTGCTCAAGTTAGCCGCAGAGATACGGCAGGCAGCTCGGTCCGCAAAATCCCATCTACCCTCCCAACCCCGCGCCCCTTACCCTCTTCCATTATTCCTTCCCAAACTTAAACCAGTGATGATAGGAATCTCTTTCAAAGTCCACGGAGTTTTCAACTCCAGCTCGCGGGACCCATGCCCCCCATCCTTACTCCTAAAATTCTGAGGCGCTAATAGGATTTTTCTGGGCACAAAAGGGACAAGTCCTAATCTTCCTACCCCAGTTTCTTCCCACTCCTGTACCTCCTCAAGCATCTTCCCCATCCAGCTACTACTTGTCCAAGGATAAACTAGGCATCCATGAACTGGACGTGTGTCTGACCTTCTCTCAGCCTTTCTCATCCTATTCTCTCCCACTCCTGGACTCAATCTCTATTCCGTTCAGTGTAGTCGGGGGACCCCTACTCCAGTCCCTTAACTTCTCACCCCAATGCAACTAGTCTATCTCCCTGAGTTAGAGTGAGTAAAGAGCTAACTTTGCTCTTCCGATTTTTGAAAAGGTAATGAAGTAGAGGGGGGATTCAGGGGTGTGGTGTGGTAGGAAAGGGGTGAGGGTGGAGAAACAATTTCGTAACAGGAGGAAAAACTCTCCAAAGCAAATTGCCACTCACCTTCAAGGAGGCGTCATGTACACACCTTCACCCCGCCTCCCGCCCCTTTCCTTCACTGAGCTCTAGGATCTTTTGTGTGCGGTCTGATTTGGGTGCGTGCGTGCGAGCTTGGCGTGGTTCGGTGGCTAGTTTTGTTTTGTTTTCTTGTGGGGGGGTGGAAAAGATGTTTGAGATGGGACGGCCTAAGATAAGGGAGGGGGAGAAGCAAGAAGCGGGAAACAAGAGTGTTAATTGTTGTTTTCTAGAGGTCTTCACTCCAGCCCACTGTCCCCACTCCTGATACAGTTCACTCTTTCCAAAGGTCTCTCCCCGAAAGCAGAACAAAGAAACTGTGAAGAGCTCAGTTCTTTCTTTCCTTGGTTATTTAATTTTCCCATGCTCACGAATCTTTGCAACTTTACAATCTAACTTCCACGGGAGTATCTGAGCGCTCAGAGTTGCGTTATTCTCCCCGCGCATCCAGACAATAAACGCCCCTCCCTCCCGCGCTCCTACGCCTGACAATAGAAGGATCTCAGAGAGGAGTTGAAAGTATGAGATGGGGGGAGGGGGAAGAGGGGAAGTGCTACAAAAAGTTGCTGAAGACGCAACTAATGTCTCTCCTGTCATTTTAACGCGAATGTTTTCTAGATTTGGGATGATGTATAGAGGAGAGGAGGGAGGAGAAAGAATTGTTCATCAGATGAAAAGACAGAGAAGGTGTGTATGTGCTAATCTTATCCGGTTGCTATGCTCTGGATCCCGCCCTCCAGGACTTTAGCTAGGGAGAACAACAGACGAGAAAGGATAAAACACTGGATGGAGGGGAGAAAAGTCACTTTACTATTACCGCGGTCTCCCACCCCCTTCCCCCATGGCCTAAGCTCCACACTTGTGAAGATATAGTTATAAAGGGCCTGCAGAATTCTGCCGCCAGTAAAGTCCTTTTAATGGAGTTGAAAGTTCTACTGAGCCACCTTATACATTAAGATTGAGGATCCTTCTTTAGAATCCTGCTTTCTCCTTATTGAATCATCCCAGTCACTCTAATTCTGTAAAACTTCTCAGGAAGAAAGGAAAGGGGTGTGTGGCCCTAACCTCCTGCCATCTTTAAAAATTACCATTCTTTGAAACATTCTGAACCGTATTCTGGCTAAGAAGTCTTATTTGATATGAGTTTAGAACTTACCTTGCACTATGTAATATTTCCATAAGGTATCCAGTCCCTTACTCTTCATTTGATAAGATTTATGAGAATGAATGATCAGTACAGAAGGAAACAATTGCTATTCTTCCCCTACCAACTCCCCCACAAAAAGTATATTGAGGAAATCATTTGACATATCTTGGATGATCTAAAAGATGACTAGTGATTTTAATGACTTAAACCAATGCTTTTAAAATACCTCTTGTATGAACTTTATGCTTCTCCCTCTTTCTTCTCTCATTCCCCTCATAGAGAGATATACTTTTGCTGAGTAGAAGGTGCTACATTGTTTAGATTAGATTCAAGAAAGGCTTTCCTTTTCCTATTCTGTGAGAGATAGCAGAGCATAATGGCCTACACTTGTGACTATATTTCAAGTGAGAAGTCCCAGTCTTGATACTTATTAGGCATGTGACAGGCCATTGTGGCAATATATTGATTTCATGTGTCCTTGAAGTAACAAGCACAACTAGTGCAGAAATGATAATACAGGAAATATCCACATAAGAAGGCTTAGTTGAGGTAGAAAAGATTACTGAGTTGCCTTACTCAGTTACCAAAGTTTTTCACCATTTGGTGAAGTGGTAAATAACCTTGTTTCTGGCATGCTCCATCACAAAAGGATTTGACTTAAAAATTCTAATATTTGAAGCAGGTTCTTCAGATTTGATGTAAGGAAAAATATAATACAATGAAGGCAATAAAAGAAGCACTTTTTGTTTTTATTGAAAAGGAAGAGATTTAAAAGGTATTACCTCAAACTTTTTGTCACAGTGAAGAGTTTTATTTCAGACTATGCAAAAAAAAAAGTTCCCTCCAATAATTATATGAAAGAATGAATAAAAAGTGTTTATTAAGTATTTACTATATATCATGCAGTATGCTAATCACTGGAGTTATGAATAGAAAATCAAGACCATTCTTGTTCTCAAAATGCTCACATTTAGAGCATTTTGAATAGAATACAAGACATGGTAATTCAATTGAAGTGGTCTTTAGAGACTGCAGCAGGGTAGATGGCAAGAACAATTTATATGAACTATTCTTTAAAATTTGTACTTAGAGAAAACTAATAACTGTTAAAAGACTGGTGTAAAATATCTATACAGATATATGATTAATATTGATTCCTAATAAACAAGTGTGACTATATTATTATAGGACATCATTATCAAAAAAGTATTCAAACCTAAAAAATTCAAAATCAGAAAAATCAAATTTAAATATCTCTTAGATGCTACTCACTTCAAAACCTTCAATTTAAGTATGATGCTAAAGATTGGAAAAATTCATTGTGGGAAGCTGCAGAAAAATGAATGTGGTAATTCCCTGCTAGTAGAATTGTGAATTGACACAAAAGTTATAGAGAAAAATTCAGACTTATGTAAGGAAAGTTAACAAGTTGTTCATATCCCTTGATTCATAAATTTCATTACTAAGATTATATACCCTAAGGAAATTATTAATAGCAAAAAGGAGAAAAAAACTGGGTATGAAAATTTCTGTAGTGACATTATTTGTGACAACAAAAATTGGAAACAAAATGTTTTTTTGGAGAATAGTAAATAGATTATGGAATATGCATGCAGTTGGATATTAGTGCATTGTAAGGAAAGATGAATGTTAAAAATCCAAATAAACAAGGGAAGATTATGAAAAGATAAAATACAAAAAATAGAAACAAAAGAAGATGATACATAATTTAAATAAAGTCAATATGGAAAGGTATGGAGCATTAATTAAGGTTAGCATGCCATACTGCCAATGTGAAAAGATGAAATAACTTCTTTGTGTTCATAAGGTTTTTTGTTTATTTTAGGGACTGAACTTTGGAAATGGGATTATTAGGGTATTTGGGAGAAAATCTTTTGATTTGGAATTATGCAAAAAAAAATATTTTAAGTTGTCAAGTCCCTTTGCATTGGTAATGTATCTCAAATAAAGCAAAGCTAAAAAAAAAAAAAAAAAGGAATTGTCCCTTATATACCAATATGTTTATAGTAGTATTTTAATGGTAACAAAAAAAAAAAAACACCTGCAAACAAAGTACATGACCATCATTTGAAAAATTGTTGAAGAAATTGTGATAATAATGTAGCAGAATTACTTTTGTGTTGTAAGAAAGGATGAATATGAGAATTCAGGGAAACAAAGAAATAATTGAACAAATTGCTTGAAGTGGTGAGGAGGATGCTGGATTTGGAATTAATAAAAGCTGAGTTTGACCCCCTGACTCAGATAGTCTTGTTATGTGACACAGGAAAAGTGTGTTCCATAGATCTGTTTCCTTTTTGTAAAATGAGAGTACTGGATTCTTTTATTTCTAAGTTTCCTTTTAGCTCTATCATGCTGTGACCTTATTCTAGTAGCTAGGTGATACACTGGTCTTGAAATCAGAAAGACTCATCTTCCTGAGTTCAAATCCAGCTTCAGATATTATTTAGCTGTGTGATACTCAAAAAGTCACTTAACCCTGTTTGTCTCATTTCCTCATTTGTAAAATGAGCTGGAGAAAGAAATGGCAAACCACTCTAGTATTTAAGTGGAGGGAGATATATAGATAGATAGATAGATATATGTATATATGTATATATATGTGTGTATGTATGTATGTATATATATGTATATATACATATATATGAAATGATAATTATTTTTAAAATAACAATAAAATGTTAAGCAAAGTATGTTTTGTCAAAAAGGTATCAACTAATTTAGATATAATGATAAAAATTAAATGTCTAATGAAAGAGATTTTATAATCCTTTTAGGCAAATGGTTTGTAGACTTCATTGATCAATTAGGCAAATCCTTTTCTTAACAGCATTTATCTCTGTCATTATTTTCACCCTCTATTTAGATTGATTATTGGGTTATTGGATTGATATTATTGGGTTATTGGGTGATGTCAGAGGTATCTTGCAATTCTGAGATTCCTGTCCTTTCTTAAGTAATCAAAGTAAATTAGTGGTTAGGTACGCTCAATATTTTAGACTACTGTCACAAATCTCAATTGTTCTATTTTCTCTTCATAAGTTTCATTCTCAGTCATTTGTATTAGTTTTGCTAAACATGCTTTAGATTTCTAATTTTGAAAAAAATCTTCAATTTCTCCCACTTCTCCTTTCTTTTCTGTTTATTCTACATTCCCAGGAAATTTGTTTTTACACATGAAAAATTAGTCAAAGAATAACAGCTAATGGTAGCTGAGAAGACAGATTAGAACAACCTTCCTTTCCCTCACAATGAACCTAAGCATGTGGAAACTGAACTGGTTTCATTTTGGGGTGGGAGAGGGGAAATCCTGGCCTCTAATGGGAGAGATTAAGTGTTTTTCCTCAACCTTATTCTTATGTTCTCCTGGGGTAGTTTACTTATTTTGATTTGAGTTTATCTCAAGAATCTCTTTAAGAGGCAGAATAGAAAGGTATTTGATATACAATGGAAATCGGACATGAAAAAGGTATTTGTTTTCTATACATGAAAGAACTCAAAATATGATCTTTCATTAACACAAAGACAAAATAGCATTCAGATAAATGATAGATAGATGTAATATAGACTAGATATTAGACAGATGGATGGATGAACAGCTTACTATGTGCCAGGAACTATGCTAAATGTTGAGGCTACAATTAAAAGCAAAGCAAAATAGTCCCTGTCCTCAAGGAGCTCACCTTCTAAGGGGGGAAGATAATACATAAAGGGAAGCCAGAAAGAGGTTAAGATACATCTACAGTAACATGGCTGGAGATGTGCCAATAGCATGATGAAGCCTTGGTCTTTAAAATCCTAGAGGGTTGGAATTCTATTCTCAAGTGAGAAGGGAGTGGAAATAATGGCCTAAGTAGAATCAGATGATTTGGCTGGACTAGTCCAGAAACTATGAAATTCAATAATTTAACTTTTTACCACAGTTATATTTTCTAAGGATGTTGATACTTAAACCTCATCAAGATATAAAATGGGATTGCTGAATAGGCATTATAAAATTTTACCTTGGGCTTTTATTATTTCTCTCAAAGACTTCTTTGTTGGGCAGTCAAACTAATGATTAGCTTCTCTTGTTAGTATCCATTTCCATTGTAGAAATTTCTCCTGTTACCATAAAGGTAAGTTTCTACCTGATGGGCTCAAGTCTTCCAGAGTTCTCAGATTCATAAGGAGGCCTCTAGGCCTGGATATATAAATAGATATTCATCTACCCAGACTCAGGCAAAGAAACAGAAGTAAAAACAAGCAGAACAAAATTCAGATTCCAAGCTTTTCATTTCTGCTGAAAGTGGAGAGTAAGCCCTTTTTTTCTGTTTCTTTCAGATCTACTCAAGAGAGACACTAGGAAAATCTAAGAAGAAGGCCAGGAATTGAGCTACTAACATTTTAAAAGGACCACTTTAGTTATGGAATATTATTGCTCTGTAAGAAATGACCAGCAGGAGGAATACAGAGAGGCTTGGAGAGACTTACATCAACTGATGCTGAGTGAAATGAATAGAACCAGAAGATCGCTGTACACTTCAATGTTGTATGAAGATGTATTCTGATGGAAGTGGATATCTTCAACATAAAGAAGATCCAACTCACTTCCAGTTGATCAATGATGGACAGAAACAACTACACCCAGAGAAGGAACACTGGGAAGTGCATGTAAATTGCTAGCACTACTGTCTATCTACCCAGGTTACTTACACTTTCAGAATCTAATACTTAACGTGTAACAAGAAAATGGTATTTACACACATATATTGTATCTAGGTTATATTGTAACACATGTAAAATGTATGGGATTGCCTGTCATCGGGGGGGAGGGAGTAGAGGAAGGGAGGGGATAATTTGGAAAAATGAATACAAGGGATAATGTTATAAAAATACTCATGCATATTTACTGTCAAAAATTTATAATTATAAAATTAAAAAGGATCACTTTAAAAGGTCCATTTCCTCCTCCTTGATATCCAATTAGAGCATTCCTTCCTATTATCATAGTTTTAGACCCCCTCTATACAAAGCCAGGAATTTCACTGTCCTCAAAGTGCTAAGTGCATGGTTAATATCTGGGGTCAGTTAGAAACAGAAAGGGCAGCTCCAACTCTGTTCCATGGGTTGTCCCTTTTACACTAATCTATTGCTTCTTATCTAATAGAGTATTAGAAACAATTGTTCAATAACCAAGAAGACAGTTGAACTTTACACTATCTATAGTTTGTTTTATATTTGTTTTATTAATACAATGCCTGGCACATAGCAAGCACTTAACACAAGGTTTGTTTCTTTCTTCTCATTATCCTTTTCTAGAAATGATCAGTTTATAATACCAACTTTCTCTGTAAGTTAACAGTTTTTAGAATTTTTTCAATTAAGAATTCAAACTTGCTGATCTATATTTTTAAGTCCTTTATCTTTTCTTTTCTGTATTGTCACCATTTAATTTGGGATCCACTACTGTTTTTGTCTGTTTCATGAATTTTCTTTAAAGCAGAGAAAAGGAGCAAGAAGATTTTTGTGAATGACTTTTATAGCAAACCATAGACACAACTGAAATAAAGGAAGAAAGGATATAGGACCCACTGTATTTTTTGTTTGTTGGTTTTAGGAGAACATTTTGATTTTTTTATTCATTCCTTTGATGAAACTTTGACAGCTCTTCTCAGACCAAGCACCTCCCATGTATCCATTAAGACCCTATAAGAATCTATGATCAAAACAATTATGGAGATAATTTTGAGCAACAACCACTAGCTTCATATCCACATCATGTGAGGTGTTAAACAGAAATAAATATCCTCACATAAATTATTCATTGGTGGTGTAAATTCTGAACAAAGGAAGGATTCTTTATTGTTGACATGATTCTCCAAATTTGTTTTATTTTAGGTGACATTACACAAATGATGTCAAGCTTTGGACTACTACAAAGTTTCCTCTGTGAAATCTATATGTGAAAAGGATCCACACACAATAGAAAAAAATGAAAAGCAGTCAGATGGAAAGCCCATGTATTAATATTAGCAGTAGTAGTAATGATAATAGCTATTTTTAGATAGTACTTATAGTTAACTTATCTGAGTTGGGTATTAGGTCCATAGATATGTATGTCTTTGATAGATGGACAATATCATTATAGGTGGATAATAAGCTAGTCCCAGAATCAAATAATAAAAAGAAGAGATCAGGCTAAGTCATATTAGAAAAATAGTAAGATCTTAAGTAACATGCAGTATCAAATGGCTTGCTATACTTTAGAAGTCCATCTCTTTAATAACAATGTTCTCTCAGGGATCCTATATACATACAAATCATGGAATAACATAATCTTAAAGCTACAATAACCATGGCCTAAAAAGCCTTTATAGGGATGCATGGCACTTACAAAATGTTACCACAGTTCCCATGAAGTGGAGCAAAAGACATTATCAGGAATTATTTTTCTAGGAAAGGAGGTGAGAAGAAATGTGGTGAGAATGAGAAGCAACAGATAGACAACCTATATATTATACTGGGACCCCTGAGGCGGTATGGAAATAATAGAAAGTTTTCTAGCACATTGGGTAGATCTTTAGGTAGAACTCATGGGGGAAAAGTGGATAATATTTATATAGAACAAGAAGGTATAGAGGGGTTTTGATTTACATTCAATTAGAAACAGAGAATTTGAATGTGAGAGACAGAAAGTATTTAGAAATCTGTTTCACAGATGAGAAAACTGTTTAGATGAAATAATTTGCCTAAACTTACATAAAACCTGAAGCAAAATCCACATGCAAACCCAGGATGCAAACCCAAGTCTCCTGATTCATAATCCATATCTCCTTTTATTTGACCTCTGAAAGAAGGATATGTATCTTTTTTAAAATTTTATTTAGAATTTTCCCACAGTATATATGCATGAGTAATTTTTTAAATAATATTATCCCTTGTATTCATTTTTCCAAATTATCCCTCCCCTCCCTCCACACTCTCCCCCCCATGACAGGCAATCCCATACATTTTACATGTGTTATAATATAACCCAGATACAATATATGTGTGTAAATCCCATTTTCTTGTTGCACATTAAGTATTAGATTCCGAAGGTATAAGTAACCTGGGTAGATAGACAGTAGTGCTAACAATTTACATTCGCTTCCCAGTGTTCCTTCTGTGGGTATAGTTATTTCTGTCCATCATTGATCAACTGGAAGTGAGTTGGATCTTCTTTATGTTGAAGATAGAAAGATATGTATCTTGATGGATTTTTAAAAGCTATCAATATGATAATTACCCAGTTTTCTTTACTATTATGATATATAATATGCTATGCTAGTCTAGTGGGGAGTGAAAAAAAGGTAATTAGGAACTTCAATCAATTAAGCTTTCCCTTCCCCCACTCTATTTACTTGATGAAATTACAAGAAGTAAAGAGAAGTGTTAAAGTATTGAGATCTTAAAGAAATATAAAGAATTGTTTGTTCCTTTAAGAGGTATGAAAAAGCTCTTCCTTCAGTTTAATGGAATTATAAGATGATTAGCCATTGACTGCTACAGTAGGAGCTAGCTGATACAGTGAATAGAGAGCTGACCCTTGAGTCAGGAAAAATCATCTTCCTGAGTTCAAACCTGGCCGTTGACATTTACCAGCTCTATGATTCTGGGCAAGTCACTTCATCTTATTCACCTAGTTTCCCCATCTGTAAAATGAGCTGAAGAAAGAAATAGAAAACCATTCCAGTATCTTTGCCAGGGAAACCCCATGTTCAAAAAATGATTGTGCAATATCAAAAATAACACATTAGCTGAAGAATGTATCATATTTTTGAGTAGCCCTTAAAAAGTGAGAAAAATTTTCCACCTACGATACAATTTCTGAAGAGTTAGTTGAGGGCATCCCCTCTGATAGTTGAGAAGAGAGCCAGTTATAGAAAAAGAACCCTGCTCTTCAAAGGTTTGTTTTTGTCTATTTCCCTTTTCTTCTTGGGCATGATGGAGGGAGGGCAGAGATAAGAGTAGAGAGAGAAAGAAAGAAACATGAAAATGGTATAAAAAGAGAAAGGACATCAGGGTCCTGTAGCATTAGAGATATGAGTTGTTTTGATCACATATGTGCATTAAAGGTATGCCTCTCCATTAACATATACACTTCTGTGTGTGCTCACTGTTCCCATTCACACTATATGTATTTATGGGAGAATGCAGCCAAGTTTAGAACTTTACTGTTCATATTTTGACATTTCAATGAATATCTTTGCTTTAAGCTAATTATATCAATTATTTGACTATTAAAAATGAATATATTCAAGGTCCATAGAGAGCACTTTTAGGCAGTCATCCTCCACAATACTCCACCTATGAGTAAGTTAGTGGCGAAGGGTGACTTGAAGGTGATACTATACTTTTCTAATATCATATATTACTATTAACATTAAATTTCATAATATATTTATTTTGACCAAAATTATGTGTAGGTGAACATGAAATTTATCTGACTTTTAATACAAGGTGGAATTTTCATACTTAAAAAAAACTTCCCTTAACATTGGTATCTGCTTTCCCAAAAGATAATTGGACAAGTGAAAATCCTTTTTATTTTCAGGACCTATGAATTGATCTCATGGTAGAAAACACATTAACAAACCATCAGCCCTTTCTGCCATTCTATTATTTTAATTAGTTGAGAATCATATTTCCTGTTAACATACCAAAAAATGAACTAAAATCTTATAATATTACCCTGTTTTCACACCACCTACTAGATTTCAGTTTTAACTGATTCTATTAATTTTTCCCTCTTCCTCCCCAAGTCTTATTCACCTCTTCCTCTTCATTTGGAGAATGTCAGCACCATTTTCATTGGCAATAACCACAGGCTTTCCATGAGCCAACCAATTTTGTTTAGAAAAACTTAAATGCAAATATGTTAATGTATTAGACATTAGTACTTTGAGGAAAGATAAAATGCCAAATTATATCTTTAATATTTACTCTTAAGTATGGTCCTTGGGCCCAAAAATCTGAAACTTTTAATATTGATTATTGAGCTTAGAGAAAATTGACTTATCAGAGGGGCATCCTAGCATGGATCCAAGAAGATCTGAGTTCAAGTCTAGCTCTGATACATATTTGATGTGACCCTGAACAAATCATTTAACAATTCAATCCTCTAGGCACTTCTATAAGAATTGTATCCTTAGAAAAGGAGCCAATCTGCATTTGAATTTCTACATCCAAGAGTTCTCTATACACTCATTCCATGATCATAGGAATACTAACCCTAAGGAGATATAATTTCTCATTATCTGGTTACATCCAAAGAATTACTTCCAGTTGCACTAGCTACAATCAGTAGCCAATGCTATTGCTATCACTGCAAAGCTTCTCAACACGGTTGCTCGTGAATAAATGAATAATAAATCCCCTGGTGCTATTTAAAAATTGTTGGGATAAAGAATGTGAATGGAATATGGTAGACTTGGTCAGCTGGAAAAATAGGCATGAATTATATATGGCCAGTTATCAGAAACAAGAGAATTCATTTTAGAGAGGTACAATCCTTCCAGTTCTGAGGATATGACTTTACTGAGGATTTTTTCCCTCCCTATTGATGTAGCAATCTGTGGGTGATTGTGTCCATTTATGTGTCAAAATGAAGGACAGAGAAGATAAAAATGTTCCTACTGCTTGGCTTTTTTAGCTACTTATTTTGTTCCTTTATAAATTCCTACCCCAATGCCGCAGAGTGAGACAGATATAGCCTTTGGTCTGCAGTGGCTATGCCAACACAATGTAGTCTTTGGCTGATTCTACCATTGTGGAATATTTTGATTACTGTTTTAAAAACAGGAGGAACCTAGTAATTGAGGCACAGAGAGGTGAATCACTAGTGGGTTCATTACTTCATGATAAATTATTTGAGCATGGAAATCTATAAAACCAAGAAATGTATAAAATGGTCTTCAGTCTTGTGTGCCCCCTTCTACTCCTAATGTTAGCAATGTCAGAAAAGAAGTTAGAAAGTTCAAAGGATGATATCCTCCTATGAATTTCCATTCTTCTAATATCTCTGGCACTCTGTGCTATCTCCATTTTCACTAAGCCCTTTTACAACCTTCCAATTTCCTAGCACCTATTACATCATACTGCTCTCTGATGTCAAGATTCCATCATTCATTGAAATTTGGTTGAAGCTTTTCTCATTGTAAAAGGTGTTTCTCTGATATTCATTCATTCATTAGGGCATCTAGGTGATGCAGTGCAGGCACAAAGAACTGGGCTTGAAATCAAGAAAACCTGAGTTCAAATACAGGAAAAGTATGACTTTGTGCAAGTCACTCAATTATGCCTCAGTTTCTTCATCTTTAAGATGGTAAAAAATAATAGCATCTACCTCCCAGGGTTATTGTGAGGGTCAGATAATAATAGTATTCGTATAATGCTTTGCAAGGTGCCTTGCAATAGTGAGCTCTATATAAATGTTAGCTATTATTCCTTCATTCTTTCATGTGCTAGGCCTCCTTGGTCTTGAGACAGATTAAAATCATTATGACATAGTCTCTGTCTTCATGAAGCCTACAAACAAAAAAGTTCTCTTCTTTGGGAGACATATATCATATTTGTTAACTATAACTTGTTTCCTTGGAAGATTACTCCTTCACCTAAAAAATCTAAATCTTTCTCCCTGCTAGTAGATACTACTAGTATGTTTTTGGATCTGTTATGAAAATAGTAGGCTTGTTTTTACATGTAATTGGGGAGGAAGTATTAAATATTACTCAAAAAAAACCCAGCAGAATTTGTTATTCACTATACCATCAATATTTGGGTTTTTTTTCTATTGAGCTGTTCTTGAATATTTGTCCCTCACAGATTTTCTTCCCATTTTGAGCTACCTTTGTGTGTTTTTAGAATTTTTGTAGATTTGCCTTGTCTTTGGTTTCTTGCTGAAGTGCTTAAAGTAGCAACAATTTTAAACACTAATAAATAACTGATTCATATTTTCTGATTCCAGGGAAAGGTATCATTAGATTTTTCTCCTCTAGGCTTAAAAAAAAAGAAACCAAGATCACCATACTTAAAGAAGTTTTCCAGCCAGGCATTTTTATTATACTTTTATTACTACTTAGTGGGTCTAAAAACCTATCACTAATAGACACAATGAAGATGCATAAAAGATAAGCAGGGTGGTTTTTCTTCCTTGCTTGTTTTTAATCTCCTGCTGCAAATAATATTGGACCATATATCAAAAATGACACTGATTATACTTCTCTCATCTAAGTTAGATCAAGGAATGCCTTAACTTCACCCCAGTTTTAAGGAAGCACACTCCACAGCCTCAGGTCAGATATTCATTCCTTCTCTCAATTAACATTAGCTCACGAAGAAATTTCCTTCATATTTTGTAGCAATTCTTACTGTAATCATTTATAAAGTTTGCTTTTAATTTTCTAGCAAGCTTAGGACCCATAAAAAAGGGACGAATTCTACTCAGGTGATCCATCAATCTGCAATGTACTAATAGTTGTTTTCTGCCTCTAAGAAGAAGCACCTTAACTCAGAACATTGCTAAGATCACTGTTAACTGCACCAATAAGATTGTCTGCTGTGAGTTTGCCACTTCAGAGATATCACTGAAGTGGAGAAGCCAGAGCATTATTTACATGGGAGTGCTGCCTTTCTCCCTGGGCACCATTATCTCCATTGGCCCAAGACCTCTCAAAGACTGGAACATTTGGAGATGGTAAGAGGAGAGTCGCAACTTGGTGGCAGTAAGAAGAGGGAGAGGGTTGAGTCACTCATTCTCCATTCATGATTGACCTGCTATTGGATTGTCTTTTCAAGGACTCTCAAATAGTTCCAGGAGCCAGTATTTCCAGTTACAGCACTAATGAGCGTGGGCTTCATGGGACATATCATGGGCATTCGTGAACTCGACTAGGATCATCATCTTTAAATTAGGATTAAAAAGACAACTATTTTTCATGCTTTTCAGAGCCAGCATTTTTATCTTATAATAAATGACTATACTCTGAATTTGGAGCTCTAGAAGTTAAATTTATGACTATGAACAATTCCTTTGTGAATTACTGAACTTACTGGAGGATTTTTATTCTTAATTTATTAGCCAAAAATATAGCTTTGAATCAGCTATAAAGTGGACAGTTTCATACAAAATTACTAAGAACTAGGGAGAAAGATTCAAACAAGAATTGAAATGAGGCCTAATGACACATATGAGGCATATGCTCCACTTCCAATTATTATCATTTATTTGTTTGGTTGTCTTGCCTTTTTTACTTTAATGCTCTCCCCTCCTACCATTTTAGAATAGAGGTTAATTGAGGAAAAACTAGAAATCTTTGGGTCTAAAAATGTACCAAAGTCATAGAGATTGGGGGGAGAAATGTGGGGGTCAGGGTATAGGTTGATATTTCTGTTCCCACGTCCCAGGTACTGAATGACAGCAGCAGCAATCAAGAAACTTGAAAACACACACACACACACACACACACACACACACACACACACACACACACAGAGACAGAGAGAGAGATTGAGAGAGAGAGAGAGAGAGAGAGAGAGAGAGAGAGAGAGAGAGAGAGAGAGAGACCTTTCTTTGTCTCTTTAAATTTAGAAACAAGTTTTCCCTTCATCACTGAACCTCATCCTCTAGGCTTATTTAGATAGATGCCATGATGCCATACTATACAGTTGTATCTGGGCAATATGAGAAGGAGTCTCCACAGTCTGATGTGTTCCTCTAGCAATTTTGACAAAATTACAGAAGGTACATCTCTCATAGAGCTATATATTCACATTAGTCCTTTAATGAGCGGCATGAACCTTGGAGGGAGGACAGATAGGATGAACTTCTGATCTGAATTCAGTGACGGTATATTGATGATTGAGAAACAATGGGAGTTGATACTCATCAGAAGAATATTTGAGTGTTTTATGTTCCCTGTTTGTGTTCATATGTGTCTTTTTTGTCTTCACTAGTGTAGCAAATTTAAAAAACTGTCCCATAGCTAATAATATTGTTGAGTTAAGTAGAAGCTAGATTCTGTTCTATGACTTTGGACCAGTCACTTTTAAAGTGACAATTTTTTTTGTCAAATTGGGATGATAATCCCTCTCTATTTCACAGAATTTTTGGAAGAATCAAATGAGATAATATAAATAAAAGATAGCCTTGGAAACTCTAAAGTGAAATTTAAATGTAAAGAATTCAATTTAGATTTTTTTGTTGCCATATCACACTTTTAAGTTTTCAGGATACTGAAGACTTCAGGTCTTTTTTACAAGTTACTTTCTTACCATATCTCTTATTTGTACTTCTATGTATTTGAAAACTGAATCTACATTTAGATTCAAATTTACCAAGTACTTAGTTATTGTTTAGATTTCGAAACTCATTAACACCAAGGTATCACTCTCTTTTACTCTACAATATTCGATTTGTTATCAAATCTTGTCTTTTTTTTTTAACCTTTATAACATTCCAGCCATACTCCCCTTTTTCTCACTCATACAACCATTCCCCTTGTAACTCATTACTTCTTATAGGTCTCCTTGCCTCCTCTTTCCCATTCCAATCCATTTCTTGAAGTACACATCTGAACATTTCAGCCTTTTATTCAATAAACCCCAGTGGCTCCCTATTACTTCCAGAATCAAACATAAAATCATTTGTTTTAGCATTTAGAGCCCTTGACAATCTGGCCCAATCTTAGCTGTCCAGTCTTCTTATATTTTGCTCCTCTTTATGTACTCCATGACCCAGAATTAATGGCCTATTCTCTACTGCTCATACAAGAAACTCCAATACCCAACTTAATACATCAAAAATAAACAGGGATCTGTTATTTTTGCCTGTTTTCTCAGTGATACAATATACAGTGACTGGCACATAGTAGCACTTTATAAATGCCTGTTGATTGTTGCTGTTTGTTCTTCTTTCTTGAAGAACAATGACATCATTAGATGATGACTTGACTTTGAAGTGAATTGGATTTGAATAAGGCAGGGCTGTGCAGAGTCATCAGTCTCTCTCCTCCAGAGTCATTGTAGTCTAGTGGCAAGACATAGGTCAAGATGAATAGTGATGGTTCCACTTATTTATTGTCTGACTGATTTAATAACTGACTGACTAATGAAAGATTGGTCCTGTTAAATTCCAAATTCCAGCAAATAATGAATCAATAGATTGTGGGGTATAGACCTTCTTGCTAATGCTGAAATCTCACACAATGTCTGTGGTTGACTCTAAAGATAAAAATACTACAGTAATTTTAAGATGAATGGAAACAGGGAAGATGGTATTAAATGAGATGAAAAAGTAGGATTTTCCTTTGGCCATCTTTTAGAAGATCTTTTTTTTTCCCTTTCAACACCATGGCTCAGCATTCCTAGTTATGCAAGATCAAGTAGCTTAGAGTTCATTCTCCTTGGATTTTATCTTCCATCACTCCCGACCTGCATCTTTCATCCTTCCTTGTGGCAAGATTCTATTTCTATTAAGTCTCATGTGAAACAGTCTAGCCTACTAGATAGAAAGTCAGCTTCAAAGTCAGGACCTGGATTCAGGTTTCTGCTTCTGACACTCATTAACAAAGTTTTGAACTCATAGCCAAGAGTTTCTTTTATTTCCACTTTTACAACATCCAAGACAATTCCTTTTTAAAGCTTTTAAAAAGGAATCTATGCTCAGAAAATATGGCAATAACAAATGTTTAAAGATTTCATCCTAATATCTTTAAAACATACTTTCCTATATAACCACAATGTCCGGGAAAGTGGATCCAGTCTTAGCACAGTTTTATGCATAATATTGGTCCCATCAAGTTCATATTTAAGCTATGCCAAAACTGCTAGATAATTCCTCATCAAATCGTTCCTGAAGGTAAAAGTCACTCTAAGCATCTATCTCCTCTCCTGGCATGGATTCAAAATCCTAGAATTCTGGAGACTAAGTCTTCTGACCAAACACCCAGAACAATTCTAATCAATAAGGGAAGAACTGATTGTTGAACTAGAAACTCTGAGAATATTGGAGAAAAATGACAAATGAAATCAAATCAATGAGCATCTACTTTGTACTAGGCCCTGTGCTATGCATTTAAAGATACAAAGAAAGACAAAAACAGTTCCTCCTCCCAAAGAGCTCACATTATAAGAAACTCCAGTGTAAAAAAAGAGAATAATGTTCTTTAATCTGAGGTACACCCTGGGGAGAGAAGCATTTCAAGGAGTTTAGATGCACAGGTGAGAAATCACTCCCAAATGGATGAAAAGTTCCAAAGCATGAAATTCTGAACATAAAAACACAATTAATTTCAATGAAGAAGAAAAGTTCAAGAGCAATATAAAGAAAAAGGGAACTTCCTAAACCAACTTATATCTTTAACACATGCACAAAAGATTTCCAACTGAGGATTAATGCAAGAGTGGCACAGTCTTGTAAGAAACACTGGCAGGGCTATCAACCTTCAGGATGCCTTCGGGCTAGAGATGAACATTGAGGAAAAAGAATTTTGGTCTCCTGGCATCATGAGGACAATCAAAGCCCTGGGAGTCAAGTTCTGTTTACATTAAGCAATAAGTGATGGGAGAGAGAAGAAAAAAATGTTCAACTTTTGCTTTTGCTTCTAATCTTCCTTCATTTCCTTTTTTTTGTAGAGAATGATCCTCAAATAGAAAAATAAAATAAAAAGGCTTAATAGGAAGTTGAAATTCAAGAAATTGCGGAGGTAAAAAAAGTATCATACTCTAGTCTAGTCAAGGTGACTCATATATATTTCATCCTACTCACCTACCTTTATCTACCCCCACCCCATGGCTGAAAGGCCTAACACCTTTAGCCTCATCTCTTAGAAGATTTAGCTTTTTCCAAAGCTCAGTTTTAAGTGTCATTACTGATGCCATGTACTTTTGGGTTCTCTACACACCTAATTAGCTTACATTCACTTTGTATATAACAATAATCATACCTCACATTGATATCTACTTAAATTTTGCAAGGTGTTTTAGAAGCTCTGTGAGCTTTTTTGTTTGTTTATTTGCTTTTTCTTTCTCCCTTTTAATCTGATTTTTCTTGCACAACATGGTTTCTGTAAAGGAAGTACCAGTTATTTGTTTAATGGATCAGTTAATTGTCCTCTCAATTCTTTGACCCAGAGGGCCAAAACTCCCTTCCCAAGTCACCACTTCTTTATATGCACTGTAACTCCTTAAAGACAAGGCTTTTTCTTTATTATCATAGTCAACTAATTAATTAATGAATAGCTAGAATTTATGTATTGCTTTGAGATTTGTAAAGCATTTCATATATACAAGTGAGTTTGTGTATGTATATAGATAGATAGATAGATAGATAGATAGATAGATATCTCACAATGAAAGCTCAAATAAAGCCCAGAACTCTATCCACTGAGCCACTTTGTTACCTCCAAAGCAAACATCTAATAACAGATCACTGAGGAAATGAGAATTTTGATAGGAATTTGAGGAAAATGGAATTTTAGAGGAAAGGCAAGGGAAAGCTGGTAAGCACAATTAGGAAAGTTGGGATTCAGTGTAAGGGGGAAAAAAGAAATATTAAAAAATGAAAAAGGACCTTGGAAAGGGAGATCAGAGGGAGTCAAGGACAATTTTTGCCTGTTTATAATTTTGCTTGAGGTCTACCCTACCTGATACATTGTGACCAGTGCTAAGAAAATATTTATGAATTATGCTACTAATGATGTAATGAGAGGCAAAAATAGTTCACTTGTACATAGGACACATGTTAGAAAAACTGAACCTATATTTTCTGTTAGTCATAGACCAGCTTTGTGGGACTACATGTTCCTAAAACCTATTGGGAGCAATCAAATAGTTAAATAAAGGAAAATCTAAATGGGTCACACTTCCTACCCTACCCCACTTTATACCCAAAGGTTTGTCACTAAGTAAAAGAAGTAAAAATAGAGTTTTCCAGAATCACATTGTAGCCAGTGAAGACAGATGGATTTAGGATCTATATGAATTGTCTAAAAGGAGGTAACAATGAAGAATCCATTTTTTTTCCCTTCTGGCAAAGCTAATTTATGTCTCTCCTCTGCATTTGTGTGTTCTTTTCTTCACTCACCTCAGTCACCTTGCACTTCTAACCATTTTAGTTTCTCTACACATGCATATACATATACCAATAAACATAAATGCATATAAATGTGAACACATACATGTGTGTGTATATATATGTATATATATATATATATATATATATATATATAATATACAGAGATGCATGCATAAATTGGTTCAGTAATACCATACATATATATATGGACTTGTAATGAGGGCTAATTAGCCAGAGCTCATGTCTTACCAGAAGGGGCCCTAGCTCAAGCTCAGTCCCCTCATGCTTGATGGAAAAGACACCAGTGCACTACATCAGGGAGCTTCCCTGAGTATACCCTTTACATACTTTGCCAAATAAAATAATTGATGAAGGTAAGAGGAGGTGAACTATGAGATTGTCCTGGTTGTGTGACCTGGATTGGCTTCATAAACTCAGGTCATCAAATACTGTAGCACCACACACACATGTTTGTCATTCATAAAATTAACCAGGATGAGGAGAATAGAGCAGGAGATCATATGTTCTACCCTGCTCAACCTGGACAATATTCTGGCATTCAAGTTGTTATGTTATCAGGTGACTTGAGTTCATAAAGGTTTTATTTTACATATGCATGTCCAAAGCGAATCCAATATCTACTAAAAGACAACAGGCAGCCAGAGACAATCCAATAATAAATCCAAGAATGTGATACTTTGGAAAAGTGCAAATGAAAATTTAAGTCAATATAATTACAAGTCTTTACCATTTCCAGGCTTAAGTTGGCCCCTTTCTTGAAGATGCTCTCAGTCTCAGACTAAAGTATGTGAAAATCTGTTTCCTTTAGGAAAGAGGTCAAAAGAAGAGAGAGAGGGGAGGGAATAAGGATTGATGTTGAGTCAACTATATGCCAGACCCTGTGCTAAGTGCTTTACAAATATTATCTCATTTGGTCCTTATAACAACCCTGCAAGTACTGTCATTCCCATTTTACAATTGAGAAAATTGAGGCAAATAGGCTAAGTGACTTGGCTAGGGTCACAAAGTGATCTTGAGAGGAGATTTGAATGCAGATCTTTCTAACACTTGGCCAAGTGCTCTATCTACTGTCCCACCTAGCTGCTCAAAAGAGCTGAGCTGCTTTATCTTGTCCACACAGGAGATACAGGAAAACTTAAATCTGGCATCTGTTTCTCTCTCTCTCTCTCTCTCTCTCTCTCTCTCTCTCTCTCTCTCTCTCTCTCTCTCTCTCTCTCTCTCTCTCTCTCTCTCTCTCCCTCTCCCTCTATTCCCCTCCCCCTCTCCCTCTCCCTCTCCCTCTCCCTCCCCCTCTCCCTTTCCTTCTCCCTCTCCCTCTCCCTCCCTCTCTCCCTCTTCCTCTCCCTCTCCCTCCCTCTCTCCCTCTCCCTCTCCCTCCCCCTCCCCCTCTCCCTTCCCCTCCCCCTCTCCCTCTCCCTCCCCCTCTCCCTCTCCCTCTTCCTCTCCCCTTGTCCCTCTTCCTCTCCCCCTCTCCCTCTCCCTCTCCCCACATCCAGCTATCAGGAAGATTTTATTCTTTCCCCTATGCTTACATTAGAGAGAAAAGGAAGTTTACCGGAGATAATCATCAGCTACAACCTCAGATAACAGCTATCCATAGGGATTTCTCTCACTTAGATCTGTAGACGTTATCTCTTTAGTTCCTCCCCTTCTCTCAAACATTCTTCCTTATCAGGGAGGGAGGAATTAATGGATTCCAGGGACACTCAATTTTAAGGAAGATAGCAATAGAATAGTGGAGAGAACCCTGGAATGGGAGCTCCCGTAAGAGTCCTGGGTTCTGTAAAGTATGACACTGTTAATTACTAGTCATGTGACTTCAGACCAATTAATTACTTAGTATTTATTTCCAGTTCTAAATTTCATTATCTGTAAAATTAATTCTATGTCCACATCTTTTTGTATACTTTCTGAAGTTGCAACAGGAAGGCATCTGGAAGTCATACCCTGGCTAAGGCACAAGTGAAAGAAGGAGTCAAACAGAAAAGTGACTATGCATGAGGGTGGGTATATGTACATGTGTTTTGTATATGGGTAGTGAGGTTGATGTAGTGACTGTGAATGAGGCAAAGAAATAAGAGAATATGTCAGAAAGCTAAGAAAAGTAGACTGGAATCCTTACCTTAACTTGCTCTACAGAAACAATGTAAAGTGATTAGGAGATTATATAAACAATTGTAACCATTTTTATTAATATTGGCAACCATCCTCCTTTCTCTTCCCAGATCTTTCCTTTGGCTCCCATCATTTTGCTTCAATTCCAAAGAGAGCAACTAGATACTTTGTTGATAGTAATGTTTGTCTTTATTTTTAGTAATCATTTTAATATAATTAGTAATTACCTTTAATTTAATATTATAAATATAAATTTAAAATTAAACAAGATGTCTACCTATATGTAGTCCATACAAATCTGGGTTTTGGTCAGCTCTATTATAAAATTATGGACATTCCCCATATGTTTTATCTTTGAGTTTTAATATAATTATCACATATAGCAGTCACTGATCTCTTTTATTCTGCTTTATTTATTCTACTTGGAATTGAAACTCAATAAACACAATTTGCCAACATACAAATTTAGAACCACCCAAATTTTAGTTTGAGGGATAGGTTTGCATAAAGTTACTACTGTGTGTAAAAAAATGTAAAGATTGGGCAATCTAGATAATTGCTCCTCATAGTCTCCCTGTCGATTTAGGAAATAGAATGAAAAATATGGTCTTATTTGAAATTATTTTAATTAAAATTAATTTGGGAGAGGCTGTATGGTAGAGAAGATAAGGCACTTTGGATTCAAGGAGGCCTAGACACTTATTAAATTGTGTGACTGACTAAGAGTTAGTCACATCTTCTCAGACCCTGGAAAATGGGTTTGGAGTTCAAGCACTTTGAAAACTTTTAAGTGCTATATAAATGCCAATGATTATTATTATAGTCAACATAACCGGAAGATCAAGGGGACTTAGAAACAGCTTTATCTATCAAGTTATAGGCAGTGGTTTTATGATTCTAGAAGAAAAATAAAAACCTAAACCAATTATCTAAAGCTAAACTGATTATCAATCATCTGCACATGGCTAAATATTTGAAGTCAGTGAAATTTTTACTTTCCATGCAGATGTTCTGTTGTAATCTAAACATAGTCATTGTAGCATAGTAGAAAAATGGCTGAACTACCTTTGATAATAATAACTGACATTTTTATGACACCATGAAGTCTTCAAAGTACCTTCAAGTCCCTTTGGGCCTTATAATTATCTTTTGGGTTAGTACTATAGATCTCATTTTACAAATAAGGAAATAAGGCTCAGTATTGTTGAGCAAGGTATCTGCTGCCTCTTGGCTGGTACACATTAGAAGCAGGATTAAAATGCAATTCTAGACTCCTAAATCCAGGTCTTTGGCTATTATGACAGGTTACCCCAAATTTGGGAAATATAAGTTCTAGTTCTTATTCTGCTGATAACTCAAGCAAGATATTAAACTTCTTGATGGGCCTGTTTCTTCAGACATAATTTCACTGGTCTTAACCAAGCTGAATCTTTGTCTTCTCATTTCTCCCCTGGCTACATGTTGTTGGGATCTCCCTGACTTCTCTACCATCATAGAGGCAGCTCATTAATGAGAAAATCTCATCTCCCTGCAATATCCCATTAGACTTGATACTCACATTTCATGATTACCTTCAGCCTCTCTGATTGATTCTAAAACCTCCATTTAAGGAAGGATCCCAGCTTAGAATATCTCATTTCTCATCTGTGACTTCTCTGACTTCACCATGTCCCCACGAATGACTGATGAGTATGTAAGCCCCTGGAAAGCATGGGCTTTTTTTTCACATTTGTATCCCCAGACTTTGGCACAATGTTCACATGGTAAGCGATTAATATTAAATACTTAACAAGTGTTTAATAACTGTTTATTGACTAAATAAAAGATTGACTAGTGATAAAAATTTGCTAAAGATTTAAGATGATAAGAAACTTCACTTGTTCTGCTGATATACAATTCAAAAAATCTTTGAAAAACACTGGAATAATCAAAAAAATGCCATCTGCCTACTAGCTCTATCTGTAAAGGATAATACCTGCTCTGTGAAACTTATTGGATTGCCATGAGGATAAAAATAAATATAAATCAACCTGTGAATGTGAAGCATTAAAAATAACTTTGAGTCGGAAAAATATCATTATTATAACTATATAACAATGTTTATATGCATGTAATATTTTTCCCTCTTTTATTTAAGTAGAACAGGTCTCAAGAAGCATCAAAACTCCCTCACATGTACTGGTTAAAGGTGAGGGAATGGGGGAGCATGTGGAACAGATTATAGGTTATTTCATGTGGAGAAATTTAAAATTTAAAATTAAAAAAATTCTCCACAGAGTTCCCTGGATTTAGCAATCACTTTTTAAAAAAGACTTCTAAATATTTTTTTTCAATGTAAAACAACTTTTAAGTTTTTTTATTCAAAATATCAAATTCTCTGATTCTTTCCTCTCCTTCCCCCCACTTAATTGAGGAGTCAAGTAATTTGATATAGCTTATATATATGTAGTTATGCAAAACACATGTCTATATTAATCATAAAAGAAAACACAGAACAAAAAACATGAAAAAATAAAGAGATAAAAATAATATGTTTCTGCCTTCAGACTGCATCAGTTCTTTCTCTGAAGATGGATAGCATTTTTCATCATTAATCTTTTGGAATTATCTTGGATCTTTGTATTGCTGAGAATGACTAAGTCATTCGCAATTGATCATCAAACCATATTGTAGTCACTGTGCACAGTGTTCTAGTTCTTCTCATTTCACTTTATATCAGTTCATGTAAATCCTTCCAGATTTTTCTGAAATCATCCTGCTTATTATTTCTTATAGTATTATATCATAATCATATACCATAACTTGTTCAATCATTCTCTGATTACTGAGCATCCCCTCAATTTCCTTCATAAGAAGAGCTGATATAAATATTTTATATGTCCATTTCTTTTTTTTAAGTCATTTTTATACAGACTCGATACTGCTATTACTGGGTCAAAGGTTATACACAGTTTTATAGACCTTTGGGCAGAATTTCAAATTGCCCTCCAGAATGGGACAGATCAGTTCACAACTCCACCAACAATGTATTTGTGTCCAAATTTTTCTATATACCTTCCAATATCTATTCTTCTTCTTTTTTATTATATTAGCCAATCTGATAGTTTTGAGATGGTACTTCAGAGTTGTTTTAGTTTGCATTTCTCTAATTTAACATGCCATATTAAATTTAATCTATGCTTTTAAAAGAAAATCTATAATAGAGGTTCATGTAAAAGATTCACTTCACATACATTTGTCTTTTTTTATTCTCTGAAAGTGGAAATGTTCACATGTTATTATTGAGTTTATAAGAAATCAAAAGAAAATCTGAGCAAAAATTTGGATTCAGGTCATTCAAAAAGTTCCAAGCAGTACTCATATGACCTGACAAATCTCTGTAGCTCTGTAGATTAGGTGTAACGACAAATTTTCTTTGGCCCTGTCTGGCTGTCCTCTATTCTAGGAAATAGCATCACTGAATTAACAATAGAGACTGATTTAACACCATTTGGTGTTATTTAAGCTTTCCTCATAGGTGGCTAATGAACAACCCACAAATGCTAAGAAAAATATTCCTGAGTATCTATAATTACTTTACCTTATATAGGCTCAGTCTATTTTGTTGCCTTCCTCCCCTATTTATGTAGTTTTTTTTTTCTCTTTCCTGTCCATCTACTCTACTCAGTCTTCAGTCCTTTATCCCAGACTGATTACTGAGTGTGCCTTTATGACCAGTGCTTAAAAGACTTTTCTTTAAAAAAACAAGAAAGGGGAAGTGTGAGGGGGAGTAGGATGAGAAAGGGGAAGGAAGAAAGAAGGAAAGAACAGACTCAAGAGATAAGCAGATCCAGATCTATACCTTGCTCCTTAAAATAATCTTTGTTCGTGTCTGTGTCAAAATACAAAGACTAGGAATGACATGAAAAATGTGGCCCAGGAATAACAGATCACAGGAAATGACAAGCTATGAAACTTGAACATAACATCTGTTACCATATAGAAGAGTTCACCTTTGGGAAAGGGCATTAACACTAGTATAGCAAGGTGCATGAGTCATCTGGGACAATTTTTAAGATAAGGATAAGAATTTTCCTTTTATGTTGTAGAGCACAGAAATACAAAGCAATACACAGACTAAGACCAAACCTCAGTGAGGGCAAAAAAAAAAAAAAAAAAAAAAAAAAGATTGTTATTTTATTGTTTATGTGAGTATCTATGTATGTGTGTCTTTTAAATTTAAGATTACTCTCTATTATTTTATTGTAACAATATAAAGATCTGTACACAAGTTGATTAACAGTCATAAAATGAGGAAATGAATGAGAGAGTCCTTTGTAAACACATGCACAATAGACAAAGATCTGTGATCTCTTGTCAGCATGGGAAACTCCCTCCACCAATTGCAACCCATTTGTAATGAGTAAATCCCAAGAGTTTCTCTAAATGATTTGCTCAGGAGATTGGAACCTAGAGCTTCTTGAATTCGAATGCAGCAATCTATTTGCTATCTGATTCTGACTCTATTTATAATCATATTGAATGCTGTAGACATGTAAATTATTCATAAATGCCAATGTATCATTACAGCATTTTATTCTAACTGTAGGGATAGAAATATCCAATTACTAAGATGTTCAGAGGTTCTATTGAACAATAAGCTCCTTGTGCACAGGAATAATTTTTTACTCGACTTTTGTGAACGGCTAGATGACCAAAGCCACCAGAGTTCCAGGACTGAAGAAAGGAAGTTGTTTAGTCTTTTTTCAGTCCTAACTCCACATGATCGCATTTGAGGTTTTCTTGGCAAAGATATTGGAGTGGTTTGCCATTTCCTTCTCCAGCTCTCCAATTGAGGCAAATAGGGTTACACAGTTTCAGGCTGGATTTGAGCTCAAGTCTTGCTGGCATCCATTGAACCACCTAGCTGCCCACTGTGAGGAAGAAAATTCTGGATTGCATTTAAAATTCTATACACTCTGTTTCCATCCTACGTTTCCTAGTTCCTGTCTGATGTTCCCAACCTAGGCATTTCATTTTAGCACAATTTCCCATCATTTGAATGTTCTCTCTTCTTGTCACCCCCTGTTGGAATTCTTGACCTCCTTCAAGGTTCAGTTCAATTGCTACCTTCTCTAGCCTTTAAATGTTCCCCAATTGTTTTTCACCATTTACCCATCTTTTTAGTCATGTCCAACTCTTCCTGACCCCATTTGGGATTTTCTTGGCAAAAATATTGGAGTTATGATTTTCTTTTCCAGCTCATTTTACAGATGAGGTATTCAGGATCAAGTGACTTGCCCAGGGTCATACAGCTAACATTTGTACCCTCCCCCTACAATTACTCTGTATTTACTTAGAGGAGAAGTAATGTGATATTGTGGAAAGAGCAACAGTTCCACAAACTCAGGACCAGGATTATTACTTACAATTACCATTTGTTACTTGTTACCACTAATAGTTACCACTTATTACTTGTGTGAGCCTGGGAAAGTCACTTAATCTCTCTAAGTCTCAGTTTCTTCATCTACAAAATGAGAGAATTGGACACTAGCCCCCACTCTAAGATCTTGTGATCCCCTAAATCTTGATGCAGTTGAAGGCAATTAAAAATGTTTTTTGAACTTAATTAAGTCAAATTCTATTCCAATGCATTTTAGATTTTATTCTATTTCAAGTAACTAAAGTTAGACTTAAAAATTGAGTCAATAAAAGCTAAGCTGTAACAAAAGAGAGATAAAACATAGGTTTGAGTCCAGATCCATTTAGGTCGTGGGAGACTAGGATTGTATCTACTCCTAATACTGGTTTGACTAGAAAACACTGATAACTGACAGATATTGGGATTCTCATGAGGATGTGTGGATGATTAACCTCATTCTGGGAAAAACAAATAAGCCCTTTTGCCTAGATGAATTCAGGGATGAACTTCTCCTTTTACCTTAATGGTCTTTTCTCAACATAAATTCTCAGTCCATTCCTCACAACCTTTTTCCTAGATGCCCTTGAGTTGATTCCTGCACTTCTAACTTCTTATCTAAGACCCAGTAATCATGGTGTCACATAATATTGCTCCACTTCTGCCTTTCCCTACAATGAGGGCAGGCAAACAACAGCATCTCTCTCCCGGAACTGGGACAGACAACACTTTCAAAATAGCCAGATGAATCATTCCCTGCTCATATCCTGTAAAACTAGGTTTATTTCCAAGGTTCCAACTCACAATAACCAGAAAATAAATGTGTACCTAGCTCTATGACCAACTACCTTGTTAATTTAACTGTTTCATTGCTAGAGAAAACAAAAATTGATGGTAGAGAGAGAGGAAAGCAAACACCTTAGCTACATTCACAACTTTAACTACACAAAACTTCTGGCCAGAATTAGGAAATATATAGGCAAAAAGTCAATGTGATGACTAAGCTGTTCAATTAGACTTTTCTCCTAAAAATTGGGCTGTCTTATTTTTGCTAGGGGACAAGCATTTATTTAACCCCTACTACATGCCAGCACTTTTGTAAATAAGATATCATTTTATCTTCATAACAACCCTGTTATTATTATTATTACTGAGATTTGTTGTTATTCAGTGATTACAGTCTTTTTCTCACTCTTCATGAACCCATTTGGGGTTTTACTGGAGTGATTTGCCATTTCCTTTTCTAATTCATTTTATAGATGAAACTGGTTACACAGCTCTTGTGTGTCAAAAAGAATATTTAAATTTAAAATCTTCTTGATTCTACCTACAAAGGTCTATCTGCTTGGTTATGCTGTAACTCTCATTTTTATTATTATTATTATTTTGCTTGTTGAACAATCACAAGGCCCAAGTAGACCTCAAAGCATTAATAGCAGAGGTTGGCTAGAACATAATGCATTTTTGAAGTCATTTAGCTTCATTTGTCTCATTTTCCTTATAATTGTGAAAAATAAAAATAGGCAATACTTCCATCTTAGGTGGGGAAAGGAGCATCAGATAATAAATAGTATGCTAAATAAAAAGTCTGGAAGACCTACAAGAGATTTTTTTTTTAATCTTTAAGTCCTCTCTCCCTTAAGAGCATTGTAAGCTCCTTAAGATAGGCTCTCTTCCTTTACATTCTCTTAGTTTGTAACCCAGTAAGCGGCAGAATACCTTGCTCATTCTAGGAGCTCTGTAAATATTTGTTGATTGATTGAAATTTCCAGGTAATTTATTGCTCATTTGCTTCCTTCTACTCCTCATTTGAAGGGACCAAAGCATTTCAATAAACAAAATTATTATAATATTAAACAAAATTCACATATATGTATTATTTCATCTCTTTCCTATTGAAATCCAAATATGTTATTTTACCAATTAAATTACCCCTTTATCAAAGTCCCATTAATTTCTTGTAGGTACCTCTGTGTTCATTAAGTAAATGCAATTCTTGCCAGATAGGCACAGAAGCTATTTTGGATTTCATCTAATAAACCAAGGTAATTTAAAGTAATGAGTCATTTCTATAGCCCAAGGTGTAGCTAGTAGAATATAGTGAATATCAGTAGGGAAAAAGTACTTATAATGAGATGAGATTTTTGTGTGCAATTATTATTTGCTAAGAACTTTTTAAAATTTTAGTTTTTCTTAAATATTAACAACATATTTTCCAAATATAGTCTTGATTAGTTCCAAGCTAATATATTGGTCAAGTATATGTAAATGATTTAGCTGAAAATTTACTTTAGCAATTTTCTTAATTTTAATAATCTCCCTTTAATCTGGTTTCCCACATGAAAAAAAATGATTTATTTATCTGAATTTTTAGCAGAATTTTTAACTGGAGTTTGCAATGTCAAAGAAGTAAATTATAAAATAAATGATATATCTTTTTAAATCTATGTGTCATCTGAGTTTATTTTATTTTATAATTATATAGTATTTACTGTATTTAAAATATTTATATGTGAGAAATGTATTCAGTAACTTTATTGTGATGGCCAATAAAGTGGACATTGTTAAAGTAAATTCTGCATTAGAATATAACAGAAAATATTTTATATGATGCTCTACAAAGGGAATCTGATAAAAATGAAAGTCAGTCCTATAATTTGAGCCAGTTGAAAAGAATTATTGTTTAAGCTTTATCCAATATGTGTATTTGAAATAAATCTATATTCCATCTATTCTATAAAAGGCAAATTGTGCATTAATTTTTTTCTAATTTATAGACTAAAACTCACTTAACTTAGGTGTTATAATTAGTGTAAAAAAAAGCTACTTCAATTAAGGAGTCAGAACAATTAAGATTTCTAATAGCATATTTATAGACTACAAACAGAATATCAACATTCTCTATAATGTATTTTATGATTTGCCAACATCTAATCTCAAACATTCCTTTAAACACACTTTGAAATTTGCATTCTTACTTAAGAAACATTTGATATACTTTAATTACCATCAACTGGTTGACTCATCTAATTGAATTTCTCCAGTGGAATTACATTCAATCATAAACTTTGCCAGCTAATAGCTTTGCATCAAATGTGAAGTCCATCATTTTTTTCCTATAACATATTTATCAGTTATTTGTAATAAATGGGTAATGTTTTAAAATGTTCCTTTCTAAAGTTATTACCTGATCTTTATTGATCTGCTAACCTTTATGTATTTAATTCCTTCATTAAAAATTTGTCTAATGCCATTTTCCATGAGCATTTATTAAGTACCCATTATGTGCCAGGCACTATCATAGAGGCTGAGGATATAAAACAATAAGTAAAACAACTCTACTCCCCAAATACCTTACATTTTAATTGGGGAGAGAACAAAGACATATACATACCATGAATATTTATATGTGTGCACGTGTCTGTATATAAAGACAAGAAATAAAAAAGAATAACTGTAAAGCAGTGAAATGCAAGATAGTCTGAGAGGAAGACTATTAATAGCTAAGGAGATAAGAAAGTTTCATGAAAAAGTTGGTGCTTCAATTGTGTTTAGAAGCAAAGAAGAAAAAAAGGGGGAAAAAAGGATTCTGTGAGGTATAGACTCAAAAAGATAATGGCTGTAAAGGAGAGGAATAAGCATTTACACAAAACACTTCAAAAACCTTAACACAATATCTAACTGCCAGTTATTGTTCTTGATGTCATCATTATCAACCTATAGTTCCCAGAACTCTGGCAAAAAAATAAATTATATAAATAGGAATATCTTGCTCCAACAAGTCAAGAAATACTCATTGAATACAGATTATGGATTGAGTATAGTAAGACATCAAGAAAGTATACATAACAATTTTAAACTATTTAGTCATGTCTGACCCTTTAACATCCCATTTTGGGTTTTTATGTCAAAGATACTGTAATGGTTTTCCATTTCCATCTCCAGCTCACTTTACAGATGAAGAAACTGAAATAGGCTTAAGTGACTTACCCAAAGTCACACTGTTAGTAAGTGTCTGGTCTTACTAACTCTAGATCTGACACTCTATCTGTGCCCCCTAAATGCCCTAATATAACACAATCATTATCCTCAAAGAATTTATAATTTAGCTAAAGAACAAGATAAATCAATTTAAATAGAATTATATATTTAGAACTGCAAAGTATCTTGTACAGCAGTGTTGTGAGACTTAAACACTTTACAAATCCTAAATCACTGTATAAATGTCAATTATCATCATCATCATCATCATCATCATCATCATCATCATCATTATTTTTATTAGCCTACTGTCGACAGGCTCCAGTCTGCCAATGATATCATTCCCTGAGTCTCCTACTGCATTCCTGATGAGCTTAAGCAATGTTTATAAAATAATACAGAGGAATCTTGATATAAACTATATTATTAACACTTTCTTAAGTTTAGACAACCAATGAAGAAAGATATCAAGTCTTTATTTGTTGTGAATATCAATTTCTAAGGTGTAAATGCTCAAACTGAAAATTTTAACAACAGGTTCACCAAAGACAATTACAGCTAGTTCCAATCAACTTTGGGCATCAATAGGTGAGGAGAAAATTAATTCTAAGTGTGGAGGACAACCAGTACTTGTATTAGAAAAGGAGTTTTTATATGTGACAAACAAAGAGAAAGAGAATTTATCTACATAGCAGCAAACAGTAAGGAACTCTTGTTAAATAGATAGTTATGATGTTCAAAGATAATAGACCTCAGGCAGAAAAAGCTAATTCTGGTTTAGAGTTATAAGGGGCCCTAAAAATTAAATGATTCAATCCCCTCATTATTACAAAAAAGGACACTGAGACGAAGAGAGCTGGAATGTTTAAGTCTAAGCATCTAGTTAAGTGTCAGAAAAATAAGAAAAACAAATGATCTTGTCCTCAAGTCCCTAGATCAATGCAATTCCCACTCCACCATACTTTCTCTTTGACTAGAAAAAATACTGTATTAGAATTCCAAAATAATGAACATCTGAGGTAGATTTCTTTCCCCTTCTTAATTAGTTTTCTAAAACAATAAATTCTTAAGTAACAGATCGGGAGAGAAGGAAGAGACAATGCATATTTGCTTTCAGAATTCTCCATGGCATTCACTAGCACTGTTTCTCAAAATGTATTTTTGAGAATCCTACTATTCTGCCATGTAAATTGGAATTCCTGGAGAAAATATTTATTGTAGTGGCATTTTCCCCTTAAAATATTGTGTCAGATTTTGTCATTTATACAAAACTATTAAATGTGATTTTTTTATTAAGAATTAAACAATTCCTTCTATTCCACTCTAACATTTCCCTGCTTATCCATTTATTCTTAGAATCTCAGAGTCTGAAGTGAGCTTAGAGGTCATTCAGTCTAACTTATGGCTAAAAGAAAAAGAATAGCAACAGGGACTAGACCTGTCATTTCGTTGATCTAGGGAACTCCTGGATGATGAAATTCAATCATTGCAAGCCCTCACCTTTTCTCCAACTTAAACTTATTAAAATGAGTTTAAACCTGTGCCCAGAGCACAGAAGGTAAGTGATTTGCCAGCTAGCATGTCAGAGACAATACTTGAGTCCAGATCTTCCTAGCTTTGAGGCTAACTCTCTACCATGCTGCCTCTCCTATAGATGGAAATGCCCTGTAAAATATCAGTTTCTTTAGACAGCTCCCCTTTTCTTCTTCATTGGAATTCTTTCAATTTAAATCTTTGTGAATTCACATTTAAAAGTTTCCTCAAAACTCCTCCCTACTCCAGCTTTAAACTGGTATTTATAGATTCTGTCGATATTATATTGAGAGTACTTGGAAAATGCTGCCCTAAAGTATAACAAATGTCTGTAAATTTTCAGTAAAGTTACTATGTATATATGTCACACATATTTTGTGCCATGAGAAAATGCATTTGGTCCAGAAGTTTCTGGAGCAGTAAGAATTTTAGACAACAACAAGAAAAGAATTTTAGAAGAAAATGAAAAAGCATGGAGGTTTTGCCATACAACCAGCCAAAATTAGGGTAATTCAAATTTTAAAAAGAGAAAATTATTTTCTGAGTCAGTATCTATGATGCAAAAGTTATCTTAATTAAAAAGTAAGATTGTCAGTAAAGATGGAGGTAACCAGACAAGTACCAGTATTGGCCATATTACAGTGAAATATTTTTATCATATATATTTTAAAATTAAGAAGTCATTATTGATAATAAAAAATAAACTAGAAGAGACAACATATACACATGGAGGCATAAGTTAATATATAGGCAAAATAAACACAAGGACTTTTTCAAGGATACTAGAAATTGAGGAAATCAGGAAATGCATCATGTGTGAGGAAATGTTTGAGCTGAATGTTAAACGAAATTAAGGATGCAAAGAAGCAGAGATGAATCAAACTGCAATTATATACATAACGCTAAAACAGAAGATAATTAAAAGTAAAATTTAAGTTTCTAATTTGAAGCTCCCCAAGTTATTATTTTTCCTGGGTTGTGTGAAAATTCATACAACTCAACTTGCATTTATTAATTGCCTCCTATTTACAGATGACATTGCACTGATTGCATACATTCCTAAAATAATATGGGGCTCCTTGGTGAAATCTATGAGTTCCAAGAGATTGGTCTAAAAATGAAATAAGAATGTTTATTTGTCGCATTATGAAATGCAGTTAGGTAGCTCACTGATGTATTCCATCAGTAGAGACTTGGACATGAACATGTAAAGGGTTTTGCATGGAATGGAGTGGACCAAAATTGAATAATAAAAGTGATGCAATTCACTAGTGAAAGACTCAGAATTCTAACCCAACTTATATTTCCAAATTCAGAGCTCTTTTCTCCCATGTCACTGTTCCCATGATGATCTGCATGCAAGAAGTTCCATAAAAAGATATTCAAGAAATGATATTCGGAAAATCAAGTGGGTCAATGGATCACAAAGGGAAAGTACAAACTAAGGCTTGTCCTCCAATATGGAGAATTTATGAGAGAACATGAAGAACACTAATTAATATAGAATGAGAAGGCATGGATAGGTGGCAAATTCTACCAAAAATGAAAGTACTGCATTCATACTGACAAGATCACAGATCCACTAATATATTCAATTCTAGATGTCATTTCTCCCTACTAGATGATAAGTTCTCATATTCTAATACAGTAATAATGTTTACATAGGATAAGGTTTGTAATTCATTTTTCATGTGCTATTTTATTTATTCCTACCAATAACCCAATGAAGAAAGCGCTATTTTTATTCCAATTTTATAGACAGAGAAACTAGCAGTTGTTAAGTGATTTAGCCAAGATCACATATCTAGTAAATGTTCTATGTCCTAATGTCTAAGGCTATATTTCCATCATCTGAATTTTATCACAAAGTTTATTTGCATATGCTTTTCTTATTTATTGCCTATTATGTATTTTGTGGTACTAACCTTAAGTGTCAGAACTTCTGGTGATAAAATCTGTCTTTAAGCATTTCTTTCTCTTTATAAGAAAAAAACATTCTTTGTCATTGAGCCTCATCTCATCACTGAAAGAAAGAACATTCTGTAGTGGTTCTGCATTTGCAGGAGAATTTTCCTTAAAAGTATTGCTCTAATTCAGGATCAAAGCCTTTTTCAGAATTACTCTTTTGTTTTGGTTCCTGACATTCTCTGACATTACACACATTGGCACAGAGATGAGGAACCCTGCCCTACTCATCTCCAAGAGCTTTCAGTTACCAATACCAAATTCAGTCAAGGGCTACCTGGATAAGTAACTTAATCTGTCCAAATATCTTTTTCATCATCCATAAAATAGAAATAATACTAACACATTACCTGTTTCACAGTGTTGTAAAGAAAATATTTTCAGCCCTATAGAAATGTAAAATAGCTCTGAAACGACATGCTAGCACTTTGGGCTAGGCATCTCACTTCTCTGTGCCTCAATTTCTTCAACTGTAAAATGAGATTATACTAGATTATCTCAAAGGTCTCACTGAGCTCCGAGTCTAAGATCCTATGCTTCTAAATTACTACATCATCCAGGTTCCAAAGCTGACAATCCTGACTTAACTGTTTTCAGTAAACTTTCAGAAGAACACCATTTTCCCTAGTGTCTCCAAAGACTAAACCTAGATAATTTTATGCATTTGAGACTTACTGGCACCATTTTCATTTAATCAGGCTTCTAACTATGTGTTTTAATGGTGTTGCATATGTGGAAGGGGTATGACTTCTGATTGGCAGAAAAACTAATGCTAAAGCAATGATGTAAACCTCTGTAATGGAGCTGGGTGCTAGAGATTCTTAGGAGAGAGATGTTCCAGAATTTAGAATTCATCTCTCAGAAAAAAAGCAACACACAGGTAGAGGAAGCCTGTTCTCAATATGTCTCTGATTTTTAGCTGATCTTCCTAGAGAATGCTAGAATAGACCTTGGGTGAGATTGGATCCTTTCTCCTGCTTTGAGGAAGCCTTCATCTGACTTCCAAAGAATTCATTCACTCTTCTGTATTTTCTAGTATATCCTAATTTATATAAGTTTTTTGCTTTCCATTTGTTTGGAAAGATGTGTTTACTCATTATTCCTTTATGCTCTTTTGTTTATCCAACATTTAGTAAAAAGGAACTGAGTGAAGGCTAAAGGTCACATGTTCCAGGTGAGGGAAAAAGCAAGTAACCAGTTACAGCCCTTCTCGTGCTTCCCTCAAAGAAGAAATTAAACTCTCCTTTGGAGAGGGGAGAGCTACATTCCAGAGATAATTATCTAAAGAACCTTAAGCTGTATACATCCATTTAGATGACCCATACATATCTTAGAAAATATCTTTTCTCAACTTCATGATGAATGGATCTACCACTTTTACAAACAGTCTTGATTGGTCTCATATATTTACAGTTAGGAATGACCTTAGACATCCTCATTTTAAAGAAGGGGAAACTCAGTTTTAAGGAGAAAATTTGCTACCCAATAGAGTCTCCAGAATAGGGAAATTAGGATGATGAGGAGCTTTGAGTCCATATAATCTGAAGGTCATTAGTGGAGACATTTAGCTTGAAGAAAAGAAGATAGGCATTGAGGGAAGGAAGCATGATAACCATCTATTATCAGAAAGGTTGTCATATAGAAGATGAATTAGCTTTCTTCTTTAGTTGGACCCAGAGGTGAAATGGAAATTGTAAAAAAGAATTTCAGCTTCATATCAGAAAAACATATATAGATATATAAAATTAGAGATATATAAAAGTGAAATGGACTTCCTCTAAAGGTACCAATCTGGTTCTCATTGGAAATCTCTAGATAGAGGTCATAGATCTAGGCAAGTACTAGTTGAGTATATTATGGTAAGGATTTCTTTGGGGTATGTTAAAAAAAATAGCCATTAACTTTTGCACTTAGGAAATGAAGGCCCAGAAATATTGAATGATTTGCCCCAAATCACATAAATATTAAATGTCAGAGCCAGGATTTTAATATATGCCTTCTGAATCAAAATCCAATGCCCATTCACTATAGTATGCTGTTTCCCATACATGTTGAAGGTCACTGAACTTATCAAACTTATCAAACTTACCAAAACAGCTGACATAGTCATAGTTTTGCTAAACTTAAGATAACTGAATAATAGAATTACTTTAATTGTTGTATTGACAAATTTTGTTGTAATAGTAGTATCATTTAGACTCTTTGTGACCGCATTTGGAGTTTTCTTGGCAAAGATACTTAAATAATTTGTCATTTCCATCTTTAGATAATTTTACAGATGAGGAACTGAGTCACACAGAGTTACATAGTAACATTAATTGCCCAGAGTCACATAGTAAGTGTCTAAGGGCAGATTTGAACCCATAAAGATGAGTCTTCTTCTCTCCAGGCTCAGCACTCTACCTACTGTACCACTTAATTGCCCCACATATTGATTCACTACATTGATTTTATTAATTTTAAATCTTTATTTTTAATTTTTATTTATCCTCTATTCTGCTGTCCTTCCCATCCTCCCTCCTACTCTGTTTCTTTTTTTCTGTCTCTGTCTTGCTTCTGCCTCTCTGTCTCTTTCTCTCTGTGTATCTTTCTCTCTCTTATCTAAATAGAAAAATGAAAAACATAATCATATTAAACTTACTCCCTGGATTCTAGTCCTGACTCTGACAGTAGGTGATTGGAAAAATGTACACAAGTAACTTGATTACAGCTCTTCAGACACATAAGGGTATTGGGATTGCATTCATACCTATAGAAAGAGAAAAATGAGAGAAAGGGGGAGATAATTTAGTACAGATGCAAAAAACAAGTTTCCTAACCATAAAAACATTGACTTAATTTCTCTTTCTGAAGTTGAGAGGGTTTTGGCTCAATGAGCATTGCATGCAAATACACCAGTCCACATCAGCCCCATGATAATTGTATTAATTATATGTAAATATCCTTATTGAATTAGCAGAACCTTAAATTCATAGGACTTACAGCTGGAAGGGACTCTAGGGATCATCTAATCTAACCTCTGCATTTTATAGATGAGGAAACAGAAATTTAAAAAGATGATGTGACTTGCCTGGCATCACACTGCTAAATAGGAATTTTAAATGCAGGAATTTTTAAATGGGTACTCCAGCTTTCCTGGGTATTCTCTCTTGGGGCTCCCATCCCAAGCCTTGAGGGCAATTTGTATCATAACCATGGCTGTCCCTATTAATTTTTGGTTGGTGATAAAATGAATGTTTACTAATTAACATAGCTATCCCTTCATAGGGACTCACTTTGCCAAGGGCAAGACAGGTTTGAACATAGTAAAAGGTAGTAGCCACTGCTACAACTTGAGGTTTTTAAATGTTCAACAGGATTTCTTCTGACCCTTTAGGGACTCAACTAAAAACATGTTAGAATTCCATCCAGTTGGTTCTTGACTTACCAGAGAAGAAAAACACTAAAGGAAGAAGTAGGAAAGAATTTCAGGAGCATGATATACAGCACCTCGTACCAACTCTCCTACCAATGAGATACCAAGTGTCTCAGGATGGCTCTTGCTCAATTTGTATCAAGTAAGAGAATTGTAAAGAGATGAACACTATTCTGCAAAAGTTTTCATTTCATTTACAAAGGACCAAAGCAAAGTTAGATCAGGTTACCTTAAAGTTAAATCTATTTACCCTAATAAAGACCTGCATTGCAACACTTAATAACTTTATGACTTCAGATAAGTCATTTAAATTTTCTGAGCCCCAGTTTTCTCATCAGTCAAATGGGAATAATAATACTTGCCTATTTCACAGGGCAGCTATAAGAATCAAATGAGATTATGTATGTGAAACTCTTCCACAAAACTACAAAACAATTGTTAAAATGTTTGTATTTTATCCTCCTTTGTTCACAAGACTGGAAGGCCAAGCTTGATATCCAGCTCTTATCCAACCCAGATACACGGTTCCTTTCCTTTGAAAACTCTACAGTACTGAACCAAAATTAAACTTTACCTGAGGTTAATGATAATTTCCTTAAGAGATAAAAATCTCCATGAAATATCCTTTATTTTATTCTGATATAACTCAGAACTTTTAAAAACAATACAGTAGCAAAATAGCCACTTGTAAAGGGCCTCCTCACCTGACCCAGATGTTGCTTTCAGATTGCCTCCTTTGGGTGCATAAATTTTTAAATCCTTTATAAACATTAATGATTGACATAATTTATATAATTATAGGTGTCTAAATGGCAAAAAAAAATTCCTATGTAACAGCTGCCAATGGTTGGTTTCAGGAAACATGCAGTCACTTGTGGAAAGAGAGTCGTTTAGTATATGAAAGCTTGGGTAACAGCACTTCCAGATGGACTCACTTGAATCAGAGATGGAATGGTGATAAAGAGAAAAATGCTCACTCCAAAGAAATGAAGGCTGGGGGGAAAAAGAGGCACCTAGGTGTGTAGAAACTGGATAACCCAACTGATTATACTAATTGTAATCCAGTATTAGAGTCTCTGGATATTTGCTACGCAATAAAGTCCTTACAAATTTCTTTTACAAGGGATGTATGTGTGTGTGTGTGTATGTGTAAGACAGACAGAGACATTTTCTAGATACTCAAACCTTAATTTTGTTGTTATTGTTTAGTTGTCTCAGCCTTGACCAATTCTTTGTGACTCCATCTGGGTCTTTCTTTACAAAAATACAGGAATAGTTTGCAATTTCCTTCTCCAATCTTAATTAATAGTAGTAAATAAAACTGTGTCCCCTACACTTTCATGGCATTCACATGCAACAAGAGATTCCATTTGTATAGTTCTTTAAGGCTTATAAATCCCACTTGTCAGAGCTGAAATATGAACCCAAATTTTCTGGCTTTAAAATCTGTACTCTTTCTACTATAACAGATACAGAAAAAAATTGTCTTGCTTTCTTACACTTCATATTACCAAGAAAGGAATTTAGAACTTTTTAGATAGCCTGAGTTTGGAAGCAAGAGAACCTATTTAAAGCAAGAATACTTTCTTGATATTGATCACAGGAGAAGACACCAAGATATAGCTGGTCTGCCTATAGAATGACCCAGCTTTTCCCAAATATGTTTAATTTAACAATCACAAGATATAATATATGGAAATGGCAGTAGATTTGGAATTAGATGACCTAAGATAGGGTCAAGTCCTCACTCTTTTACTTATTAGATCTTGACAGAACTAATTAGAACCTAATTCCTAGTGTATCACCAAAAGGATCTCAAAGATGAGGAAATAGTGTATTCCTGTCAGTTCTTCACCATTTTCCTCATAGTCTTGGCCTTTGGAAGGATTTAAGTCCTCACCCTAAATCTGTTGCTCCTTTTGATGGTTAGTTGTCTCCATTTGCATTCTCAGTAAATATGTCTATATTGTAGGATAAGGCATGTTCAAAGGAAGAAGACACCTCTCAGATTCCCATACTTCTAGAGTTACTAGTCTTAAAAGGGAAATTAGCAAGGGATCCGGCAACTGAACAGAAATACATGGCAGGATACTTGAAGAACTTTTAAATATCATTGCTGAGCTACAATTCATGATCTTTCAGTATACATGGCAAATGTCAGAAATACCACTGGGATAGAGATGGAAAAATGTTGTCTCAGTTTTCAAAAAGGAGAAAAATGGTAGATACTTCAAACTACGTGAATGGTAAAAATTACAGACTGGATTCTTAAAAGGAAGAAATTGTGAATATTTTGAGGGTAAAGTGGCTATAACTAAGTATCAGAAATGGTTTATTAAGTACAAGTCATGCCAGACTAACCTCATTTCCTTTTTAAGAGTTAATAGACTAATTGATAGAGGGAATAACCCCAGATAGTTAGCATGAGGTATAGTGATAGAACACAGCTGGGGTGGTGTACCAGAGATGAGCTATGGAAGTTTGGTCTGCACCTGAGTCAAAGAAGAGAAATTATTTAGGTGAAAGTCATGGCTTCATTGAGCATTGGTGTATGACTGACATAATCATCTCATTCTTTGAAAGATTTTACTCTAATATGGGAGAGTAAACAGTGTTATAAGGTTAGAAAGAGTTAGCAGTGGCTCATTTGTGGTGTTCTGGTCTTTTCAGTCTCTTTGCTTTGAATGGTTCTGCTTTTGATGCTTTAGGAAAGGAATTTTGGCTCTGTCATGACCTGTCTATCCCTCCTCGGATATCTTTTTGCAACTGTGGTCATGCCATGTGATTCTCTAGAACCAGAATATGAAGTATAACAAATGGGGGTTATGAACCCCATAGATCTGACCTAGAATCCCATATTAGGGCAACTAGGTAGTAAAGTGGACAAATCACTAGGCCAGGAATCAGAAAACCATAAGTTCAAATCTGATCTCAGTCACTTACTAGATATATGACCTTGGCAAGTCAGTTTTCCTCAGTTTCCTCATATGTAAAATGAGCTAGAGAAGGAAATGGTGAATCACTACAGAATCTTTACCAGGGAAATCTCAAATGGAGTCACAAAAAGTCAGACAGGACTGAAATTAGTGAACAATAGAATCTCATGTGTCCTCATAATTGAGCGAGCCCAATCCTCTTCCCCTCCCCAACAAATACTATAAGAAAAGATGCCTATGGGCGTCCATTTGGATTAAGGGAAATGAAGGAGAACAAAATAAGCATTTATATATCACCTATTATATGCCAGACACTGTGCTAAACGCTTTTCAGATAGTATCTTATTTGATGACATGTGAGGAAGGATATGCTGGTAAATGTCTAACAACCAGCTTTATAGTGGGTGAGGAACAGAGTAAGTACAACCCACTTTTAAGTTTAATCTAAACTATTAAATTTTTCTCTAGCACTTCCTTCAGTCTAGAAATCAATGCCTGATTTGTGGTTTGCCAATTTCTAAGGTATAAATGCTTAAACTGAAATTTTAATAAAGAGAGAGTTTTAATAAGCATTTATAAGCTGGCACTAGCATATCTCTATTTTAAGTGTATCTGGATTCTATCAAGACATTTGACAAAGCCACTTATAAATAAAAATGAAGAGAAATGCCCTAGTTGAACAACTGAACACAAAAGATAATAATTTAAATGTCTTTGAAAACCTAGCCTCATAGTAGAAGGATATTCAGGGTCTTTGACAAGCCTTAAGATGGAGGTTTACATGGCATATTTATCAAATCTGGAGACAACATAAAGTTAGTTGGGGCGTGACAGAAGACAAAATTGGGATCCAGAAGTATCTACATCTCAGTTTTGCAATCAGTAGGTTGGAATGATGAGTTGAGCTAAGCAAATGAAACAGTCATTAATGTAGGCGTACATTAGGCATAAATGTAAATTCATATATAAGGTTAAAAAAGTCAACTGCTCAAGTCAAAAAAGGTAGGTAGCTAGAAAGCTATAAAATATAGATAGAATGCAGTTCACATGAAACCTGGGGTTTTCTAATAGATTGAAAGCTGTCTTGTCAGTGTATTATGGCAGTCAAAAAAACTAATATGGTGCTCTATCTCAGGAAGGAGTTTTATCCTCAGTGTTTTATCCTTCAGACTATATCAGGAATACCATACTTAGTTCTGAGCATCAAGTTTTAAAAGAGACATGACAAGTTGGAGTATATTCAGAGGAGGCCAATCAAGATGAAGATGGAAGGTGTGGATTAGGGATGGGAGGGGTAGGGGCTCAAAACCATCCTATAAAAGATCTGGTTGAAGGAACTGGGAATCCTTAAGCATAGAGAATACTTTAAAGGGGACATGTTAGCTGTTTTTAAAATGTTTAAAGAGTCATCCCCTCAAAGAGGAATTATACTATCATAATAACAGTTGACATTTATATAGTTCTATGAGATTTGCAAAAGGCTTTATGAACATTATCTCATAAGATCCCTGTTATTGAGATTTATTATGATTGTTCCAGAGGACAAAAATTTGGATGTATGAATGGAAGTTACAGGGAGGCAGACCAGTTCAGCATAAGGAAAACTTAAATAGAATTCAGATCTGTCCAGAAAAAATGAAATGATCTGCTTCCACTAACAGTGACTCTAATGGAAATCTTCACTGGAAGACTTCAAGATTAGTCTTGCTATAGATCAGAATTTTCAGGCTTTGTTATGATGGACAGCACTCTTGAGAGCAGCAATAACCATGTTAAAACATAATGGAGAAATATTTAGCAAACTAAATAAATATGTAATAGAACATAATTATGTTAATGTGTCCCTTTCTACGTCATTATGCAGCCCACATGAATCCTTATGTATGGCTTTGTACTACCACCACCATTTCTATTTTAACTTGACACCACTGTTGAAGAGTTTTAAGGAGCTGAGGAAGAGAATTAGGGCCAAGAGGAATAGGCAAAACCCTAGGTCCAAATGGAAAGAAATGCATGACATTTACCTTGATCTACAATTCAGGGGCTTAGTCCCAAAGAAAAAATTCCAGGTTAGCAAAGGATTAGCAGCAAATAAAATATATTTGGCTCTCCGCTGACAACCACGGATTCTAAAGTCTTAAAAAATCTCTTACCAGGGGCTGGAATTGTGACAGAGCCTGGAAGAGGGTTTAACCTACTGGAGGGGTATGTGCTATAGAAACTAAAGGGCAGATGGGGCAGGGAGCCATGTTGGTACTTAGAAGGTAGAAGCATGTGAAGGACAAATCTCTCCTATTTTAAAATTCTGCCCAAGTTCACTAAAACTAGAAGATTCCTTCTTTCTTCCTAGACGATGTGATTTTTGCCCACAATATCCAGAACACAATCTGGTTCTACTACAATTTAGGTAAATTATAGATTAAATACTTCTACATGTACTTTCCTGGGAACTCAACCACTATTTATCATTTATATATAATATATTTATATTATTTACATTTATGTTATATTTATTCATTATATACTATATAAATATGTATACATATTATATATGTTATATGTAATATAATTATAATATAATATATGTGTCAAGTTCTGTACAGCCCATGGGGTCAATCTATATAAGACTGTTCTGTTTTCCATAAGGAATGGGGAAAGGAGCCAGGTATATGGGAAGAAGAAAGAAAGCAGTTTTTAAATCCTCCCCATTTCAAGACTATTGATTATAAATGTTTTGAGAATAAGTGAAAATTTGTCACTGAGGACTGGAAACAATCTTAAAAAGATCTGTGCCAACAATGTCCCAAACTAATATCTCCACAAATAAAAATTAAATTTTCATTAAATTTGGTAAATACTAAAACATTAAGTTTCGTGATTTAGTTTTGAGCAAGCAATAGAACATCACAGGAAAACCAATATATTTCCATTTGTGTTAGGTGAGGCCTGGTACACATCTCAAAGACTTAGAATCTCCTAGGGAAGGGAAATGAAATAAGCATTTATAAGCACTACAATGTGCCAGGCATTGTGTTAATTGCTTTTCAAACAACATCACATTTAATTAAATGAAGAATTAAAGACTTTTGTAAGAAGGAAATAGTCACCTTCCCCTTTATGCAAATTAAGGTCAAATACAATTATAGAGGAAAAGAGGCAAAGTAAGAAAATTCCTAAAAGATAGACCCTTAGCTACAGAAGCATGTCACCACTAGCCTTCTCATACATGGAGCTAAGTTGAATAGTCATACATGATATAAACTTTATGCATTATAAAGTAACCTTTATAAAAAGGTCAACTTCTTTTAAAAGTTAATGTTAATTATCCATCCTCATCTCCAGGATTATTTCTTTCTTGGTACTGGATCTTTGATGTTATTGATATAAACAGTTTCCAGAGGGGAATAAAACTAACAATGTAGATCAAAACCTTCCTGACACTTAAGTAACCTGGGAGACCTCAACCAAATACATAAACTTAGGAATGTTTATCATGAAAAAAACCTAAAAATTATATCTGGGTGTTTCTCAGTTGCTTTTCTTATGGTTACTTTTCATCTTAGAACTACAACTGAGAACACCCAGATATAATTTTAAGTCTTTTTTATGATAAGTTGCTGAAATAATATATTTAATCTTTGAGATGAACATTCCTGAATTTGTGTTTGCTTCGATGTTAGATTTCAGTTCATTTGGAAACATCTGTAATAAAACAAGCTGTCAAAAATCTATGGAAGGCCCCTTAATTCTATATCCAAACTACAGTCAGCACATAGATGCTACATACTGGTGAGTGAAAAACTCCTTGCCAAGCTCAAGCCTTGCATTCTGGTAGGAATAGCATATGCAGTCTTCAAAAAGTATTTTCTTTTAAAATGAAGCTCTTTTAAAAATAGGTCAGGGAGTTTAGGCTGGAATAGAAACACAAAAGAATCAATCTAGTGACAATAAACATAATTGGATACAAGGTAACTTTGTACTAAAATATCAATTAGTTAACCAACTTTTTTCTTTTATCTTCCTCTTCTTCCCCACCTGTACTCCTTTTGCCTTTCATTTTCAAAAATTTGGTGTTCTGGCAACCAGAAGACTATATAATAATCAATTCTGATGGATATGGCTCTCTTCACCAATGAAATGATTTAAACTAGTTCCAAAGGTTCAGTGATGAAGAGAGCCATCTATCCCCAGAGAGAGGACTGTGGATCACAACATAACATTTTCACTCTTTCTGTTGTTTGCTTGCATTTTGTTTTCTTTCTCAGTTTTTTTTTCCTTTTAATCCAATTTTTCTTGTGCAGCAAGGTAACTGTATAACTATGTATACATATATTGGATTTAACATATATTGTAACATATTTAACATGTATTGAACTACTTGCCATCTAGAGGAGGGGGTGGGGGAAGGAGGGGAAAATTTGGAATAGAAGAATCAATGTTAAAAATTACCTATGCATTTGTTTTGTAAATAAAAAGCTTTAATTTTAAAAAAAATAGTGTTTCTCTGAAAAACAAAATGAAAATGATTGCCCAGTTTGGAAATTATTCTATGCCACTACCTCCCCCCCAAAGAAGTAATTCTAAGTAGGTTTCTTTTTTGGAAGAAGACGAAACAGAAATAACAATCATACTGCCTTCTCAGGGACTTCAGAGAAATGACTCAAGAACTCATGGGAGAATCAGGCCAAGAATGACAAAAGACATCTATTGGGAGTTTTGTAAAGGGTATTAAGAACAGGGAGGTAGAGATCTGGGAGTCAGAAGTCAGGGAGAAAGAGACTTCCTTATAGGTATTAAGGGTGTCAGTTGGGGAAAAGAGTTAACACATTCATTTGTGTAGAAAATGACTACTAAACAACGCACACATCTGTAGTTAATTGATCATTAAACAGAGCTCTTGCAAAAGCACTTACATGCTCCATACACATTAGCTAATCATCTCACTACACCACTGGGCATATTCTACCCAAGAAGAAGTCTACCAAGGATAACAGATAGTTTTCTTATTTGCCTCCTGATTTTCAATAATATGTTGTGTCAAGAAATATAACACCCTTCATTATGCATTTAACAGCAATGTCCAAAGAATTATGCACTTGAAGGATTCACTGAAAAACAAAGTGGGTTAAATAGATTATCATTTATAATTATTTCTTCTCTCATCCTTTATGTTCGTCCCTGAAATCAAGAGCAAGTGTTTTATGTACTGCAAAGCAGTAGGTTGTAATTGTCTAGCCTTTCAAATGCTTCTCTCTCTATGTAGGCTTTACATAAGGTTTCCAGCCATGATTTGACTCAGTTTTGCCCTTTTTGGCAATGTTCTACAAATGAATTGCCCTGAATAGGACTTTTCTAAGAGCCAGAAAAATAAGTTAAAAGATTAACAAATGTATACACATATACCTGCAAAAGGGTGTATTTCCACTAATGTACAGACTGAAATGCACTAACCTTGTGAAAAATAATAACATCCCCCTGGGAAATACCATACTCAGTTTGGTAATGTGGCACTTTTATTTTTTTTAAACATTGAGAATGAAAACAACACATGCAGGAAACCATAAAACCCTTCAAGCTAACTGTAGCCAACGGTCAATCTAATTAGGATATAATGGGTATACTGTGGCCCTTTCTAAAGGCTGAGTGCTCCTCTGAATGATTTCCAATTCTCTCACATGCTGGAATCTGCAATTTAACCTACAAATCAGAGATTCCATTCATTAGGCTCATTCCTTCTCTATTCCTCCCTTTACCTGCTCTCTCTCCTCTAGCCCAAATATCTTTTATGTTTCATAGCCTAACAAAGGCAATATATTTGTTAAACTGGAAAACATAGGAATAATTAACATCTTATCATGAGAGAGCATGGCACAATGGATGTATGATCAATATTATAGTCAGGAAGACCTGAGTTCAAATCATATTTCTGATATATATTTACTAAGACCATGAGTCAATCACAACCTCTGAGTGTGTCAAGTAACACTATTGAACTTTCAACTTGTTGTTCATCTGAATGTGAGCTATCAATCTGAATCAGTACAGGTAGTTTCCATATCAGATTTATTCACTGATAACATCACAAGTCTAGACCCCAAGTCAATTAAATAATCCTCCTGGGCTTTTAACTCATAGGAGACAAAATGTTAATAACAGTGATCCAGACAAAGAGGTTAGTACTGATACTAGAGTAAATAATGATTTGGGATAAGTTTTCCCGATTCCTTACCTATAAAATGGAGAGAATAGTTTTTTTTTTTCCTTGAAGATCACAAAAAATAAATTGTGATATGAATTAATAAATATTAACTGGGTGCTTTAATTACTGAAGTGCTAAAATTATTATAAAAAATATAAGCGACTAAGAGTTATTGTATAGCAAATGCAAAGGCTAATACCCCCAGTGCTGCTCAAACTAGATTAAAATAAAATAATTAATATCTAATAAATTAAATAAAAATATAATAGAACATAGATGTTAATGTGAGGTTTTCTAAGCCAGTAAGAAACCTGTCAGAATCCTTATGTATAACTTATTTTCCTGATTTCCTCTGGAGTTTGACATCACTGCTCTACAGAGGGTACACAAATATTACCATGGCTTTAAGAAATCTTTGTCAAGGAGCTTTCAATCTAATTGGAAAAGTATCATGAATTTCAGAGCTGGAAGAAAACTTACTAAGGGAATCATTTAGTCCAATTCCCTCATTTTAGACTTAATTGTCAAGGTCATACGAGTAGTAAGAGGGAGGGCCAGTATAGTGAGATCGCAGGTCCACCATCTTCCAAATCTTTTCAATTGTGTTGCCTGCCACCCATAGTATAAGGCATAGGAAAAGTTAAATAACAATTCAAAGCAATATTGATACTATATTGGGTAATAAATGGAAGTCAATAAATACTACCAAGAGTTCAGAGGAAAAAAGCATCATTCTGGCTTGGGGTAGCCAGCAAAAACCTCAAAGGCAAGTAGAAATTCAGTTGAGCATCAGAGGATAGGTTGGATTCAGATGGGCAGAAAGGAATCAAGGAAGACATTCTTGGCAAGAGGAATGCAATCCACAAAAGATGGCAGTCAGTATGCACAAAATATTTCCAGAAAGGCAGTAAGCTATTTTGGATGTAGTGTGGGATGGCCTCTTGGGGGATTGTGCAGAGCCTTGAATATCCTGCTAAAAGGATTGGGCTTTATTCTCTGAGTAAAAGAATTATTGGTTTCTGACTGAGGGAGAGGCATGATAAAGTGTTGCTTAAGGAAGATTCATCTGGCAGCAAAGTGTAAAATGGTCTGGATAAGAAGAGTGAAAAGGGACAGGGAAAAGGAAGCTACTACAATAATTTGTATTTGAAATGGTAGCCTGATTATGTGTACATATAATACACAACAATTTTTTGAAGCTACAGTGGGCTTTTTGAAGAAAGATATCCTATAAATCTAAGAAATATGATTACTGCCACCAATTGCTCTCCCTTCCCCCACAGAAGGACAATGAGTAATTGGATTTGTTTGGAGAGTGGCCTTTTATTCATTTTATCACAATGAGACATGGATTATAATTTAGAAAGGCATCATGGAATTACTCAAAAACACTCCTTTTTCTTCATTTTGGCTCTTCATTTTCAAATTGGGGAATGGAACATGAAGAATGACTCCATAGTTAGCTCAGAATAGCCATATGTATAATGGGAATAATAACACACCAGGGGATTGTTTTATAGGCCTTGAAGAATAAATAATCTATTTGGTCAATCCAACCTTGTCTCCTGAAACTTAAATGCTTTAAGGGGTTGTATGTTTGATTTTTGTTTCCCTAACAGAATTCATAAGGATTTTAGACTTAGGGATTTTTCAAAATAGCATCTTGGAAGACTTTATTTTTAAAGTTAGCTCCAATAATTATAGTAATATGTAAATTTTAAATTGAGAAAATGTATATTCTCCTACCCTGTACCAGACAGTATATTCTGTATTCAAAAAAGGATGATGTGTAGTTTTCCCTTTACTTTCTCTCTCCCCTCCCTAAATCATTTTGTGTCTTATCTATAAGCAGTGTGAGCATTCAGGAAACTCTAATTCCCTTAGCCTACCTTTTCAGATTGCACCCTCTATTTTCTTTTGGCACTTCAGTGGATTTAGCCTGGAACTGACCAAAAAAACCCAAAAAACTTGCCTGAGCAAACATCATGGATTCACATTTCTGATGGATCACAAGAGTGCCAGAAGCTTTTGCATTATGTAACAATTATTTAATTGAAATTCTTAAGAGGAAAAAGATTAATCAGATCAATTTTCTACCATCTAAAGCAAGTGAACAATTCCAAACAGTTCCTCTGGATATTTATTATACTTACAATGTCTGGAACCCTATTGAATGGAAATTAATTCAGAAGAGATAGAAAATAAATAAAAAAGCACTTTTGGCATTTATTGTATACTTGGTGAAGGGATAAAAAAATTAATCTTAATTATTATGGCAATATTGTCAAATCTTTTTTAAAATCTCACCAAAAAAAACCTCAGAACTGGGGAAGTTGAAAGAGTGAGATATGAACATTTTCCATCTAAAAAAGCCCTGAAAAATCAAATGACACAAAGTCCACTCCAAAAGAGTTGTTTCCTTAGATGAAGATTTTAAAGACTTCAGGTCACAGCAATAAACCTATCTTTAACATAATTAATTTTCACCAATCCTATAAAAACTAATCTTATAAATTTGGGAAATAATAATGCACATGGAAATGATAATATTTCCTTTGGTCTTTTTAAGACATCAGCAAACCCAATGCTATCTAGAGATTATAGTCAATTTGGAAGATGGGAAATTAAAACAATAAAGGTTGCACTTAGATGTCATAGTTGCTAGAAAGTCTAGAGAGGGGGAAAATGGAACTGTCATCTTTAAGAGGTGAATTTTTATTGAAATATCACAAGCTATATTAATTATGGAAAGATTTTACTTTCCACTGATTCCACTGCTTAGCCGTTATCAGTAAGTGCCAATGTATCTCCCCTGCTCCAAGTCTTGTATCCTAGGGTAATCATCATTTCCTCTCCCAAGAAGCATGCACATTGATTACAATAGTATTTCAAATCCCTTTTTATCATGTTTGCTTCTATCTCCCTCTACAGAGGTAGAAGCCATTAATAATATTAAATTTTCTTAAATAAACATTTTGGAGATGGGAATGGAGCAGCTTTTAAAAACATTTTAATCATAAAATAACCAAGAAATGGTACTATTTGATAAAATGTATTATTATGAACCAAATATTGAGGGAAAACTAGTAAACCTTCCTTTTAACAGGCAAGACTCAGAAATGTATTATGGTAGATGCTCATAAAAAGCATGCATTTGTTTCCTCTCACAAGATATGGCTAATACTTACCTTCCACTGAGTGTGGGTAAGATGTCTTTCCCCTTATCATCCAACAATAAGACTACCCTAAAGCACTCTTATTGTTTCACCCTTTTGTATTAATTATCCTTATTGGACAGTACTCAAAATCGTATTAGTCCATAAATGTCAATTTACAAAACCTAACCTGTTTTCAATCCTCTTTCAGATATTAATAAGTCAATTTTTTTAAAAATCATTTTAACATTTCAGTATCAGTAGTGCTTGCTGCTTCTCGAATCATTCTCACAACCCATTGATGATTTAAAATAAGCTTGTTGGTTGTCCTTGGCTCTACCTGCATATGAAATGAATAATTCTACCCAATCCTAGATGGTGACTGTTGAAATGACCTGAAGGTGGTTTGATGGGCTTAAACTGAAGCAGATGAAAACAGCCAGTTCCATCTGGAGAAAATACATTTTTCCTCTGCTGTCATGATGTTGTGCCAAGATTTTGCTCACTTTGTCCTTTGCCACTTTTCTCATGTCCAGGAAAAAAAAAAGGGTTTTCTTTGTATTTGGTTAATATGTGGAAATTCCTCGAGAGCATTCCGAGTTGACACACATTTCAGCCCAGCAGCCATCATTTCAAGGTTGAGGCCTGCCAAGTCTTTCCAGGCAAAAGAAAGAGTTTAGTGTTCCTGAATAGAGACTGCTTTTTACAGGCACCTCCCTTTGAGGGCATTTACTTATTTATTAGCAAAGGCAGATGGTGCTCAGCTATTTCAGTCCTAGTTGTGGGACACAATAATGACAAAACAGTCAAGTTTTAGGGTTCAGTTCCAGCTGATTTTATTTCCTTCTCAAAAAAAAAAGTTATTTACAGAAGGTATATATCAACAATCTGACAGGCAGTGAACTTGACATGATTAGCTGGCATGATTTTTTTTCTTTTTTTTTTTTTCTTTTTTCCCAAAACATTGTGGTGTGGCGTTGATTTTTAAGACAAATATTCTACACAGCATATTGCACAGGATGAATGACCAAAAAAAAAAAAAAAAAAAAGAAAGAAAGAAAGAAAAACAAAAAAGAAAACAACAACAACAACAAAAAAAAACCCTTAAGGAACTACCTTAATAAGGCAGACGTCCTAGTGCCTGTCATGTTATATTAAACATACATACACACAATCTTTTTTTTGCTTATTATAATACAGACTTAAATGTACAAAGATGTTTTCACTTTTTTCAATCTTTAAACACAACAGCTATAAACCTGAACACATATGCTATCATCATGCCATAAGAGACTAAAACAATTATATTTAGCGACAAGTAGAAAGGATTAAATAGTCAAATACAAGAATGAAAAACGCAGTACATAGTGTCGCGAACTCAAATCGGCATTTAGATAGATCCAGTGGTTTAAACGGCACGTTTTTGCTTATAAAAAAAGTGCAAAAAGATATGGTTTATAAGTTAAAGCTACAGGATCCCTTTTTGCTGAAAGTACACCAGTTTTAAAGCATCTGTACAGTATATCATTTCATTTTTTTTTTCCTTGTTGGCATACAGTGTATCAGCTTATTCTCTCCTTTTTAAGAGTGAGGTTAGAGAGTGGGAACTGGTGGTAAATTAAGGGATACTGTCACTTTAAGAAGCCTGCAGATTGAAGTGTAAACATGGAGAAATTAGGGGCTGATTTTTTTTTTTAATGTGTGAGAGATATTAACCAGCCTCCCTGTTATAAAAATCAGGAAATCCAAACAGCGATTTACACCGATTAACACCCCCTTTATATATTTTTTACAAAAATACACTGAGAAAATAATCAAACGTTTTCATCTCTCTTGTCTTTTTTTGTTTTTTTTAAAAGTGTCAAAAGTCTACATTTAAATATAAAAAATTAAAACTTAAAACTCTAGCCCTTCAGTGAAGGAGACATAAAATGGTGTGGGTAACAAGAACTACCAAAAAAAAAGGGGGGGGACAAAATAAGTAAAAAATGTTTGGCCAGTATAAATACTTCCACATATAAAATGGCATCTGATTACATTTACAAGGAAAAAAAAGACGAGGATGGAGCATCGGTGAGGGAAAAAAAAGACCACAGTCTTCTCACTTACACCTATAAGGAAGAAACACATACATACTGAGAAAAATTTGGTCCTGAATTGTTCTTTTAAAGTCCAGCACAGATTTGAGTTGCGTTTGAATCCTTTAAAGAGTTAAGAATGAAAAAAAGCTGGTGATAATTTTTTGTTTGTAGGAATCAAACATAGCGCCATCTATCTGCTTTTTTTATATTATCCTACACTATTTATCTTAAAAACTGCTCAACAGTCTTATACAGAAATCTTTAAAAGATAGACAGGATAACATGCTATATTAACCCCACCAGTGAAATAATCCAACACCATCACGATTCCGATTAAGAGAAGAAAAAAATGTTTTTTGTTTTTTTTTTTTAAAGCAATCGCCCTCCATTTCCCCTGTACCACATCAATACAGAAACTTTCACGTTTTGTATGTCTCCTTTCAAAAACTTTTCAGTGTCTATTTAGTTCCATCTTACTGGTTTCATATATATATATATAATAAGAAGGTGGCCGAGAAAAAGCGCTGCTACCCTCTCCTCTATACGTGCAAATCCGTTTGTTTTATTATTATTTTCTCCATTTCCAGTTCATCTCCTTTCTCTCCCCCCAACCCTCCCCCCCTCACGTTTTCCTTCCAACTAGGTTCAGTCCATTTCCTAGCACAATTCAATCTCTCCTCCTCTCCCGCCCCCGCCCTCCATCTCCTCCTCCTGCTGCAGGAAAAAAGGAAAGGGAAAAAAAAAAAAAAAAAAGAAAGAAAGAAAGAAAGAGGGAAAAAAAACACCAAACTGTAATTTGTAGCAAAGGAAGGCTTCAGTCCTGGTTAGCTTGCGCGGGCGCGCAAATCATTTCCTACCAGTCCGGATCTTTTAAGGAAAGAAAAAAGAAAAAATGTAGCTATGCAAAAAATACAACACAATGTAGCGCTTCTTCCTTCTCCAGATGAAGTGAGCCGAAAATGCCATTCCCCCACCCCGGGGTGTAGGATTGTATCTCCTCTCCACTTAAAAAACAAAAACAAAAAACCCTACACCAAAAAGGGGGGAGGGGGAAAGAATGGAGAAGGACTCCAAGCAGTCCATGGAAAAGCAACAACCTGGCTTTTTTTTCCTGGGGGTGAGACCTCCGGAAGTGTCCGTTTGTTAGAGTGGGTTGGTAGCGTGTCTGTTGTTGTTGGTTGGGGGGGTGGGGTAGCAGTGGGGGTGTCTCTTCAAGCAGGGGGTGGAAACGTATTTTTAACAAAAGAACGATCCTTTCTTTCCCCTCCGGCTCCTTCCAAGTCCCCCTTTTCAATCCTTTCAAACAAGTCAGTTTTACGAACGCCGAGGGTAGAGCAGGGGTGCGAAGTCAATGTGGGGGTGGGGAACACCGCCCAAGGGAAAAAAACGCACCGGGCTGGCAGAGAAACCACTCACTCCTCAGGATACTGTAACTTGTTAAGTGGGCGTGGGTGTGCGAAATCTTTCCCCTTCTCACTTCTTTTTTCCTTTTATCCTCCCTTTCCTTTATCCATTTTTCCTTCGCGTCTTCTTTTTTTTCTTCCTCTCCTCTCTCTCCTTTAAAAAAAAAAATTTTTTTTTCCTCCCGTCCCTTCTCTCTCTCTCTCGCTCTCTTCAGTAAGTGAAGACTAGGTTGGAGATGCTGGACTCTAGCCAATCCCCCGAGATCATCTCACTTACCTCCGGCGTGCAGTAGTCCGGGAATTCAAAATGTGAGCCCGAGCCGGGCTCGAAGTTAAAATCCAGGTCCCGGTCCAGCACGGAGGTGGAGCTGAAGCTGCCCAGAGACATGCTCTCAAAACTTGGGCTGGGGTTCAGGTCGAGCAGGTCGTCCTCAAACTCCTCATCCGAGGAAGAGGAGCCCGAGGAGGACGAAGAGGAGGAGTGGGAGGAAGAGCATGAAGAAGAGGAGTGGGAGTGCGCGGTGGAGGGAGTGGGCGACGTGGCCCGCAAGCTGGTGTAGCTGCGGTGGTCGGCCGGGGAGCCGCTGTCCGCGGGGGACGAGGCGGCGCTGCCGCGGAGGCTCTGCCCGTCGGGCGAGCAGCCCACGCCGCTCTCCTCGTACAGGCTGCCCGTGTCGCTGTTCTCCTGGCCCCCACTCAGGCCGGGGCTGGCGGGCACGGCCCCGCTCGCGGGGGACGAGGAGGTGAGGCCGAACATGTACACGCGCTTCAGTTTCTTCTCCGCCAGGTGTTTGCTGGAGGCCGGGAGGGAGGACGCCGAAGACGAGGAAGAGGCCGAAGAGGAGGAGGAGGAGGAGGAAGCCGAGGAAGAAGTGGAAGAGGTGCTGGTAGTCCGAGACTTGTAGAGCGAGTGGTGGTCGGCAGGGGCGCCCAGAGGGAGCAGGGCTGCGGCCGCCTGCTCGGGGGAGAAGGAGGACGAGGAGGAGGCAGAGGGCTTGCCGCTCCCGCCGCCGGTGCCCAGGAGCAGCTTGGCATGGGGTTTGCCGCCCCCGCCCCCCGCGCCCCCGCCGGACAGCTTGGAGCCGCAGCTCTTTTTCAGCGCGGGTTTGGAGCTGCCGCTGCTGCTGCTGCTGCTGCTGCTGCCGCCGCCGACGCCGCCGCCTCCCCCGCCTCCCGAGCTGCTGCTGCTGCTGCTGCCGCCGCTGCCCCCGCCGCCGCCGCCGCCGCCGCCGCCGCCGACCTTGTCTCCTTTCTCCCCGGGTTTGGAGGAGGACGAGGCGGAGGCGGAGGAGGAGCTGGAGCTGGCGTTCCCCGACTTCACCTTCTTCCTGGGCCGGTACTTGTAGTCCGGGTAGTCTGCCATGTGCTTGAGGCGCAGCCGCTCCGCCTCCCGAATGAAAGGGATCTTGTCGCTGTCCTTGAGTAACTTCCACCGCTTTCCCAGCCGCTTGGAGATCTCGGCGTTGTGCATGTCTGGAGACTGCTCCATGATCTTCCGCCTCTCGATCTGCGACCACACCATGAAGGCGTTCATGGGCCGCTTGATGTGCCCGCTGGGGGTCTTGCACCAGCTCGGGTCATCCGCCTTGCCGCCAGTGGAGGCGGTGGAGCCCGGCGTCGGGGACGAGGCGATGCCCAGCTCGATGCTGGCCCCGGAGTCGGAGGTCTCGCCGGCCAGCAGTGCTTCCGTGTTCTCCGCGTTATTCGTCTGCTGCACCATCTCCCCGGCTTCGGCTCACACACTGACGGCGGCAGCTGCAGGATCGCTCGCCAGGGTCCCCCCCACCCTCCAAAGTACTCAAAGCGAAATACACCACACCCACCTACACACACACCAAAAAGGAGGAAAAATGGGACGCGTGAGATGAGGGGAAACCTCAACTTCACGGGAGAGGTGGTGGTGGGGCGAGAGGATAACAAAAGTCCCGGAGAGATGTCCTCCCGCTACCCCTCCCCCAAAAAATACTCAGCCCCTTGCTGAGGAGTTGTAGTTCCAAGCGAGCTCTTCTCTCACCGCGCTGCCGTTGGCTGTCTCCCTCGCTTTCTGAAAAATCTGGAGACCGCCTTAAAGTAGTTTCTTTAATGCTGGTTGTTGAATCCTCCAATGCAAGTTTTTTTTTTTTTTTTTTTTTTTCCCCTCCTCCTCCCAGGAAAAAAATTTTTTTCACCCTGCAGCAGTTGATTCCAGTTCACAAGTGCTCTCGGCGCTCAAGAAAGCAACATAGTCTATATTACTTAGTCTCTTTCCGACCATGCAAAGCAAAAAAGAGTCTGACTCCAGGACTCGCTTCTGTGGGCGGAATCAGTACTAAGAGTTTGTGCAATTATTTGGTTGCGAGGTATTAAGCCAAAAAAAGCACTCGTATAACAGAATGGCATTAAGAAATGTATGCTTTTTCCCTTTCTGCAAAAAAGGGAGCAAATTATAGAGTTCCTTCTCTTCTTCCCTATGCACACCCTTAGTGAAAGAGAGAAAGCGAGAACTAGAGACACGGGGGTAGTGAAATTGGCCTCTTCCCCTCACACAGTTTCCCTTTCTGCAGCTTAGAGCAGACCCCAATTCCGCCTCGCGCCTCTTTATCCTTTCACTGTCTTTACCCCAGCCAATCAGCCGCTGTAACCAACGCTTCCTCGTGCCAAACCCCACCCCCAAAGCTCCCATTGGCTTGGAACCCGATGCAATAATAATCACCGCGTGCAATGAGAAGCTCCAAATCTGACCTCATTCCAATTTACAGAGCAAACTTTTTAAAAGGGCTAGAAGTACAGCTGAGATTTTTGCTGCTTCTTTTTCCTTTTGCGTTTTTTTTTCTTTGCGCGCGAGCTTGCGTGTGTGTGTGTGTGTGTGCGCGCGCGCGCGAGACTCTGAAAAGGACGTTAATGCATGAAATTATTAAGGGGAGGGAGGAGGGGACGTATTCTTACCATTATGTTAGATAACAAGGGGGTTGGTAAGTGGGGTGGGGAGAAGGGGGTGGTGGTGAAATGCAACGTTGTAAATGGAAGCTTTCTACTTAAAAGCCAAGTGATCATTTGTATTAGGTCTTTTCAGCATTGGAATAAAGAATCGGTCTGGAGTGTAAAATCTGTTCCTCATAGGGAGAAGCTCCTGCATAAATGCAGAAGATGAAGCCGGGGGGAGGGGAAAAGACAATAATAAATCGATTGTATTGAAAACCATTAACAAAGTGGCACCCGGGTACCTGTCATCACCATTATTTTAACAGCTCTAGGTATGGTACAGATGTGGATGTATTGTGTAAATCCTCTCAGGACAATTTGCATGCTGTTTGTGAAAGACAGAGAGGTGGGATTTTTGAAATAAATGTATACTTCCTTAACCAAACGAAGATTAAATATGGTTATTTAATGGTTTTAACTCCCCGATAAATTCTAGATCACCAAAACAGGAGCTTTCAACCGCATTCAATTGGAACACATTAGATAGTGTTCCTCTATAATTAACTCTATGGGAGAAATTACATTGAGTTTTACATAGAATAGAAATGAGTGAGAAAGATGGGTCACTTTCCTTCTAAATGTTCCTGTTTCATTACATCTTAGTGGTTCAAGATTTTCCCTTTATTTTTTTCCTATCAATTAATTGCTTTTTAATGCTGAGATCAGAGATACCCATCCAAGAAGACTAATTTTTCAACAGGTCAAAATTAAAGATGAAAATAAAAGAAGAAAATAATTATAGTGAGTAAATGTGAAATCACCCAGGAACAGTAGTCCTTGCCCCTCCCTCCCCATCTCACTAATGGTAAAGAAAACTGGTAAGATGTAAAATATATTGTTTGTAACAAATCATATGACAGGGGTGTCTTTTAGGCAACCATATCCTAGTAATGGATAAATATTACTTCTGTCACAAAAATTGTTACTAGGCCAGAGCTTGAAAGTAAGAATGCTAATTATAAGTATTCTACCACAGCAGTTACTACTACTGGTAAACTTATTGCTCCATGGCAATTGTAGACCAACCTATTCTAAAGGCCTTTGAGCCAGTCACTTAAAGTTGAGCTCACTTTAGAAAAATGGATTTTATCCCTCCTGTTAAACTTGTTAACATGTCAGATGGCAAAATGGATTATGATGCCAGAATTAAGACTAATATGTATATTTTTATCATAAGAGAAGAACTCTATTGACCTATAGTTGTCATGATTGTATAATGACCTCAAGGGAGGGATATAACATTGTCATATAATTGCATTGATTTCAATATTACCATAAACAAGTTGGATTTTGAGGTGCCCAAATAGATTAAGAATGTTTTCCCTGTGATTTAATTACAAATAGAAAATGTTCTATGATTATTTTTTTTAATCACCCCAGTGCTACTGCATCACTCCTTCCTCCATCTACAGGCAAAGGAAGCTGTTTGTTCATGAACTTGCACAGACTGATTTGTGGTACTCATTCTGTGATGATAATTATACAGTAGCAATGTCAATATAATAAATATTTTCCAAACTGTTCATCCTCGCATGATTTGATATACAAGAGGAAAGTTAACCAAAACGGAATAATTTCTTAATTTTTTTTCCCAAAACAATGGGGAAAATATTTACTATAGTAGAAAGTTGCTGGCCTAATTCTGTCCTCAAATACTTAGTAATAATTACTTTCTACTGATTTTAAGGGAAGTTATTTGCATAGTACTTTAGGGTTTATAAAATCATTTCCTTAAAACAGTCCTATGAACTGGGTAGTGCAAATATTATTATTCCCCAAATACTTATAATGCAACCTAGATTTAGGTTAAATGAGGTATATAGCTTTTAGATATCAGATCTAGGATTCAGACAGAGGTTCCTCTGGAGTCTAAATCTCAGCATAAATTTCTTCATTATATTATATTGTACTGTCTTTTGAATGCTGCATATAGCCAAACAATGAAGGAAATGTAATTGGGGGGGGGGGACAATTCCAGGTATGGAAATTCCTTCCACCAAAGTCAACCTAAACACTTCAGATAAAGCTGATAAACGCTGGAAGTAGCTTGAATATGGATAAATATAAACAAGAAAATTGCTAAAAGTAGCAGAAATTGTTTAATCGCTAGAGGCAAGATTCAAATCCCAGTTCTTTTAGGTTACAATCATTACACACTATGCCACCAGGAATCCTAATGAATTAATGTACATACTATGAATATTTTTAGTAGGCCTCTTCAAACATCACTAACTCCCAGTTTAAAAATTTTAATGTATGAATACACTTATTCATGACCAGAGAGTTTATTAACAATTTAGAATAATAAACCTCAGAAAATAAAATTAATATCAAAACCAGTTGTATTCCTAAATATCTAGATTCTTCTTCATAGCTACTTCCCTATTTCTGATTTTTTTTTTTTGCTTCAAATATCAGGCATTTTTATGTTTGTTTGTTTTTGGTGGACCCTACTAAATCAATACTCAGTGTTCCCTCTGCTGGCTTTGCAGCACATGATGTATTTCTTAACATTACTCTTAGAGCCCTATTGGCAGGAAGCAAACAAAATTATATAAATCTTCTGGTTTATGCACAATGTCATTATTATAATGTAAAATCCCTCCAATTTTTAATTGAAACATCTTACTTAGTATTTTAGCCAAATGCTTCAGAGATTTCAGTTGAACCATCATAAGCATATCAATGAAGCTAAAGTGGATTATTTTATTATTTTCTTCCATATCTTTGCAATACAAAAGTCCAAGTCCCTAAAAGGATTGGTATAAGGAAGAAAATAAGGACTAAGATTCCATTTAAAAGATAAGTTTACATGATGTAATAGCAATGGCAGAAAAAAAAATAATAATTCTAAAGGAAATTTGACCTAACATATAACATTCAAAAGTACCATGTGTCTCTTCTAGAGATCCAGTTTCTGAACCAGCACAATTTGCAATCAAATCCTGAATTTTATATAGATTACCTGTGTCACCCTAGATAGGTCATTTAACTTTAACTAGATGCTTTGAAACTTGCAGTTGCAGAGAATATGCCTACCTTATTGGGGACTTTTAGGGACTTTTATTATGCTAATGAAATCCTAGATTCATTCCTATGTTGATACTACTCCTGTTTGGTCTGATTTCCAGATTTTTGCTCCTTTTTCATTTAATATCTCAATTTCTTATAACACTTTCTTTACAATGTCCCCATGATATCACTAACACAAGTATTATCTTCATTTTGTAGATGACAATAAAATGACTGGAGGGAAAGATTATTCCTTGCCCATATTCAAACTCCATAAACAGCTTTCTAGTCCAGTTTTCTTCCCACTATACCACTGTGTCCCCACAATAAATACTCTGGTGGTATCCTAACAATAATATATAGAGTAGAGATTCTTAAATGCATAGTATAATATGAGCTCCTTGAGAATTGTTTTGTTTTGTTAGTATATATTTTCAGTATCCAGCAGAGCTTATACATATTAACTTAATAAATGCTTTTTGAGTGAAAATAGAAACCTAGAATCTTAGACTTGGATAGAATCCTTTCATCAGCCTCCAATTAATATTTTTATTTATTTTATAGGTGAGAAAACTGAGACCTACAGAGGTTAAGGTCTCTGGTTAAAGATTGGCTAAGATCGCAAAAGTTAATGTAATTACTAGGTTTGTTCTGACAAAAAAGTATTCGGAGATTTTGAGTTAAGTGAGTGAAATCAACCATTATAGCTTTATATATTCCAGTTCTATTATTTTGTGTCTCTGAATCAATTAAGTATTGCCAAACTTATTTATATTTCTTCCTCTTGTCGTGGTAAAATCATGATACATTTGGAAAGAAGTGATGTTTTCAAACATCTTTTTTCATAGTATTAAAGCAATCATTTCTGCAGGAAAATGACGTATGTGTATTAGAGCTATACACGTGGATGATTATAAAAGTAACCTTAAGATAAACTAAGTTATAAACGATATATTATTTTCAGATATTTTAGTCTAAGCCACTTTCGTACTCTCCCCTCCCCCATCACTGCCATCTGGTACCCAGTATTTTCTTACATATTCTCACTAGTTTCATCTTTAGCTTCACTATAATATAGGTAGGAAATGTGTATTTGGATGGGCCAAGGATATTTTAAGCACAAAATATATCTTGTTTTAAAAAAGAAGAGAGGTAGAGAGGCAGGGCTAGGAAAAGCAGCTCTAGAGAACGTTTGTTAGAGAGCTGTTTGAGCAGCCCTGATTTTTGGTCTTCTGTCACAATTGTTCGGGCTCGGGAAAAGATGACGCTAGGTGGCAGCGCAGAGCAGAGCACAACGTAATGGACCTGAGAAAACGTGGGTCTAATCAAAGGAGCATTCTTTTTCCCTTCCTCCTCTCTCCACTCTCCTCCTCCCCCAACCTTCTCCTGATTCTTCCACCTCTACTCATAAAGACATTTTAAGGGAGGCTTGAATAATCGAAAGTTTGTCTGATGCGTTCAAGTAAAGCAAAGTTTGGAGGTTGAGGGTGGGGGGGTGACGAACAAAACATCCAACACCTTTCAATTGTAAGTTCTCAGTGGCTGGGAAAATCACGGTTTTCCTTCCACATTTAGCTGAATTTTGGAGATTGCAAATGATTTTAGAGTACCATCCAACTGTACAAGGAAGGGCTTGGAAAGCTAGTTTCCCCGTCCGCCACTTTCAAGATTGAGGAAATGTTGTGAATTCCTTAAGAGTTAGCAAAGGCAACCACCCCCTCCCCCAGTCTCCTAAAAATGTTTCCAACGGCCACTGTGACTTTACGAGCTCAGGGGTTTGGAAAAGCAGCAGACTTCTTCCTTCCCTTAAACTGAGGATTAAAGGCACTCACTCTGGCTTAGCTGCCGCTACCGTTGCACTGATCTCCTGCTTTTTGATTACAGTTAGGGGGAGAAATAAATTGGAATCGACTCAGTCTGTGCTTTGTGGAGGAAAGTCCTTTCTGCTGCAAACATGTTTTAGACGATTCTGTCAGCAGCGTTTTAACACCCGTCTCTTTTTTAGCGTGTGTGTGTGTGTGTGTGTGTGTGTGTGTGTGTGTGTGTGTGTGTGTGTGTGTGTGTTTAATGGATAAAGTAGCTAAAGAAATATACACGGATGGAGTGGGCGCAAATGCTAGCTCTTTCAATCTCCTATTGAAAGGCTTTACTGATTTGGGCGAGTCTGCCAGTCGTGACCCAGCTGTCAGGGAGGGTTCAATTGAGTCCCTAAAGGTGCCAGTTTCTCCTAGCACTGGTTTTTTGTTTTGTTTTGTTTTAAGTGATTAGTGCAAAGACCTCCCTTGTTCCGTAAATGACCGGAACTAACACAGACTCGTCTTCCTATATTTATTTAGTGCCCAACCCCTTCCCTATTTATGCCTGCACACTTATAAGCCTTGTTTGCATGGCAAACACTGAGGTGTGTATATGGAATACAGTCTTCAATTAGGATAATAACATTAGTATTCGGTCTAGGTAACCACCCACGCAGGTCGGGTGACACAAATTCTTTGAGTTTGAGCTTTCTAGCGGTTAAGGAATGGGGAGGCAGGAAGTGGTGTGGAAAGCGGGACATTGCTTCCCAAGTCGAAAGTAGCCCTGCTGCAGCTGCCATCGCTGTTTCCAAGATGAAGCTCTAAGTCCTCCAAGGTTCCCTCTTTCCCAGCTGTCACCGCCCCGCCCCCACCCTCATGCCCACTCCCGGGAGAGCAGCAGCAGGGGTCACTGAACCAATGAGAAAAGTAGAAGCCCAGGCTGCTCAAGATTTCGAAGCGCTCTTCCCATTGGATAAACCCGCCGTTTGTTTTCTGCCAGCAGGATTTCAGGCACCTGTAGGAGGAGGTTTCAGGTTTGGGCAGTAACAGCCGGGAGAAGAGTAGAGAGCATATGGCAGGTAGGTAACAGGTAAAGAAGGTTGCCGCCTCCAGCCCTGTTTCCCTGGAAGCAAAGCTTTCCAAAGGGCTTGTCTCGTATTGTCGGGCTTGGATTCACGTGTCTCAGCACAAGGGAGAGCAGACGCTGGCACAGCTGCCAGAGCCCTCCCTCCCAGCAGCCTCTGCCCAGCGAAGGCGGCATCGCGCTCCCAGAGTGCGCCTCCTATGCTTCTTGATGAAATGAACCCGGTGACCTACATCCAGGCAGGCAAGAGAGAGACTGCTTGATCGATTTGTCTTTTTGGACCGGAACGCTGCACACACACACCTTCCCTCTCTCCCACGTACCTCCACCCCATCCCCCACCGACTCTAAAAAGACTTTCGTACTTCCTACTAGCTTACCTACAGAGCAGATTTCGTCAGTGATAAAAATGCTCCCAAATAACGCACTTGTAAGATACTGACTCAATTTGTTGTATTGCACTGTTCCTCCGGGGATATGTGTGGGCACCTGGGAAGGAAGGCACGGATGGGGTCTGCAGGTTGAGGGAGGGTAGTTGGAGAGCGGGAAGAGAAAGAGGTGATGGGTGTGAGACTAGCGAGAAATCTGGGGGAAGAGGAGGAGGAGGAGAAGCGCGGAGCTTTGCTGGAGCCGCCACGCGACGCTCGTCTAAAGGAAAAAAGGAAGGGAGGCGGGCGCGTGGTGGCGTGAGACAAGCAGCTGGAGCGGGGCGCGCTGGAGCTTGACTAAAGCACCCACCCAGCCTCCCTCTCCTCCTCCCCCCCCCCCCCCGCAGCCTAGCTGACGCCTAAGGTCAGAGACCGCGGCAAAAGACTTGGGGTGAGGAGGGGCGGGGAGACGCGGGCTCCAGCCTTCCCTGTTGGACGAACAGCTCCCTCCGGAGAGTAGGAAGGCGGAGACTTGGCGGAGAAAAGAAAGAACTGGGTGCCCCGGGAGCGTGCGCCTGTCGTGCAGCGCACCTGGCCCGGCAGGGACCCTCCCATCTGTTTCCCTAGATCTCGGTCTCTGGGGTTAGGGGTGTGTTAGGAGAGAGCTGGCAGCTGGCGGGTCTGGGCGGTGCCAGAGGATACAGAGACCCCGTGACCTGCCCATGAGGAGTGCCGTGAGCTCTGGGCTCAGACAGGGAATGTTCATGGGGCGCCTGCTTTGTTTCGAGGTGCCCTCTTCTCTCATCCGCTAAACAAAAATCAAGGTTAATCGTGATCCCACACGAGGGGGGGGAGTCCTCCAGGTTAAGCAATATGCCAGATTGGTAGGGTGGAGTCAGTGCATTGATGAAAAGTTTTTGATACTGTTTTTGTTAATTGAAACTTTGTAATTTTTATTTTGGCTTAAAATATGGAGCTCCCTGGGCGGGGGGGGGGGTGGTGGACGAGGATGAACACTATCATCATATATTATAACCTTGTGAATACCAATGCCCACTAGACTGTAAACTTCATGAGGGTAATTACTATGTTTTCTCAAAGCTCATCTCTCCCAATGTATGCAAAGCACACACCGTAAACACTTAAGTGTTCGTTGAATTCCTGAAGGGGAAAATGGGTATTTTCCAATACCCTTTAAACTAACAATTAATACCTTGTTGGTAAATCATGAAATCAGCATCTCCATTTAACAAACATTTATTAATCACCTAGGTTCAAGACCATTGTGAGCACTAAGAGAAAATGGAATAGTCCTTACCAGGAGGCAATCAACTTTCCACTGTGATTATTCTATTAAAAAAAAAATTCCTTGGGGAAAATGGACAGCAAATTTGCAATACCCTTGCTCTTTTTGTGGTGGCAAAGAATAGGAGAATGAATAGATGCCCATCAATTGGGAAGTGGCTGAATAAGTTGTGGTATATGAAAGCAATGGGTATTCTATTTTTTAAAAATGATGAACAGGCTGATTTTAGAAAGGAGATTTGCATGAGTGAAGCAAGCAGAATAAAGAGAACATTGTACACAGAAGTTTGTGCAGGTGATCAACTATGACAGACTTGGTTCTTCTCAGCCTTTCACTGATCCAAAGCAATCCCAATAAACTTTGGATGGAAAACACCATCCGAATCTAGAGAGAAAATTATGGAGACTGAAATGTAAATAAATATGTTATGTTTATTTTTTCTTTTTCTTTTTTTTCACTATCTTTTTTATTATTATTATAGCTTTTTATTTACAAGATATATGCATAGGCAATTTTTTGGCATTGACAATTGTAAAACCTTTTGTTCATTTTTTTTCTTTTTCTTATGTTTTTTCCCCTCTAGTGCTTTTTCCTTTTTGTTCTGATTTTTCTCTCAACATGATTCATAACTAAATATGTTAAAAATGAAGAATAACCAAAAAAAGTTTTTAAACATGTAATTGGGGAAATAAATTTTTAAAGTCTTGCCACAAAGACAGTTCTCTTTAACTTTATTTTAAATATCAAAGATATTTGACCAAATGAAATTATATTTTAAAGTACTTAACAACAGTGTGCCTGGCACAGAGGAGGCACATAATAAATGCCAGTTCATTTCCTTGTTCCTTATTTACCCAATCCTGATCTGTGCCTACTTAGAACATGACCCAAAAACATAAGTTAATTTGCAAATAGGAATAAAGACTGGACATATGGTTTTTACTCATTATTCCAAGACTGGCTCTTCTTCTGTCCACCAACCCAAGGTGCCTTAGGTTTGAATGTGTAATAAGAAAATCAATTTGGAATGTAGTAAGAAAATAGTGTGAAAGCACAATTGCCCATCAGAAGAACTGTGTGGTTCCACATAATATTGTCACTGTTTAGCACAGCACTTAGCATATACAAAGGGAGTTTCCACACAATTGAAAATTAAATCTTGGAGCATTAACATTTATTATTAATTTTAAAAAGTATGAGTACTTTCCCTGAGCCTTCTTTTCTTTCATTCTCTTCTCTCACTTGATGATCTCATCAGCTGCCATATATTCAGCTCTCATTTCTGTGTAGATGACTTCCAGATCTATATTTAAACAACTCTCATCTCTCTCCTGAGCACCAATCCAGCATCACAAACCCCTATTGAACATTTAGAACTGGATATTCCTTATACATCTCAAACTTACCATGACTAAAGTAGAATTAATTATCTTCCCCCCAAAAAAATTTGTTTCTGATCTTCATTGTTTTTGTATAAGTCACTCTTATACTTCTAGCCACTCTTGTTTGAAATTTTGGTGTTACCCTCATACAAAACTTCTTGCTTCAAACTACATCATTTCTTATATGTATCCCTGACTCTCCACTCAGTCACCAGGCTATGCAGCACTTATTACCTCTTGCCTAGATTATTGTAAAAACAAAATAAAAATTAAAAAATCCTTTATTTGGTTTCCTTACTTCAATTTAACCATCCACTAAAATGGTTTTCCCAAAGTATATGTCTGACCATGTCTCACATAAACACACACACACACACACACTCAAAACTGGCTACCTAATGTCTCTAGGATGAAATATAAACACTCTTGTTTGGAGAGAAGCTCTTCCAAGCCTATATCTCACCTCTCTTTATAATCTTCCTGCATGTTTTTCAATATACCAAGCATACTTATCATTTCCTCTCACACATTATGTGTACCATCTCTACTTGTTGTGCCTTTGTATTTACCTGTGTAAGCATAAGACTGAAATGGTAGGGGTAAAACTCATGAAAAGCATTGAATGCTAGACAGAGTATTTTATATTTTTTTATATTTGATCCTGGGGGTAAACTAGTGAAGTTTATAAAGTGGGAGAGAAGGGTGACATGATCAGACTTGTATTTTAGAAGATCACTTTGATAACTGAGTGGAGGATAACTGGAACTAGCACACTTGGAGCAGGAAGATGAGCAAGAAGTCTGCTTACCCAGACATAAGAGGATGAGGCTCTGAATCAATGTGTAACAGTATCAGAGGAAAGAAGGAGATGTATATAAGAGATATTGGGGATAAAGAATCAGTACTTGGCAACTGATTGGAAATGAGAGTGGAGAAGGAATGAATGTTTAAAAAAAACATTTGCGGGCTTGTGTGTAAAGAATTGTGCCAAGTGCTATGAATATACATAGTAAAAAGTCCTTGCTCTCAAGAAACTTAAATTCTAATGGAGGAGACTACACATATGGAAGGTTTCAGCTGCAAGTCAGATCAAAAGTCCTAAAGTCCTTAGGATTCAGGGGCAAAACAGATAGTAATGCTTCTTTTCCATTTCCACTGATAAAATCATATCAGTTTCTAATGTTGAACTATTTGACAGTGCCAAGGACTTTGGTGCAAGCATTCTATTTCTAGGTCTTCAGAAACTGTTATACCTACAGGATCAGTTGCCAGGGATTGCTTTCCAAGATGATGGCATATGCCCTGGTCTGAAAATGCAACTATTGTCAAAGCTTTTGGAATCAGGATCTATGATTATTCTCCATCAGGATTTAAGGAGTGGTAGTTCAATACTATCAAATAACTGCCTCACATCTCTCCCTCTCACATGCTTTGTTGCTCACCCTGCAAATGGAAATTGGTTAGAAGTTGGTGGAGTTAGTTCATCCCTTCTCCAAAGGAGTTGTTTACCTGGGTAATAGCTATGAGGGCTGATTTGTAGCAAAACTGGTAATTTGGAGGTTACTGTCTCTCCCAATGCTCTTCTACTCATTTTTCTGTTTTATCAGTTCTGGTCAATAGTTCTTGCTTGTGGTGATGAAGAAAGTAGACCACTTTTCTTCAGTGATTCTTTTTCTCAATGATGTCTGTGAAGACTGGGGTGGAAGTTTCTATAGTTTCAAGATTGTTATATGTAAGAAATTACACCTGGGTGGAAATGACAAGATGTGGCAACCTAGTAGATATGGGGGGTGAGAGTGAGAAATCAAGGATGACACTTAGGTTGGGATACTGACCATCACAGCAATAAGGAAATTAGAAAGGAGGGGGCGGGTTTAGGGAGAAGATTATGAGTTTAATTTTGGACATTCTGAATTTTAAAATGGCTATGAAATATCCAGTTCAAAACATCCCGGAGGCAGTTAGAGATGTAAGAAATAGTTGGGGCTGGTTAATTAGATTTGATAATAATCAACAGAAAGAGATATTTTAGTCTTTGAGAACTGATGAGATCCCCACACAAAATGGTATACTGTAAAAAGAAAAGATCTGCGGGCAGAGGCTTGATGGACACGTACTTAATAGGTAGAGCCTGAATGAAGATCCAGCAAAAGGGACTGAGAAAGAATAGTCAGACAGGTAAGATAAGAATCAGAGAGAGCAGTTGCAAAAATCTAGAAAGGAGAGAGTATCAAGAAGAAAGAAATAGATAGTCCCCAAGGTTCAGATAGTTCAATAAAGATGAGAATTAAAAAGCTATTAGATTTTGCAATCAAGAGAGCATTGACAACTTTGGAGAGAGAACTTTTACTTGAATGAAGTAGTTAAAAACCAGATTCTAAAGAGTTAAAAAGAGAATTATAGAAAAGGAAATATAGATATCAATTGTAAATGGCCTTCTCAAGTAGTTTAACTATAAAAGGGAGACAAAATATAGGAAGGTAGATAGCAGGAATGGTGGTTAACACGATTTCAGTATTTTTTTCCAATTTCATTCAACAGCACATAAATAAAAACAAAGGCTGTAGATGATTGGAGGATGCCAACACCAGGTCTTGGCAGGGCAAATTGGCAAGAGGATAAAGAGCAAAAGATTTGAAGAAGAGGATAGTGTAGAGTTGAACTGGTTCATCGGAGGAAGGGAATTCACTATCAGGAAGGGAGGACCAAATGTACCCTGTAATGGGATAATATAGTAGGAAATAAGTGAGAAGTGAAAATATTGAAGGTCACAAGAATAGGAATAATGGTACTAAGGCAGAGGGAAAGGTAGAGAGGTAAAAGGTTGTGAACAGATAAAGGATTTCAGTATTCATTTACTTGGAAATGCAACATTTATGAATGATGGTGAGGTCACAAGTTATAACAACCATCTCTGTGTTCATATCTGATCTCAGACACTAGCTGTGTGATCCTAGGCAAGTCCCTTAACCCTTTTCCCCTCTTCTCTAAATGAGGTGGAGAAGGAAATGAACAACTCCTCTATTATCTTTGCCAAGAAAACCCTAAATGGGATGCTGAAGAGTCACACAATTCACATGACTGAGAAACAACAAAAAATAACAATGAAATGAGGGCAGGAATTGAGAAGAGAAAGAAAGAACCTGAGCCAGGTTCTAGATTCCTTGAAAAAAAGGAGGAAAAGGTGATAAAAAGATGAAAAGATGTGAGCAGATAAAAGCCATCAGAGTTTTGATTTGGTGATAAATATGGATTAAATGAAGGGAGAGAATACCCGAGTGATTGGAGTACGGCACAATTCCCATTCACTTCGTTGAGCCCCAGAGTGTAGTCAACTACTTCTCTCCTCAGGGTTCTAATTGAATATAGGATTTGATTGAGAAAGGTTAGAGAAAACAGTGGAGAGCCTCCTAGGAAGGTTAGATTTAAGATACTGTTCCACCAGAGGGCAGCATGAGTAGTTTGGAAGCCCTAGAAGGAATCCAACTTCTGAAATGGCAGAATGAGGCATTTTTAAAAAGGGTAAATAGCTACCCTGACACACTTTTCTTAGTTCTAAAGTAGATTAACATGTAATCTTGCATTATTTTTTGTACAGATTTGGCATGAAATCAGAACTACAACTGTTTCAAAATAGTTGAATATGGCAGCAATTTCTGAAAATTGTATTTGCCCATGGAAATAGGGTTCCCTATAGAACTTTAGAGCAACAGTATCTTGGAAGCTACTTAGTTCAGTCTTTTTCCTTTTTATATAGGGATATCAAAGTCCAGAGAAATTAAATTACTGGCACCAAGGTCACACAGTAAGTAGGGAGTACCAAAATGTGAAACCAGATCTTCTAAATTCAACATTATTTTTTTCCTCTTTGTATTTTACCAGTATGGTTTTCTGTCATTTGGTTACCTTTAAGATGGCAACACAAGGAGGAATGAAGCACTAAATTTTTTTTGTTTTTTTTTCTCTCCTTTCTCTTTTGAGACACACAGTTTTAAGTTTCTGGGACTGGAAAATCCCTTTTGTTAATAGGAAGATAATAGCACATATTAAAATACCTTTGAGTTAGGATATTGTGTTTACTGTGGACTCAACTTACTTTTTCATGCATTCTTGGGAAAGCCTCAAAGAATAGGATAATTGATTGATATAATAAAAAATAATCAAACAATCACCGAACTGAAGTATGTTCTTAGAATTGTTTTTTTTTTAAATCATGAAGCATCTTAGAAGTTATCTTCTATGGGGTAGCAAGGTGGCACAGTGTTTGGAGCTCCTGTCCTGGAATGGGAGAACCTGAATTCAAATTCAGCCTTAGACGCTTGACACTAGCTGTGTAACCCTGCGCAAGTCAGTTAGCTACAATTGCCTCACACATACCCCCAAGGAAGTTAGCTAGACTAAATACTTAATTTCAAGTGAAGAAACTGAGGCCCACAAAAAAGGAATTAAGGAACTTGTGTGAGATTGCATGCATTTAAGAAGAGTTGGAAGTAGAACTTCTAATTTAGCCTTTCGACTTCCTGTCCCAAACTCTTTTCTGTCAAATTTCTTTTTAGAATTTTGAACATAAATTATTTTAGAAGTAAAAACTATGATGATAACCAATAGGACGAGTAAAAAATTGTGATTAGATCATTGGTAGTTAGGGGTTATTGGCTCTTACCAGAGAGGTAACTGAATTGATAGAGGGCTAGAAAAGAAGACCTGAATTTAAATTCCATCTCTGATACTCATTAGTTTTATAGGCAAGCCACTAACCTCTAGTTTCATGGAGATAGGAATGCTTGTAATACCTCTTTTACATGGTTGGCATGAAGATCAAATGAGAAAATATATTAAAGTATTTGAAAATATTAAAGTGTATATAAATATCAATTATTTTCCTTGGCATAGACCTGTGATTTCAATGGTGATGGGAACTCCCTGGTGAAGAAATTCACTTCAATAATGAATATGAGGATGTCTCTACAATTTATCATCATAAAGAATTTCTTGGAGTCACTGAGAAGTTAAATGACTTGTCAGGAGTCTCAACCATTAAGTATTAGAGTTGGGACTTGAACTAAGACTAGCTCTCTATCTCTCATTGTATTTAGCTGTCCCCTTTTCTTTTTCTTATTCATAATCATAATTTTACAATTTTATCTTTTGAAAAGAGATATAGAGCCTACTATTGTTGTTATTTGTATTTTTCTCATCACCTGAACCTAGTAGGCCCTTTACAAACTCTTTCAATTATTATATTGGTATAGTTTATTTTTTAATCTTTCAATAGGTAGAGATAAGAAAATTTAAACCTAAGGTCAGAAATGTTTAATCTTTATTTAAAGATGAAGATTTTCATTCATTTTACCATAATATGTTTATATCTTGCTAACACATAATAGCTATCAGCAAAATAACAGAATTGTGTCATGTGCATGTTGTGTTATTTTTGTTATTCAATTGTTGTCAGTCCTGTCTAACTGTTCATGATCCCATCTGGGCTTTTCTTGACAAAAATGCTAGAATGGTTCACCATTTCATTGCCAGCTCATTTAACATATGAGGATACTGAGACAACTGGTTTAATGTTTTGCTCAGGATCATACAGCTAATAAGTATCCGAGGCCAGATTTGAACTCAGGAAGATGAATATTCCAGACATCAGCCCCCAAACTATATCAACTGCACCACTTAATCCGTGTAATTGACCATCAGTTTCTCAATGAATTTGAAACCTGGCTTTCAAATTCCTTTCCAGTTCTGTCCTGACTTTCCACTGTACCCATTGGAAACAATATAAAGCAGTGCAATAACCATTTTTAAGTGCCTACTATGTGCCAGACATTATGCTAAGCATTATGGATATAAATTTTTAAAAAGGAAAGACAATCCCTGCCCTTGTGGAGTGTATAATCTAATGGGGAAAAGCAACACCAGAAGGAAACTAAAGATAGCACTGGGAGAGGGGTAGGAAAAGGGCAGGGTGATGGATCATAACCCACAGAATACAGCTGATAAGAAATAAGAGTTTGCTGAGCTTTTAAATCTTTATATGGGAGTTGTGAGAAGACAGTTTTGCTATGCCCTTCAGCTCTTCAATCAGAGGGATAGACTATCAAGGGTTCTGTGAGGAATAAGTACCAAAGGTGAAGCAGGCTCCTTGATGATGAGTTTCCACACACTGAACTTTCTTTTGAGGGATAGGAGGTAGGGAACTGACTGGATGGGCTGTTGATGATGAAATGAAATCCAAAGAACTTAGCAAATAGGAAATTAATGGGAAACCCCATTATTTTATTTTAAAATTTTTTTCTTCATCTTATACCTTTTTCTCTCCTTCTTCTTCTTTCTTCTGGTATTCATATAACCCTAATACTGTCAAGAAGACACTGTATCCTTGTTCATCAACTCACCCTCTCTCATGGTCCTCAACACACTGGAATGGAAAGCAAAAGGATTTATTAAATACTTACTATGTGCCAAGCCATATTAAGCATCAGGAATACAAAAAGAAAATCAAGATCACTCTTGCTCTTAAGGAACTCTTATCATGAAGAGGCTTTAGCAACAGAACAGTTGGAAAGACCCAATGGACCTTAAGAGTACAGTAGGAAAGTGAATGATAAAGCCCAGGAGTGCCTAGGGTACAAGAGCTGGTCGGATGACAATGATCTGGGGGTCTAGAAGTCTTAGTGGAAGAGTAGATTAGGTTAAACCTAACAGACATAGGGAGCAATAGCAGAGTACAAGGTAAGGTTCAGTGGCCCACTGTCTTACCAGAAAGGTTTTTATTAGTGATTTTCTTTTCCTCAAAAAGGAGTGAGTAGGTAGGTTCCAGAATAACAAAGACAACTGGAGAAAAGGTGGTGGTTATGAAGGTCAAAGAGGAGTAAGGCTCTGGGTTACCTTGGCAGAAGTAGGGATAGGTCAGTATCCATCTGAAATGGAGTATCCAGGACCTAATAAAACTAGACAATTAGAGCAGAGAAAGGAAAGAGTTTTTCCATGTTAATTCTTCAAGTCAAGAAGGAAGAAAAGATATACTCCCTGATCCCCATTGCTATTTCCAGATTCCAGTCAACACAACTATAATTTGTCCTCTACTCTTGAATTTCTTGCTCCCTTGTTTTATTGCTTCTCTTGACCTAACAAACTCTAACCCATCCTTTTCTTATCACACAAAATATCTCTTCTTTAAGATCTATTCTATCCAATAAGATCCTCTATCTTATTAAGATCCTGATGGAAATGACCCCTGTTAATTTTCCCTCTTTTCTCAAGGAGTTCAGTCTTGACTTCTAACTCACAGTCTTCCTTTTTATTCCAACTTCTGCCTCTTGTGAGGAGATTTCAGTATACATTCTGGGGTTTTCTCAGATCTTTAGCCTCTTATATAGCAATTCTTCTCAATTCTCATGACTTGAACCTTTAGTCCACCTCAAAAACCTGAAGAGTCATAATCTTGATCTTAACTTTGGTCAAAAATATTTTGGTTCAATGATGAATAATTCTGAAATTCTTTTTTGACCCTAACATCCTACTCTTCTTAAGCCAGTTTTTGTCTTTATCATGACTTCTAGATCCTCAACCACACAGTGTTTTCCTACAATATCATCTCAATTCTATCATCATTTTCTTCTCTTTTCAATATCAATTCTACTTTAGTCAATCAGCACAACTATATAGCTCTGGTCGATCAGCATCTCTATTTGTGACAAGCAGTGTTAATAAACACATTATCCATTTAAAAGTAAATTGAAAGATCACTTATTAAAGAACAAGGATCTGAGTTATTATTGGAGAAAAAAAAATAGAGTAGAACCAAGATAAAATGTAAAATAACTAATTACCAAATGCAAATTTATCCATTTATCTGATTTTAAGTAATCTTTAAGCCATGTATAAACTGAAGTTAGAACCACTCTTTTAGTGTAGGTGTTAGTAGTTTTTTATACGTAAGAGGGATGTCCCATATTCCATCATTGTTGTGTCTGATTCTTCATGAAGACCACTTGGGGTTTTCTTGGCAGAAATACTGGAATGAATTGCCATTTCCTTCTCCAGATCATTTTACAGGTAAAGAAACTGAGGCAATCAAGGTTAAGTGGCTTACTCAGATTACTAATAATTCCTAGTAATGTCTGACTTGAACTCATGCAAATCAATTTTTTCTGATTCCCAGCACAGTGCTCCATTCATTGTGCCACATGGTTGCCCAGGGTCTACCATGCCCCTTCCTCAATAATTACACAGTTATAGACTAGGTATGAACATCAATCAGGAGGTAAAAGTCACTAAGTTTAAACAACCTGGTTAATCAAGTTTAGGAGTGAAAGGCATTGGATGAAATGAAGTGATATTACACAAGAAATATATTAGGATTTATTGAAGAGTTAGTCATGCCCACTGAGCCTTGAATTTAAAAAAAAAAAGTGCTATGAATCCCTGGGATAATTACTGGTAGAAAGTAGATGTAGAGAGAAGAGCTTTCATATCCTCCCCTTATCATCTTAACTAGAGAACATAATTGTCCAATTCAAAAGATATTGTTGAACATCTAGAGATAAGATATTACATTAATATTATGATTTATACCAAACCAAGAAGATCAGATGCTTTTAACCCTCATAGAACTTATAGTCCAGTAGGAAAGACATGACAAAAATACACAAATAACTATAAGTAGAATATAGTTAGTGCATAATAGATATAAAAACAACACATTATTGGGTTTAAAGCTGAAAGAAAAAAATTGAAGAGTTTGAGGCATCCCAATGGTGATAAATACAATTGATTCCTTTCTGGTATTTGTAGAACACTACGTATTTTTATTCTGAGTTCTGCCTCTTGGAAATATAAATTTTTTGACTATTGTTAGTGCACAAAATGATAGACTTATCCTATCTTTTCTATATAATATTGATATACTCGTCAAATCAAACAGCCTATGACTAATTTTTATGTTCAAGTACTCTTGAGTGAGACTATTTGAATTGTCATTCTATGTAGTTGTTTTAATTTTGATTAATTGCTATAAAAATAATTCCTCAGGGATGAGCACAATGAAGCTGTACTATCAATTATTCTTGTACACAAAGACTATATAAAGTTTAAACAAGTAGTCATAGGATATTTGACTTAAGAAATAAAAACAATTACATGGCATTGTTGGTAAGCCATGTCTGACTCTTCATGACATCATTTTTTTTTTTTTTTGGACAAAGATACTGGAGAAGTTTTCCATTTCCTTCTCCAAATCATTTTACAGATGAGGGAAGTGAGGCAAATAGGATTAAGTGGCTTACCTGGGGTTTCACAGTTAATAAATATTTGAACTCAGGTCTGGCACTCTAAATATTGTTCCACCTAGCTTCCCGATTACATAAGTATATACACCAGGAAATACTTCCATTCATCACAGTTCCTGACATATACCAGGCATTTAATAAGTGCTTATTGATTGATTGATCATAACTGGATTTTATAAACAAATTGAAACAGATTTGAAAAGCTATTTTTGGTTAAATTTTAGGGAACTATTTTGATCTGATTTTCTTGCAAAGCATGATAAATGTGGAAATATAGAATTGCAGATGTTTAACATAATATTGGATTACTTGCTGTCTAGAGGGTGGGGTGAGGAGAAAGGAGGGAGAAACATTTAGAACACAAGGTTTTGAAGGGATAAATGCTGAAAACTTTCTTTGCATATATTTTGAAAATAAACTTCAATTATTAAAAAACTTCAGTGAACTAAAACTGCTTTCTAACCCCCCTCTTTCTTCAAACTGAAGTTTATTTTGTCCCAATTTGATACTTTTGATATTTTCTGAGTATCCAATTACCTACAGGGTATCCGCTCTCTGGGTTTAAAGACTAGTAACCCTAAAGGTCAAGGTCAGACTTGGACCATACTGAATCCAGCATCCTAAATGTAGCTTCTAGGTAATGCTTGAAAAAGTAGTTAGCTGATATTTGACCAACTGAATGTCAAGATACTTCAGATAGCCCAAAAAAACAATGCTCTGGTGGCAAACCATTTAGAAAAACTGAATCTTTGTTTGACTTGTTGACTTAGGGAAAAAATATTTTTATTTCTTATTAAATATACTATTTTATTTACAAATGTTGATCTTTTATTTACCAGTGTTTCTTGAGGTTGGTACATGACAGAACTTAAAAAATAGTAACAGCTGCTTGCCCTCCCAACCTTTTGGGTGATAGCCAAATGTTACTCATGCGTCTTTGTAGTTATCCCTGGCATTTATGTGCTGGGATAGAATATTACTTCTGCAGTCTCTCCCTATTTCTGTTTTGTTCTGTTACTTGTCAAATATAAGATAGGGTTACTAATAGACCTTACAGTATAATGGAGTTTCCCTGAATGTAATTTTAATTCCGAGGAAGGATTAAATTAGAGAAAATAAAAAGATTTTCTTTAAACCAGTAGTTTTCAAATGATAACCTGTATAAATAGTGGACAGTGAGGAGACTTCTAGACAGGAGGCAGGTGGTGAGGTAGATAGAGCACTAGGCTGGAGTTAAGAAATCTGGCCTCTGACACAACAATTTTGTGACTTTGGGCAAAACATTTAACTTCTGTTTGCCTCAATTTCCTTATTTATGAAATGGAGATAATAAGGGCAGTTAGGTGGTACAGTGGATAGAATACTGGGCTTAGAATTAGAAAGACTCCAGAGTTCAAATTAAGCCTCAGACACTTCCTGTTATCTGTGTGATTCTGGTCAGGTGACTGTATTCTGTTTGCCTCAGTTTCCTCATCTATTAAATGAGCTGGAGAAGGAAATGGCAAACTACTTCAGTATGTTTACCTAGAAAACTCGAAATGGGGACACAAAGAGTCAGATATGATGGGAAAAAGGACTGAACAATTGTGAGAAATTTCAAGATATTTGTAAAGCATTTAACATAGGCCCTAATACATAGTGGATACATATAAATGCTGGCAATTTTGTTATTGTTTAGCATGGCTGTTGTTTCATTGTAAGATGAACAAGAAAAAGGGAAGTGTATTTTCTTTCCAAAAGAATGAAGATTGATTTGGGAGAAAGGAATGAATACTAATTAGAGCTAAGGTGGCTATTTACTAAATGCAGTGAAGTAATTCAAGAATTTTCTGATAGGGAAGAGTTTATAAAATACTGGAAGCAGGAGAACCGCCATATACACAGATTTTCACTTTTCTTCCTCTGGCCTTCTCTCACTCTTATTAGTCCTTCCATGTCTCCTGCATTTGTTCTGGCTGGCCCACCTATCTGGGGTACATTTCATTCTGACCTTTACTTCATAGTCTATTTCTTTCTCTAAGATGCAGCTCACACACCATCTTAGCCACACAGCCTTTCCTGATCCCTCCAATTGCGAGCATCCTCTCTCCCAAACTAACTTGCATTTAATTACTTTGAATATATTTTTATTTATTCACTTCATCTTTATGCATAAACACACATATCTATATGTGTACTTATTGCCTTATAACTAAATAATAATAAAAAGAGCTATCATTTATGTAGTGCTTATGATGGCCAGGCCCTGTGTAAAACACTTCACAAATATTATCTCATTTGATCCTCACAACAACCTTTAGTGTTATGACTATCCCAATTTTATAGATGAGGAAACAGAGGTTAAATGACTTAACCAATATCAACCAACTACCAAGTGTCTGAAACTGAATTTGATCTTGTCTTCCTGATTCCAAACTCAGCACTTTGTATTCACTGGACCACCAGGCTGCCACATGTTTATTAATAACTATCATTACTAAAAAAAATAATAGAAGAGCTAGAAGGGGCCTTAGAGATAATTTAATATAGTCTCTTAATTTTTATGTGAAGAAGCCAAGACCTAAAGAATTTACTTGTCTTGCCCAAGGTCATATAGTTGGCAAATGCAGAGCAAGAGCCCAAATTAGGTTTTCTGACGTTTGCCTAAGAATTCCTTTTTCTATCTTATACATACTCCATTATCCATGTAAAAATTTGACCTTTAATCATAATCAGGAGGCCTTACAAATAGCTAAATTTACCAGTTGTGTCAAATGTTTGCCAGAAATTCAATGGACAACTTGGTTCTGATCTAGGTTGGCATTAAATCCCAATTTAATATTGAATCTACCATTATCAGTTAGGCAAGTGAAGCCCCACAGTTCTAGAGGACCAGAGGAGATTAGCAAAACTCATCTAATTCTAACTTTCATGTCTGGAACAGATCTGGAAGTAGGCTAACTTCTAGGAGTAGAAGGGTGACATTTGTCATTTATCTATTTTTTTTCTTTTGGGTAACTTCTAAGTAACTATCATTTATTAAAGCACTACAACTCAAACATATAGATTGCTAAAGAAATTTGTGTTTTATTTCTTTGATAAAGACTGCAATAAACTTTTGTTGGCTGAATGAATAAATGAATTATCAGGAACTTCGTATCTAATTTTTTTTTTCTCTTCTTAAATTCCTTTTTTTCTCTTATGCTTCCATGCTTACCATCTTTAGGGAAGTAGAAAACAGGTTGAGACACATATGCATACTTTAGCCTCCCACAATGTCAACTTAAATCATGGGGAAGTAAAGAGTAAGATGATAAAAGGTCTGTTAGAGAGAATTTTTTTCCAAATAAACTTAAAAGTAATTTCTATGTTTTAAAAAAGAGCACTCTCTCTCTATATATATATCTTTAGTATAAGAGAAAGAGTAACAAATAACCATCCTTTTACCAATAACATATTGCTCTTATTAATAACTTTTTTCAAATAGTGTTAGAAGCAAAATTTCTCAAGAATAAAAAATTAGTTTTGAAATTGATTTTATGAGGTTTGAAAAAACCTCTACTTCCAGTTTTAGTATGAACATTTTTTTCAAATGTTTTCAACCATACTCAATACTCTTAGTTTGAAATATAGTCATTTTCTCTAACAAGACTGTCTGAAGTGGGCTAAATCAAGCCAGCTTTTCATTGATTTACAGTAATGGAGACTATAATTATGCAGTCTGGATCTCAACTTGTGTTGCAATTCATTAAAATTCTTTTTTTTCCTTTTCAATTGGATGCATTTCAGCATTCAAAATTCTAGTCTTTTCCTGTTTCTCTCAAAATATAGACAGTTAATAGAGCATTTGTATCTCATTTGTTTTTTTCTTATTTATTTGATTTTGTAATGATTTCTGTGTTCCTTTTCTTCTATTACTTTGGAATTATATCTACACTATCAGCCCAATGCAAATTCCTATAGTCTCAAAAGGGCCAGGGCCCTTCTACCCTAGCAAAAGAATTTTTATCTTGTAAAAGAATTTGCATTTGGATAAAGCCCTTCCTCTAACACAAATGAATTTGCACCTGGATGCAAATATATGTTGCAAGAACAGGAGGGAGCTCCGTCCAAAGAAAGAGAGAAGGGTGAATGTCTAAAGATATTACAAAGATGGTAGCCTGTTTTACAAGATATTAAGAATATAACCTTATGCTTGGGGGAAGAGTAGAGGTTAAAGCCTTTGATTTTTGATTTTTTGAAATGTTTCTATAGTTGTATAACCATTAAATATTGTCAGGTTACTGCATATCATGTAGGCAGATGACCTAATGTTAGCAGTCCGCCCTTTGACACCTAGAGTGCTCCATGAGTCTCCTCAATTGGGAAGAGGTTATCAGATCACCAGGGCAGCTATGTTGGGTCTTTACACCTTGTGGTTTAGTTCATTTTTGTAACTAAGCACCCAGATGAGGCTCTGGCTATTTCTGTAGAGGGATGTTTGACCTTCAAACTGCCCAACTCAAAGTTTATCTTTGCTTGTAATGATATTTATTATCTTGGAGAGATAATGGAGGCAATAATTTGGTTAAGATATGAGGTGGATCCTTTCATTTCTATAATAGAAATCTTGGGTCCCACACACTGATAAATCTGATTGGAAAAGTAAGATTAGAGACCAAGGAGAAGGTTTAGAGTTGAAAAATTATCAGGAAACTAAGTCATAATGCAGTTGTTTTTCAGCTTCATTCGATAAGTAAATACATACATATATATATATATACACATATATATATATATATATATAATTTGTTATACTCCTATTTCTTGTGTTAAAACGTACACACTAAACAGTATAGATTTGAAAGATTTTTAAAAAATCAACTTCAATTTCATGAGGTAAAAAAATTATGGTTTCCTACTAGAAATCATTTCCTACTAGGAAATTTCCTACTGGGCAGTTAGGTGTTGCAGTGGATATAGTGCCAGTCTGACATCAAGCAGATTTATCTGAGTTCAAATCTGGCCCCAAATATTTACTAGCAGTATATTTCTGGACAAGTCCCTGGTCTCAGTTTCCTCATCTGTCCAATGAACTAAAAAAAAGGCCAACAATTCCAGTATCTTTAGGAAGAAAACCTCAAATGGGGTCATAAAGAATTGTACACAACTGAAAAATGACTCAATATTTCCTTCTAATAGAAATCCAATCACCTTGCTATGGGTTTGGAAAGTAGTGATAAGAAGAAAAGAATCTTAGCACTTAAAGTTAAAAGGGAACTTAGAGACCTCTTTCCCCCTCTTATATTGATCAGGAAACAGAGGGCCAGAGATGTCAGATAACTTGCACATAAAAGAAATGGCAGGGCTTGGATTTAAAACAGGTCCTCTGATTACAGATAGAGATTACAACCTTTAAGAAAGACAGTATACCTTACATCTTAACTACTCATAGTACTATTTGCTTTTCAGTTAGAGTGTCTAAAATTATTATAAAATTAGATTGTTTATTGTATATTAATTCCCAAATCAATGTGTTGATTACTTTTAGGGTCAATGTAAAGAAAGATATCTGAAAACCAAGAAGTATCATATAAACTCCAGTACTATTATTATTTCAAAAATGTGTTATTCAGTGTTGAACCCAATTTACTTTTCTCAGGATAATATACTATCCCTAATACAGTTATTATTTTGGTCAAGATCTGTTGAAAGGAAAAAGAATCTAGGTAAGATTATAAATTTCATCTAATTATATACAAGTTCATTTAAAAAGAAAACAATATATATAGTTTTAAGTGTTATGTTTTGATACTCCTTAGGAAAATAAAAAACACTGAAGTGGTGATTCGAAGTCTTACATGAATTGAGCTCTTTCCTAAGGAGATGTAAAGACATTTTGGAAAAGGGCCTATCAGTATATTTGGATTTTATAGCGCTGGTTTTATAATCAAGGATCTATGTAGGCTAATACATTCGTTACACATAAAGTTATCACTAAAAATTCAAAAGCTCTTTTCCCACTGTGTATGGAATAATATTTCGATATCCTCCTGTGCCTTTTTTTTTTTTAACAAATTGATTTTAATAGGTCTACAACAATAATTCAATGCACTTCAAGGACCTACTTAGCAGTAGGGATACAAAAATGGAAAACAATATAAGCCCTACATTCAAAATTATTAGGACAGATACACATCAAATGTAAGATAGAAAATTAAGTTCATAGAACAGATGTAACATAATGATCATAGAGATTCAGGAAGTGATAGAGCTCTCTTCTCTTCAAGTGCCAATTCCAGATAGATTTGGGGCAGAAGTAGGAGTGAGTGAGGGGAATATTATTATGCATGTAAATATCTAGCTAATAGTAAGACCTAACCATGGAAGGGTCTTCTGTAGATGGCTAGATGAATAACTTATTTCTGAAACCCTAGAATTATTTGTAGGGCTCTTAAATCTATGTAACCAAAATGACTATTTCTTTAAAAAGAAAATGAATAATGTTTGAATAATAGTATCAAACAATGTAGACCTGTGGTACCCAAGTGTATTGTTGTGTTTAATTGTTTCATTCTTGTCCAACTTTTTGCTTGACAAAGAAAATAGAGTGGTTTCCCATTTTCTTCTCCAGCTCATTTACCAGATGAGGAAATTGAGGCAAGCAAGATTAAATGATTTGCCCAGAGTCACACAGCTTTTAAGGGTCTGAGACCAGATTTGAACTCAGGGAGATGAGTTTTTCCAATTCTAAGCCCAGTGCTCTATTCTCTGTATCACCTGCTTGCCTTACTATAATGTGTTGTTTATTGGAATTTGTGGGACCAAAAATGCTGTCTTGCTCCTTATCCCCTATCAAATTACTGGTCTGCAGTTAATTTATTGGGCAATTCACAAGGCACTGCTGTTAAATCACTCAGAGATACAAAACTACAAAAAGCAGAATTCCCAATTAGAAAGGGAAGAAAGAAAAGTATAATCACAAGCGTTCAGTGATGTTACCTTCATAGCCAAATCTATCAACTTGGACAGAACAACCATTGTGTCATCTTCAAAAAAAAAAAAAAATAAGAATAAGGAGAGAAAGGAGGAATGTCTAATTCAGTATTTTTTTTAAATAATCAGGAAAGAATTCTGTTTTAGAAAAGCAAATAAGTAATTTTATGAATTCCCAAGAGCTTTTTTTTATTGTTTATAAACAATTATGGAACTCTTTTAAGTTTCAAGCTGAGGCTAAGATTGTAGTGAATTGGGCCTGTAAATCTTCCTATCCAGGTAAAAAGCAGTTTATGGCTAGCCAGGTGCAAATGCCATATCTAATCTTTTCCTGTCCTTGTCCTTGCAGCTGCTGCAGTTGATGTAAGTTAGTAAGTTATTAAGTATCAAACAAATGGGTTTACCTGAGTTACAATAATGATTTGTAAACTGTTTTCTTTTCAGACTGAAAGCAGTTAATTGTGTGTGTGGTGGGGGGGGAATAGAAGAAGGAAGATATTTTTTAGCAATATCAGGAAGGCAGCAAGTGGAGTCACCTTGACTAGCCAAGACTCTTCAGAAATAGTTGGGGGCTCTTGGTCATTGGCACTTGTAGGCTCTGCTGTTTTGGAGAGTTATAGTAGTCTTGCCCATTGTTATTGCTCATTGCCAAAGTACACTCCTATAAAAAAGAGATTTCATTCATGCTTAAAAGTGCTTAAGAATATCATGAAGATCAATAAGGTAATTCCTTTAAAGTGCACTGAAACTCTGAAGAGAAATGGGCTATATAAATATGTGTATATTGACCCATCAGTCATTCAAAAAATAGAAATTGAACATAGACTATATACCAGACACTATAAGAGGACAGTAAAGAAATGCACGCAGAATCCTTGTCCTCAAAGAGCTTATAATACAGAACAATAATGTGCTAGTAAATATTTAACAACTGAGTTCTTTGCACACACACACAAATACATACATACTTCTAAATTTAATCCAAAATATCAACATTTCCTTAAGTCTATCTAGATAATCAACAAAAAAAAATAGATGAAACTGATTTGTAGGGAGATTTCTGAAGTATAAATGCTCATTCTAAAAACTTTATATACTTTGACAAGCCAGTTTAGAGCTGGTTCTAGCATACTCCTTATCTTAGTAATCACTTCATCCAATCTTCTTGTTTTATAAATAAGACACCTAAAAGGCTAAATAAAAGAGAGGCTAAGTAAGGTCACAGAGCTTACCAAATAATCAATTAACAAGCATTTGTTATGCATCTGCTACTATCAAGCATTGAACTAGTAGGTACTAGTTATATAAAGAATATACTACCCCCCACAATAAGGAATTTACATATATACATATATATAAGCATATGTAAAATAACAATAATATAATAAAGACAAATAAAAACATGGTAATTATATATAAAGTAGCTGGGGCAGTTAGATGGTACAGTGCATAGAGGCAGGAAGACTAATCTATATGAGTTCAAAATCTTGGACACTTAACTAGTTTTTTGACTCTGGGCAAGTCACTTAACCCTATTTGCCTCTGTTTTTTCATCTGTAAAATGAACCCGAGATGGGTATGACAAACTATTACAGAATCTTTGCCAAAAGAACCCTAAATGGGGTTACCCAATTGAAAAACATTGAACAACACAGGGAGTACAGTAACATTTGGGGAAATCAGCAAGGGCTCCCCAGAGAAAGTGGTGTTATAACTTAGGTGTATCCTAAGAAGAACCAGTTCTTAGGATTCTTAAAAGTAAATTGATAAAATTTCAGAGTGAATACTTTCCCAAAGAAGTAATTAAATAATTTTAATTATCACATTTCTCAATATTCTTTCTTTTGTTTTTATTGTTTACAAGTTTAATCTTACCTCCAACAAATCAGTGATCTCAATAAACACAGGCAGTTGGCATCAGGAATCATTCTCATCCAATAATGAGTCTTCTCCAATCTGTCAAAATATAGTCTATTTAATTCTTCATGGTGATGTTTGGTGCTCACCATGTCTAGCATCTACTAGTTCTTTTTTTTTTTTTTTTTTTTTGAGAATAGTGTTTACTCTATAGACATTTAAGGCTTCCTTGTCTCTCATCTCTGAATTAGAACCATACTTTCCCTATCTTTCTCATTTCATATCTTGCCATTAAAGATACCATATACCAGAGTGTATATCATTTGATTTGAATGGGTTTCATCGAATTCCTGTACCACCTAGTCCTCAAGAATTAATGTTGGTGTATAAGCTGCAATTATTTTCATGGTCAGTTCATTTGGGTACAATAGGGCAGAGAGGTCAAGGGATTCAGCAGTTATAAAATCATTGATTATCATTGTGGGAGAAATTTTAAATGATAGATGAAGTCAAAATCTGACAAGTGAGTGAGTTGAACGTAAATAAATGTCAGAATCAAGTATAGTATATCTTTCTAAGAATTTGGAAGTGAAAGAGAAGACATGTATAAATATAGCCTGAAGTGAGGAACTATCCGGAGAAGGTCTTTTACACTATGAGAAAACCTAGGTTTATAAACTAAAGGAATATAACTAGCAGGTGGAAAGTGGTAGAAGTTGGAAGAAAAAGGACTGGGAGATACCAAAAGGAACAAGAAATCAATTTCTCCTCCTCACCCATTGTGTCAGGGGCCATGAGGAATATGGTGTCTTCTGGGAAGAGTCAGATTTCTGTAAATTCAAAAAAATAGAATGAATTGGAAATGAAGAAGAGAAAGCAGATAGGTGGAAAAGGGTAGTGACTGAGAAGAGATGAGGTGACTTGGATAAGAATGTGAGTTTAGAGAAAGGCAGCAGGGAAAAAAGAAGAAGCATTCCCTCTCCAAATCCTATAAAGATAATGCTACATCAGTCCACATAAGAACACTGCTATATGAGGCAATGAAGTTTGAGATGGCAATCAGGGTCTTTGATACCTGAAGAACAGGTTCCTATGAGCATACTGAACTCAACAGAGATTCCAACTTTGTATTTTCATCCCAAAAGGGCAAGAGATGAGGCATATTTAAAAAGAAATCCCACCAGATATGGTCTGATCAATGCAGAGAGGATCAGGCCAATCACCCCTTTACATAGTGTGTCCTTTCTTGTTTACTTTTAAGTTCTGGCAAGGGAGTGGAGTAGCTTACTGTGCAGAAGTTTGTAAGGAATATAATATTTTCTGGGAGGAACATTAAAAACATATTTCAGTCAAAGCAGGATGGAAAGAATGTTGGTAGAAAGGTTTACAATTATAGCAAATATCTTTTGATAATGAATGATCGGTTCCTGAAGGTACAACCCAATGAATTATGAGATGGATGACTCATTCAGGTTAGAATGAGTCAGAGAGGAATATGGCTAATTAGAATACAGATGAGAATTCTGAAGCTTGTATGAATATAGCTCTTATTCCTAAAGAAGAGAGTAGATCAGGATCTAGTATAATTAGACATAGAAAGGGTAGCATTCCTTGTGTCCAGATCTTCTGTCCTATTTCAAAATAAAATTCGTAATGTTAGTATTTTAGAGTTCTAGGTATGCTGTTGATGTCTTTTCTTCCTGGCCTAGGTTCCATTTTTAATTCTCTAGACTTATTTCTCCATGATAATTCAGCAATATTTTATCTTAGAAGATCACTCCATCCCTATGACACCTTCTTCTGATGGGTCAGTTCTTCCTGGAACCTCTGTTTTAAGGAAAATGCACAAGCTAGTCATATTCACTCCTTCATTCCTTTCTGCCCTCTAACCCTGAGTCTACAGAGTTCGTTGTTCAGTATCCTACTCACTGGAAGACCACTTTTCATGCTGGAAGAAAGATCACTCTGTCCTAATGGGTCTCTTTTTCTGACTGTTCAGTTCCTCCAGGAATACCATCTCACCCATACACTTCTCTTTAAGTGTTATTTCTCCCATGAGAATATGAGGTTCTTGAAGGCAGAAACTCTTTTTTGTTGTTTATATTTGTTTTATCAGTGCTTAGCCTAATGCTTGGCATTTAGTTTTTGACTTGGAATGACTCCAGATTGGAAGAATGAGGACAAATGATGGACTGCTGTAGATTTTTGCAAAGTTTCATCCCCAAGTATACTTTCTGTTGGTTCTTCCTAATGGGTCTAATCATAGATTAATACTGGTATTTCAAAAGATAGGATGTGATAATATTGTTTATGCCCAAAAATTCTTACAAGGGCAGGGCACCCAAGATTGATTTGGTGTCCAAAAGGCTCTAATATTTTCTATTGCTAGAGAGACAGTATTATGGAAATGAATATTATCTCTAAACAAGGGAAACATAATAAGAAAGCATGGATCAAGTGGCTAGGAAAGGTCAGTCTTGATGCTCCTATTCTGACCTTGCAACTTAGTTATTATAATTAGCTTTTTGTCTTGTTACTTATAACCCTGACCCTGATCTTGTAACCCAGTATCAGAAACTGGGTCACTAACTTGAATTCCTATGTCTAAATCTATGCTTTAGTATTTTGTTCCATGTCAGAATGGGAATCTATTTTTCCATCACCAACTCTTTCATCACCATATGTCTTTCAGATCTTTGAATGTAAGTTCTGAATGCCTGCCTATTTGGACATACAGCTAATATCTTCTGCCACATTACTGAATGTCTCACCTTTTAATATTTCCCCTATCTATTGCCAGGTATCCCTGGGTCCAGACCCTTGGATTCCAGTCTATTGCCTGTTTCTATACTCACGTGATATTAAAGATAAGAATATCTCACATTTATAAAGCATTTTGTGATTTCTAAGAATTTCATAAAGGATATAATACAATTTCATTATTCTAATTTTGCAGGTGAGGAAATTGTGCTTAAGTCCCATATTTGTTTCTTCCTATTAGTATGACTTAAGACAAGTCACTTCATCTCTTTTTTTGCCTCAGACGCCCTTGCTTAATAATAGGACAGAATAAATCTGGATCTCATCCATCCATTAGTCCATTCACATCAGAATTTGGTGGCAAGGAATAAGGTCACTTATTGGCTTGTTCTCAACTGAGAGATCATACTTATTGTGTTAGAGACTGGAACATATATTATTTTGGGGAGATATTGGACATATTCTTTTACCAGAAATCTTAAGAGATCAATTATTTTTTCTCAATCAAGAATTATTAAATATACTAGAAGATGGATTGATATTTAATAAACTATACATGATTACTGTGCCAATTTTCTCCCTGATACTTTTGCTGGCCAGTGATCTAAGGTTCTTTTCAATAATGGACTATAGGACTCTTGATGGACCCCATTAAATAAACAAGCAGTTTTTCTCGAGAGCAAGAAGTATTTAATGAGGACTTTCAATGTTTAGTTGAATGATAAACATAAACCCATCAAAATGACTTTTATTATATTAAGATTGTGGTCCTTAACCAGACCTCTGAGGATATGAAACATGTTGATACTCCTAAAAAGATCATGGAGGTGAATTGTTTTTCCTGGGCCCACTTGCTATGCTATGTAAACTTCCCAATTTTTAGGAGAAGGGTGGGGGCAAAGGAAATGGAAAAGAGAAGAGGGGAAGAGAGGGAGGAGGAAAGTAAGAACAATAAGGGAGAAGAGGGAGAGAAAGGAGGGGAGGTATTAGTAGAGGAGAGAAGAAATTCTCATATTAGTGGTTGTTTCTCTTCCTATAAGATAGTGATACCTACATTTCAACCTGCTTTTATCCACAGAGAAGATGAAGAACCATGGTATTCTTTATTGTACTAGCCCCTAAGGGAAAAAGAGAAGGCAGATTAAGAAGGCAGAGCCTTCTTCTTTTTTGCTTGCCAGGAAAAAGGGAAAAGAAGCTAAAAGAACCAGATTCTTCAAAAGATCTGAGGCTTTAAGCCCTACCTTCTACTTCTTGTCTGGTCAGGTCCCAAAGTTCTAGTCATGTTCCTTTTTGCTATATCTAGACCTTTTCAGATCTATCCTCAGAGGGAAAGAGGTAATTTCATATATTTTGTTATACAAGCCAACTTTGAATCTCAGAGACCTATCCTATTAATAAAAGCAAGTCCCCTCTTCAGTCACATGAATTCAGAGATCTGTTTTCCTGAATGGGAACTGAATGAGGAAGTAGTAAATCCTTATATCCATTCCCTCATTCCAAACAGCCAGAAGATATCCTGGTTTTAGATGATAATAACTACATTGCCTGGGATGGCTAAGCAGGCAATGAATGATTCAATCTTCATATGCACTGAGAAAAAACCAAAAACTTATCACACATATCTCAAGTTTAGTTTTAAAAAATATTGGTATCCTCCTTAATCAATGTGCCTTCTAATTTCCTGTGGGATCCTGTGAACATAAATCAGTACTTAGTCTTATTGGCATTTTAATGGCTTTGCCCTTTTATTATTCTGGTTACATATGCTACTTCACACTTAGAAAAAAATTGCAATAGTTGTAATTTCATTTGACTTTTTATCACAAAAGAGAAATGTGTTAAATGACAAAAATGAATGAAAGTAAGCCAGCTCCATTTTGTATTGTCAATGAAACAAGCATTAGCAACATTAGGAATCCCAGAAGAAATAGTCTGTTGTCAGTCTGTCCATGGATGTAAGGATTCTCATCCACCATCCATCCTGTCCTCTGAGAACTGAATGGAGACGTGAATCACTTTGTAGGCCAGACAGCTTTACAAAGCATGGAAACCCATAAGTACTATAGGTGGATGTAATTTAGTTACATTTTGAATCTGTACTTCCCAGAAACCATTCAAAGTATCTAGAAAAAGAAAATAAATACTGGAGATCTGACAATTTGGCAATGCTTGAAACAATTTTTCTCTCCAGCAGTTAATGCCACTTTATTATTATACTATATTATTGGTTCCTAGACTCTTATTCTCAGCAAAATATTCATTCAACTACTGCTCTGTTTTCTCTTGAGACATTAGAACTCTCTTCTCCTAAAAAGTGCTAGGAGAGTATTTTGACATCTTTGGACTTAAGGAATTTGGTTAAAATGAAGAACTGGTGAGAAGGATGTGGTCTGAAGATAAATAGGTATCTTTATTATTTAAAAACAACAACAACAAAATACTAAATACCACCAACATTGTTAGGTATAAACAAACACTATCATATAATATCATTCACCATTTTATACATGCAGGATCTGAGATAGAGTAAGAGACTTGCTCAGGGTTCCACAATAACCAAGCCTGATCTAGAACCAAGTTCTATTTGCCTTCTAGTTACGTACCTTTCCTCTAGACTAGACTAGATAGGTAGGCAGGTGGATAAAACTGACTGATAGACAGATGACTAGCAGGATATTCAATCAGACAAACAGAGACAGATCAACAGACAGACAGACAGACAGATAGATAAATAGATGGATAGATGGATGGATAGATAGATGGATGGATGGATGGATGGATCAGTAGACAGAGAGATGAAGATATAGATAAATAGATATTTATATAGATATATTAACATGTACACACATATAAATACATGTATGCATGTGTATATTTGTGTGCATATATGTATGTATTCATCTTTATCTCTGCCTGTCCATGAATTCCTAATTCAGGTGGCTAGGAGGGGGAAGACAGCCAGAATTTTTTGGTATGAATAATTAACAATATATAGAAAGAATCTTTGTGAATGGCATCCAGGACTGAGAGAGGTGAGAAGAGCCCTCATAGGAAGAGAGAGAAAAGGAAAAGAAAAAAAAAGAGATGAAAAAAGTAAGAAAGGGTGATTATTTAATGTGTGCTATATCTAAAATGTACTACATTTTATTCCTGTTGAAAAAGAAAAAAACAGTCTTTCTTCTACCCAACATAGGAGAAATGTAAGTTTTATATTTAGTTTTTAAAATTATCTTAATTTTAGCCTGTTAATGAATAACAGTTATTATGGCATCCATCAACATATAATTAACTTAATTAGTAAATTAATAAAATGAGTTATTAATAATATAATTCAAAATATTTAGAGCTTAGAGGGAAGCAGACCATAGGGAAGAAGAGAAACTGAAAAGTTTTCCACAGGTAAAAGAAATAGTTTTGGGAAATGGTCTATTAGAGCATGTTTTCATGGTAGGATCAAATAGCATGCAATTATTCTGTAATTGCCTTTCAGCCACTTGCTATGTAATTATTCATTTGGTTATATGCTCCCTACAAATTAGCTTCTCCCCCCCAACCCCAAGATCTTTTTAAAAATTACAGAGAACATGGTGATTATCCTTAGAGTTACATGGTTACTGTAAGGGTAATTACCATTTAATTGAGTAGACATGTACTCACGTTGTGACTACATGGTATTCGTGTACTTCTAGAGTAACTGCATGGCTGCTGAGTTTTCAAAATGCCATTTGCAACTAACCTAAAGTATCTGAGAGTTCTTGAGCATACCATTGCTCCAAAATAGTTGTGTGTGTGTGTGTGTATGTGTGCACGTGCACACACATAAGAGAGTTAGGCTTTCTAATTAACTATCTTCTCAGTTCAGGTATAAGCAACTTTTTTATGTTGACTATCACCAAACCACTGAAAAATAAATTAAATTGAGTCACATATAGCTTAAAAGCAACTTAATTTACTTAATTTTCTTCCTCTAGCCAGAAAGGCATGGTAAGAGAATACAAAAGATTCAACTTCATCTATTTTTAAAACAAACACAAAATATAAAATATCATTCATTAGATGTGCTCCCTGATCTTATCAGTGTGGGTATCCCCTTCCCCAACACAGCCATAAAATTCTTTAGGCTCTTTTATGTAGTTTTTTTCCCATTATGTTTTCCTGTAACTTACCTATACACTAACCTGCTAACAGACTGAAGGCTGTCTTCCACTTATAGCATGACTACCAGGACAATCCTTGCATCACTCTCTTGTGACCCTCCCCATTCCTCTTCCTGGCTACATGGCTGACCATATTCTTTTTTCACTTCTGCAAGATGATGTATTTGCTATTTCACTTTTACTACTGTAGTAGCATGCTGCCCCCTTGTTCCTTCCTTCTCCTCTCTCTCTTCTACCTCTTTTTTAAAAATTTATTTTATTTCTAATTTATGGAATAAAATGAAGATTTCTATAACAGAATAATTTTAATAAAAAAACCTTTTGCATATGAAACTGCAGATCTATTATGTACAGCTTTCTATTCTTTTTAAAATATAAGCTATCATATACATTTCTTTTTTCTCCTTCCTCCTTTTTTTCTCCCCTTACTCCTCTTTCTCTCATGTATTCTCTTCTCTCTCCCCCTTTCTTACACCTGTCTCCCTATCTGTTCTTTTCCCCAAGACCACATGTTCCTGAAGCGTACTTTTATATTTCAAGAAATATACAATATAACAATAATAGTAAACATTTTATAGCACTTGTAAGTTATATATATATGTACATATATATATATGTTCTCTCATTTGATCTTTATAACAACCCTATGAAGAAGTATTTTCCCTATCTTTAGATGAGAAAAATGAGCCCAATGGAAGCTAAGTTAGTTGCCTGAGTTCACACAGCTACGTTGTATCTGAGGCCAAATTTGTACGCAGATTTTCTGGATTTCAAGTTAAACACTCTTTATCAATTGTGCTACCATGGGTATTGACTTTTTTCCTTCTAATTTTTCTCATAAATACTTTTCATATTATTATGGCCAGTTCTTTCCCTGGGTAAGTCATCCTTTTCACAATCATAAGATTCTCAAGGTGAGGAGAAGAAAAGGAAGGCCTGGCAAAGATATTTCCTTATGTTTGTCACTATCAATACGCCCTAATTGAGGAAAGAAACTTGATTAGAGCTTACCTGAACAAAATCCTCAGGGTTTGTCTTTAAGGGAAGAATTTTAAAGTGAAGTCATGAGTTGAAGATTCTTGAGTATGAAATGGATCTTAATGCTAGACTTTTTTTCAGTTATCAGCAAAATTCTTGATATTAGTGACAGGCAGTAGGGACTAATAGACCCATGTATAAAAACTAGCACAGAAAATTGAACTGAGGCTTTGATCTGGGACACAGATTCCCAAGAAATGTTCCAAGTTATTAAAATGCTATCTAGCTCCAGATTTTGCCCTTGCTACAGTCTTTCCTCACTCCTCAGAAAGGCAAAGAACATTATTTACAAGTCTAGCAGCTCTTATTTTAATGTTCCTAGAAGCTGGTGTTTGTTTCCCAACAAGTTCCTTTTCCCACAAAGAATCATGTCACCTTTAGTAAGAAACACCCTATATTTGATATCCCATCCAAACATTTTATTTGGCATTTAGACTTGCTCCTGCAGATTGCTTAGCACAGCTTATATTGTTAGAGTCTCAATCATATATAGCTTATTGTTTTTCCTGTATCTTTGAACCATAGGATACATCCACAGATCCCTGCTTTTATAACACAATGAGGCATGGAGGTGACCTTCAGTTATCAAAGATTAGAGCAGTAGAATGCACTCGAGTTTTATCTTTTTGGAGAGGTTTCAGATATGGTCTTGGAAATGGAGTATGTCTCCTTCTCAAGGACATAGCTAAATAAGGAAAGACTCATTATCAGTAGACTGGCCACTTGGTGATGAATTCACTAGCCATGGAGATTAGTAACACAAAGGAAATACTACATGATCCTTTAGTCCTACTGTGTGGCTTCCATATGATTCTGTATTTATGGTAATATAATAGGAAGAAGACAGTCTTGTAGCAAAAATGAGGGATAAACCTTAATGTTTCATGAATGTACTCTGAGATACCACTACACACCTGTCAGATTGGCTAAGATGATAGGAAAAGACAAGGATGAATGTTGGAGGGGCTGTGGGAAAACTGGGACACTGATAAATTGTTGGTGGAGTTGTGAAAGAATCCAACCATTCTGGAGAGCAATCTGGAATTATGCCCCAAAAGTTATCAAACTGTGCATACCCTTTGATCCAGCAGTGCTACTACTAAGCTTATATCCCAAAGAAATATTAAAGAAGGACAAGGGACCCACCTGTGCCAGAATGTTTGTGGCAAAATACTTGTGGCAGCCCTCTCTTTGTAGTGGCTAGAAACTGGAAAATGAATCAATGCCCATCAATTAGAGAATGGTTGAGTAAATTATGGTACATGAATGTTATGGAATATTATTGTTCTGTAAGAAATGACCAACAGGATGAATACAGAGAGGCTTGGAGAGACCTACATGAACTGATGGTAAGTGAAATGAGCAGAACCAGGAGATCACTGTACACTTCAAAACAATTCTATATGAGGATGTATTCTGATGGAAGTGGATATCTTCAACATAAAGAAGATCTAATTCAGTTTCAATTGATCAGTGATGGACAGAATCAGCTAAACACAGAGAAGGAACACTGGGAAATGAGTGTGAACTATTGGCATTCTTGTTTTTCTTCCCACATTATTTATTTTTACCTTCTGAATCCAACTCTTCTTGTGTAACAAGAGAACTGCACGGTTCTACACATATATATTGTATCTAAGATATACCATAACATATTTAACATGTATAAGACTGTTTGCCATCTAGGGGAGGGAGCGGAGGACGGGAAGGGAAAAGTCGGAACAGAAGGGAGTTACCCATGAATATATTCTGTCAATAAAAAGTCATAATAATAATAAAAAAAGTTTCATGAATGTCCAGTAGACCTCCAGCATTTTTGTTGCATCCTCTATGGAGGCTGTTCATGAGCACAGGATGGGAAGGTGTATTTAGATTGCAATCTGCATTTTTAAAAGGAGAATTGGACTTTCTTATCAATACAAATCTATCTTAAGTAAACTTTAAAATGTTGAAGTATTTATCTCTGTAGAGAAAAACATGTCATCAAAAAGTGTCCTCCAATAATGTTTTCCCACACATATCTATAGATCATATAGGATTTCTTGATTGATTCATCAAGAGAAAACATTTTTTAAAGAATCATCTGATTATCAGCATCATGTGAATAAGACAGGGTCTCCTCAATGATATTAATGATCATTTAAAGAGATCACCCTAATAATTAGCACGACAAAAGATAAATGCCCAAACTATGACATTCTTTTGAGGGTGGGGGTGGAACAGCCCTTCAGTTCATTTATTTATACATATATATTGGATAGGCTTTGTAAATGGACAATAAGCTAGATCCAGAGTGGGATAAAATAGTGATAGAACTGAAATGAATATTGGGAAACTGTGTACTGCTTTCAATGATTTCAAGCTTGTCCTTGATGAAAAAAAAAAAAAAAAAGAAAACAGGATCATGGAGTCTTAAAGTTGGAAGATGTCTTCATTCTATTAAAACTATTAAAAATAGTTTAATCTATCCCTGAACATGATCTTCTTCATCAACTAACCAGCTAATCATAGGCACTTATAGAGTATTTACTGGCTTATTCTGGGGTACTGGCACACTTGGGTAAACATTACCACTGCTCGACCCCTTCCATTAAAAAAAAAAAGAAGTGTAAGAATAGAGTTATGTCAACCCTAAGTTGACACTGAGTGTCTGCCCTCAAAAGAAAGGCCACTGTTAAAGCCCAGGTGCTTGGTTATCCCATTTCACTTTGAGAATAGCTCCAATTGTTAGGAAGTTTTCATTTATATCAAATCTAAATCTGTAGCTCTGCAGCTTCCACACATTTCTGTCCTACAAGACCAAGTAGAATAAGATCAATCTCTCTTTCACATGACAGATCCTCAAGTATTTGAAGATAGCTACCATATCTCTAGCAACTAGACAGTGCAGTAGATATAGTTTGGAATCAGAAAGACTTATCTTCATGAGTTCAAATCTGGCCTCTGACACTTCCTAGATATAGGACCTTAGGCAAGTCATTTAATCCTTATTTGCTTCAATTTCCTCATCTGTAAAATAAGCTGGAGAAGAAAATGGCCAATCACTCCAGTATCTTTGCCAAGAAAATCCCAAAATGAAGTCACAGTTAGATATGACTGAAACAATTCAATAACATCAAAAACCGTTATTTCCCTCAGTCTTCTTTTTTTTTTTTTTTTTTGTCAGTTCTCAATAGAGTCTTATTTGACATGATCTTTAACATCCTAGCCACTGTCCTCTGGACATTCTTCAGTTTATCTATATCCTTTTTAAAAGATTGTAACCCAAACTATACAATTTCCAGATGTCTGGCCAGGACAAATTAACCAACATATCACCATTTGTGGATATTGGGTTTCTCTTATTGCCACCTATGATCACATCATTTTTTTAGCCTCTATATCATACTATTGATAATATGACCTCTTTCTTATTCCACTAAAATCCCCTGGTTTTATTCAGACAAACTACAATTTACACAAGTTTCTACCATTTTACCTATGATTTTTAAACTTTTGCATGTTATATTTATTCCTGCTAGATTTCATTTTATTAGATTTAGCTTAGTATGCTAGCTTGTCAAGATCATATTGGATCCCAACTGTCACTTAATCAATCAATTAACATATTAAAGCACCTACTATATACCAGATATTATTAGCTATCCCATTCACCTATTTTGTATCATCACAAATTTGTTGAGGATTCCATCTATATTTATAATCACATTAATTATTTTAAAATGTTATACAACCATTAATGATTATAATTTGTATGCAACACTTCAACTACCATCTAAAGGCACATAATTACTATTATTTAGCAAATATATCCCCAAGGATAGCATGAAGGTACCATCAAATGTCAATGTAAATCTTGTCTAAGGTATCTTTTTACTACCAATGTTCAGACTTTGAAGTCTAATCAGATCACCATGGGTCAGAACTGACAATATTTTTATTTTTATGATAATATATTTATAGACCCATCCAACTTATAGTCCTTTCCTCTATTCCATAAGTAAAAGAAAAAGTTATGACGGCTATCTTAAAGCACAGAATAAGGGAAGGCACAAGGCTAGGAAAGAAGCTTATTAGTATTCATAAACTAGCTGAGTTAAAAGAAAAATCACTTTCTGATTGCCCAAAACACCACCTTTGCCCCATTTTAGAATTGAAGATGCTTTGGCCCAGAAAGATAAAATGTTACTCAGTGATGGCTTATAATTAATGAGCAATCAATGCAAATCAACAAATTACCTGTAACAAAATCTTACAAACCAGAGGGACTTGAAAAGGTAGGTTTATACAACCATTATATTTCAGAGGTAGGGCTTGAACTCAGATCTATCCAGGCTTTTAAAAAAGCCTCTATTCCTTAGAACCTGAAAAACAAATTCTATAATATAGTAAATTCTTTCTCTATAATATAGTAAAATCATTCTGAGAATTTTCTGAGACTTTGTTTAATGACTAATTTAAACCATTCTCTGCTATGGTTATCCTATTAAACTGTTCTGTTACTCTATGATATTTATATAGGAATAATATATATTCTTAAAATTCAAATTATATAAGAACTCATATTGACTTTCATAGGGACTGCAGATTAAATCTTTTTTCAACATCCACTCTGTATTTAGGAGAATAAATTATGTGTTCTAGGTTTAGTCTCACAAACAAAATTTTAAAATCTTACAAAACAGTAAATATTAAGAGACTAGCTGAATTGTGTGTCTGCCAGAAAGAGTAAGGTCTGTTGAACTTTTTATCACTTAGCTATGCATTATATAATTTTAAATATATTTTATTATTTAGGATATTTTAAAAGATTTATAATCTTCCTGATTTATGTATAGAAATGCATTTGTGCATAAATACATATATTATGTGTAGTTTGACAATATAAATAATTTATGTTTTAAGTTTATATGTCTTGTTCATATGTAGTCTTTAGTTGCTAAGAACCCTAGGGGGAAAAATATTACACTATCAACTTTGACAAGCTAGAGCAGGTCTATAAGAGGGCAGTCAAGACTCCAAACCGTGCCATATAAGAAATACTTGCAAAAATGTGGAAATGTGACTTGCAAAAGAAATGTGAAGAGTGTATGCTGATATGGGGGGGGAGACAATATGATTATTGTTATCAGTTATATGAAAGGATATTGTGGGATAAGAGTTACATAGTAGAATTACAAAAGCAAATTATAAGGAAGCAGATTTCCATTCAATTTAAGTGAAATTCCAGTTATGCACAGTCCCAGGGCCATTTTTTTGAGAGGAACAGCCCTGCTGCATTATAGAGGGGAGGCTTGATTCCTGTTTGAGATATCAGAAACAATCATGCTATATACTTTCTTTAGACAAACACTTTGGAAGAAGAATTCAAGAAAGACAGTTTAAAGAGATAAGTGTGAACTTCTTTGAGTGGCAGACAGGAAACCTCCTTAGAGCTTCTGATGTGAGAAACCTGACCCCTAACAAGTCAATTACCCTACTTCCTGTACATACAAAACAAAAGATTTCTAAGAATGGACTAATCTTTTCCCCTACTCAATCCTTCTCTTTCCCAAAGGGAAATCCTTTTTTAAAAACTGTTTTTCATCTATTCTTAATGCTTACTAATCTGTACAACTTCTCCAATATCTGTTTACTGCTTATTTTGATGAAGAAGTACACTGGTTTTTCCATGATGATGATCTTTTGTATAATTAGCATTTATTAAGAAGGAGTTTCTCTAAGTATATATAATACAGGACAGAATGTTACAAGTACAAAAAGAGAGCTCTAAAATTCCATAACAATTTGTAGAGGGAGAAATGATTTAACCTAGGAGGATCAAAGAAGTTTCTGTAAAAAAAGGATTTCAGTAGTTGTGTAAATGCTGAACGAGTCCATTCCAAACATGTAGACAGAAAAGGAGAGACTAAATAGTGCTTTTTGCTACAATGTGCAGCATGTGGGGAGAAACTGTGAGATAAATCTGGGAACAAGCCTGGAACTTAAAAGTTCATCCAGACCAACCTATTTATTTTACAGAGGAAATTGAGAACAAAGGAGATGAGATCTGTCAGTCACAAATGTAATAAGTAGTAGAACAGAGTAAAAATTATGAAATTCTGATCATATATCTATATCTATCTATCTATCTATCTATCTATCTATCTATCTATCTATCTATATATCTATCTATATATATATATATATATATATATCTTCCAAGATAGATTGAATGCCAAGATCTCCTTTATACCTTAAGTAATAGGAAGTAAAAGTTTTTGAGCAAAAGGGAGGAGTCACTAAATGTCAGGTGGTAATAAAATGGGCCAGATCATCAGGTAGTGTGTAGATTGGGGATGGGAAAGGGGAAAGACCAGAGGCAGTAAAAGCAATTAGGAGGGTTTTGTAGTGAGGATCTAAATTAAAAGCAAGAGATAATCCAAAGGTAGGGCTGATAAAAATTGGCTGAGGGAAAGGAATAAGCATTTATATAGTACCTACAATGTTCCAGGCATTGCACTTAATACTTTTTATGACTATTATCCCAGATAGTTCTCAAAACAACCATGTTAGGCAGATGCTATTATTATCACCATTTTATAGTTGATGAAATCGAGGTTAAACAACTTGCCCAGGATCACATAGCTAGTAAGTGTGTGGGACTCCATTTGAACTCACATCTTGAATACAAATCCAGGGCACTATCTGTTGAGCTACCTTCTACCTAATTGGAAGCTACTTGAAGGTAAGGGGTGAAGAGTTAAAGATATTTCTAATTTTCTGAGCCTAGTGAATTGGTAAGATGGCGGTATTATCAATAGAAATAGAAAAACGCTATAATTACTGCTTGGTAGAAGAGAATGTTGAAAGGAAAAAGAAGAGGCAACATGATACATTATCTGCCAGAGCACTGAATTTGAGTCAGATCTGGATTCAAATTTGCACCTACTCCTTATTAGCTTACACAACTTTTGACAAAAAAAAAAATCATGGGTTGAAACAAAAGGCTTTGCAATTGTCAATGCTGGAAAATTACCTATGCATAAATTTTTTTTAAAATTAATTTAATTAATTAACTAATTAATTAAAAAAAAAAAAAAAAGAAATATCATGGCATTGTGAATAGAGTGTTGGAGTTAGAGTTCACAAGACCTGAATCTGACCTTTGCCCAAACTATTTATTCACTATATATCCATGAGAAAAATCTTTCCTCAGAGCCTCAGTTTTTTCATCCATAAAATGGGGATAATAATCCTTATTCTCAGAATATACATGATCATCAAATGAGATAATATATGAAAAATGCTCTGAAAACCTATCTTAAATTACCATATAATTATGCTCTTTGGATGAATACAATTTCTATCTTTCCTCCTTTTCACAGCCTAAAATTAAAAAAAAAAATATGTAAAGTACCTTGTAAACCTAAAAGTGCTGTGTAAACATCAGCTATTTATTAAATTATTTCTCTTGTCTGAACTGGAGCTTATTCATCTGGAAAGTGAGAGGATTTAGTTTAGATCTTGCAAGTATCTTCCATCTCTAAATCCTATGAACACAGAGAAAATCTCCTTGGTTGTCTTAATTATGCGCTGCTTAAAATGTATGGTGGACTAGACTCAGAATCTTGGAGACATCTTTGAGTGGGAGAAATAGACAAGCAAATTAGTGCTCCATTATTATTTTAAATTTAGGTGTCTGCATGTATACTCTCCCCAGATGACACTGGCTCTATGACACTCTCATATTGAGTGTTCCTTGTCTTGTCTCACCAAAAGGGGTGGGGCAGAAGGGGGCATAGGGGTACTCCTCATTCCTACTTTCTGACTGCATCTTTGCCACCCTCTCTCAGAAGCTTATTTCCCTTTGAAATTCAGTTCATCCTTTTTATAAGCTAATATAACTCCTTAGCAGAGTTAAGGAGTGGCCATTTCCCCATGTTTCTCTACAAGTTCAGTATCTGCCTGGAAGCCTTCCTATCTACTCCAACTTTTTCTTCCCAGTTCAAGAACTTCATCATATATATCAGTTCCCTCAAATACTTTGTTCTCCCAAACTCTTATGATCTTCATTTCTACTCCACCTGAATCATGTGCAGGGATAGTCATATCTTGATATGACCATCACCTATCATCACTACATCTTTCTGATTCAGAATGCTGAAATTCCTTTTTGACCCAAATCTTCTAGATTTCAATTTTTCCTTGTATTCATATTTCCTAATCCTCTTCTTCATCCTCATTATGATCGTTGGTTCCTCCATCTCTACTAGCAACTGCTTTTTTCTAGCCTCCCATTTTTCCCATTCATAGTCTTCACCCTTGAATCTCCTTGGTCACATGTTCAATCAGTTTAGCCGTATACTATCATATAGCCTTGAGTTTCTTCTTGTCCTACTTCCAGGAATATCTTGCCAAAACTGCTATCCTCAGTCACTCTAACTATTTGCCTTTTTTAATCCTACTCACATAGTGCTGGATACTTCTGGATTTACCCCAACCCCTATTACCATATAAATATAAATAACAAAATGTTGTGATGTTGTTTGCCCAATATTAAATTAAGTGTAAAGACCTGTGGAATCACAGAAAGTAAAAGGACAGTTACAATATATTAATACTGTCATACCCTTTATGAAAGTGTGAAGTTTTCTTTAATAGAATTAGAGGAACAACTTGCCATCAGATGACAAAAGACTAGTCCCCGCCCTATCCATTTTGAAAAAGCTAGGTTTCTAAACACTGGCATCAGTCAAGACTGCCTGTTGTAATGTGACACCAGTTTTTATACCTGAGGATAGTTGGAAAAGGTGAGGAAGGAAATTCACTCCCTATCACCACCAGCTTTGGATATCTTATCCAATAATTAGCAAAGTTACACCCCTTCCAAATAGACACTGAACAGAAAGGCAGCTGAATCAAGCAAATTGTGGCAGGAAGCAGCTTCAAGGAGCAGGACTTCTGGCAATAAAAAAGAGCCTCCATTAGATTCAAGAAAGAACTAATTGGAATTGAGTTGTGGAGAGAAACACTCAGCAGACATACTGCAACCAGGAGAAGGGGGATATAAAAATCCTACTAGAAGAGAAGGAACAATTGACTTGGCTAGTGCTCCTTATAAGGCTGCCTGACTACCATTATACTCTAAATTTGTGTCTACTCTTTCAGGGAGACTGTTTACTTGTGAGAGAGTGCACTTCAGGTTTATGAGGGGACTCTTGATAGCTATTCTTCTAAATATGCTGTTTTAGTAAATGCCATTGTTTGAACTAATTTGTCTGAGGAATGACTGTTTAGGGAAACTTACTGCCTGGATTCATGAGCTATACTTTTAGGATGCAGACCTACAAATGGGTCTCAGAATCTGGGAATGACAGTAACCCACTTAAGGAAACAGCTATTAAACACAAGTTTTAGTTCAAGGAAGAAAAAGATGAGCAGAGTTTGCTATATACTCAAAGGAGTTAGTTTGGGTACACAGTAAAGCACTGTTTTACAACCTCAATTTGGTCCTTGCAACTACATGGCAATCTTTTTATTCCTTCCTGACTGTCTCTCTCACTCTGCAGACTTATAGGTCTCTCCATTCTCATCCTTTTCTGTCCCTTTCAGCAGAAAATATTTTCTCCTACTTTACCAAGAAAATAAAAACCATTCATCCTGAGCCTGCTCTTCCTCCCCATTCAAAACCCCTCTCTTGCCCCCATTCTCACTGTTTGTGCTTTGGTCTCTGAAGAATAGGTGGGTTTTCCCCTTATCCAAGTTAAGCCTTATGGTTGTGTTCCTGATACCCTCCCCTCCTGTTTCCTCCAGGAGCTTTCATCTTCAAATAATTCCCTCTCTGTCATCTGCAGTACCTCCTTATTTTTTCAGCTTCTTCCAAATATAATCAGATCTCAGTTCCTAAAACAAATCTTCACTTGATACTCTGATTTGTCTGTCTTCTGCCTTTCACTACAAAATGATAAACTGATGATCTAGTCTTACTTCTAACTTCCCTCACTCTTCAAATTGATTTTCTACCCCATCTACTCAGAAACTGAAACTGATCTCAGAAAGGTCACCAAAGATCTCTTAAATCCAATGGGCCTATTGTGCTATAAGAAATGATAAGAGGACTTATTTCAGAGAAAGGTGAAAAGAATTGTGTGAACTGATGCATGTTGCAAGGAACACAACCAGGTAAACAACTTACTTAATAACAACAATATTGTAAAGACAAACAACTTAGAGACTTAAGAACTCTGAATAACACAATAATCAGCCACAATTTCTGAGGAACCTTAATGAAACATGCTACTCTTCCTGACAGAGAGGACTCAAGAGTGAAGATTGAGATATCTATATTTTTTGGACATGGTTGATGTAGGATTTAGTTCTGCTTTACTATGTTACATTGATTAAAATTGATAAAAATTTCAATGAGAGATAGAAAAATGGAATGAGCTATTAATAAAATATATTTCTATTCATTAAAAAAGCTAAATTAAAAAATTTTAAAGATAGTTTTTTAAAAATCAGTCTCCTTTCTAGCTTCAACCTCCTTGATCTTTCTGCAGTTTTTTTCTATAGTTGACCTCTGTATTTTTTTTTTTATGTTGTTGGTCCCACTCTCTCCTCTCTCTTTCATTGGTTACTATAACACTGATTTCTGTCCTTCTCCCAAGTGTCTGACTGCTTCTTATCAGTTTCCTTTCCTGAATCCTGATTTTACTCACTAGCACTTTTCTGGTCTTACTTTTCTTCTCTTTCTATGCTTTCTCCCTCAGTGACCTCATCAGCTCCCATGGGTTCACTTATTACTTGAATGCAAAAGACTCTCTAGCTCTAATCATTCTCCTGAATTCCAGTACCATGTTACTAGTTGTGTGATAGACATTACTATTGTTTCTGCGAGTAGCATAGGCATTTTAAGTTTACCATGTCCCAAACAAAGCAAAAATTATTTCCCCCTAAACCTATCTATCTTCCAAACTTTCTTATTTCTATTGATAGCACTACCATACTCTCAGTTACCAACATTTGCAATCTTTGGCTTTTGACATGAGTTAATCTTGACTCTCCCTCACCCTAATCCCCCCTTATCAATCTGTTACCAAATTTCATCAGCTTTACTTCCAACAAGTGCATCTGTCTCATTCTTCCTAATCATAGTCCTTCCTGGTTCAAGTTCGAATAACCTCTTCTCCTGGAATACTGGCTCCTAACTGATCTCCTTATCTTATCATTCTTTTCTTCTTAATATCATCCTCTATGGAGCTGCCAAAATTAATATTCCTAAAATGAAGATCAGGCCATATTGTTCAATTCTCCTCAAAAAGTCTTCAATAGCTCCCCAATTTCAATCTTTATAATCTGTCTAAAGTTTTTCCTTCTCTTATTAGGAATGTTCTGACTTTTTATAGTATTTTATCTTCAGTAAAGGCCTATTGGTCATTTTCCATATATCCCCAAAACTATTTTCTTCATAGATTTAATATAGTTTTCTCATTCAAAGAGATCCTTTATAGAAAATAGAGCTGTTCTATTGTCTCATGTCATTTAGCAGAAATTCCCTATCTCTCTCAAAGAATCTACTATGCCATTAATGGAATATTTAATGTCTTTATCTTTTAGTCAGGAAGCACTCCTTTAACCGAGTGCCATGGGTGTGTTTTTGTGCACACTGTTGCACACTAGGGTCCTAAAGTTTAATTATCCAAATTGCTCAGTTTAGCTTAAAATATACCCAGAGCATATAAAGTAAAGCAACAGATAACTGACAACTAAGCAGAAAAACAGACAATAATTGTTTTAAAGCAACTGTGAACTGTGTTCCATTTTACTAGTCAGCCAAGAGGATACCAGTACTTAAAAGCAAAGATATATAAGGAAACGGCAAAGCTGAATCTCCTTTGGCCAAGACAGAATGAAAGGAAAAGAGGAAGGAAGGAAGAAAGGAAGGAAGGAAGGAAGGAAGAAAGGAAGGAAGGAAGGAAGGAAGGAAGGAAGGAAGGAAGAAAGGAAGGAAGGAAGGAAGGAAGAAAGGAAGGAAGGAAGGAAGGAAGAAAGGAAGGAAGGAAGGAAGGAAGGAAGGAAGGAAGGAAGGAAGGAAGGAAGGAAGGAAGGAAGGAAGGAAGGAAGGAAGGAAGGAAGGAAGGAAGGAAGGAAATTAGCATTCATTAAGTTCCTACCATGTGCAGGCACTGTACTAATCATTTTACAAATTTTATTTCCTTTGATCCTTATAATAACCTGGAGATAGGTGCTATTATTATGCCTGTTTTACAGTTGAGGAAACTGAGGCAGTCTAAGGTTAAGTAACTTGCCCAGGGTTGCACAGCTAGTAAATATCTAAGACTCAATTTGAACTGATTTTCTTGACTCCAGGTACTCTATCTAATCTCTGTATAGTTTCTTGTAGAGTATTACTTTTTTCAAATTATAACAATAATTAATAATATTATTATCTTCATTTAATTATATATATAAATTATTAACATATATAAATAAAGATAATAATATTATATGATATATGATATATAAAATAGAAAATATTTAATTATATTATAATTATTAATAATAAAGTAATGATAGTAATATCTAGCATTTATATGATACTTTAAAGTTTTCATATAATTTCATATATGTATATATGTATATAAAAACATAAGTACATATATATTTATATATGTACTTATGTTTTTATATATGTGTATATATACAATTGATCCTCACACAGCATTGGGATGCAGGTGCTATATTATCATCATTTTGTAAATGAGGAAATTGAGGCACAGAAAGGTAAAATGACTCGCCCCAGTTCACCTAGCTGGTCAGTGTCTGATGCAGAATTTCAAATCAGGAAATTTTAACTCCAAGCATTTTATCATATCCCCTGTGAAGCTACAGCATCATTAGCCCCAGACTGGACCATTTGCATAGAGGGAAAATGCTTCATGTCATTAGCGCTGGCTTGAGCTATACTCAGCCCTCATTTTTTCCTCCTCGTGTTCCCTTGTGTCTTCCTATCTAGATTGCTTCTTGTCCTATAACTGTCTGTAAGATTTCTTCCTCACTGTTTCCACATTCCCTAAGTGGAAGGGCTCATGTCCTCGTATCAGATGGTGCTCCTGCATTGTAATACCCCACACAGACTTCTAGAGAATATAGTTCTCAAAAAGAACATGCCCTTCACATCTTCCCAACAGGAAAAAAAACCTTTCAATAACTACAAACTAAAGTTGTTCTTGGAACTAAACATATATAAGTACATCAGTTGATATAGTCACAAACAATTTCTCTGAAAGTATGGCATATATGCAGTAATGCACATGTCATTCTCATTAGAATATCTGTAACAGGCTTAGGTCATATCACAAATAAAATACTTGCCCCATACAACAAAATGCCATAGAGGAAAACAAATATGGAAGTTGTACACTCTTTAGAGTATCACCAAGAATCTGTTATCTGGCTACATTGTAACTCTCTCTCCCAGAAGTCCTGAAGCATCATAAGCCATCCTAGTCATTGGCTGAACAGTCCTTGCATTTCTTCAGAGATCTGCTTGCAGTTTTGTACCCTCAGCATCCTTCAGCCATAGTCCTAATCTTGGGCATGTGTTTGGTCTGCCATCGCCGCCTTTCCTCATTTAGACAGCCTATGTAGGTAGCCTGCATCCTTATGATTTTTACAGTTTTGTAGTCAAGCCTTCCCTTTGCCCAGTCCCCTGGTAGTCCAGGTCAATATTACCCAATTTCCTAGGACCTCAGGAGGGTGGAAACATGCAATTTCCTCTTTATCTATTTTCATTCTTGTAATGAGAGGCATGATCTAAGTGGATTTCTGAGTATTTTAGGGATGTAATCTTTCAATAAATAAATTCTCTAAAAGCAAATTTATAATTTTTAGAAGTGAATTGGTTTTTACAAGGTATATCATGACTTTACTAAATTGTATACAAATATTTTGAAAGAATTGATATACTCCCAAGTGAAACCCTTTAATTTGCCTCATTTTGAGGGTTTTACACAGAAGGGAAAAGACTCTAGAAGACTCAGTGGTCCTTTGATCCTCTTTTTCTAAGTTTAGGTTTCTTTTTAAAGGACAGGAATAGTGGTTTGGAAGGGTAGGAGGGAGTGATGCTTCAAGGATGATAAAAAAGAGGTTTCTCCACATCTTGAGGATGCACTCCTTTAAAATACCTACAAATAAATAGCTTCTGGGCCTTTTCTGTGGGGTCAAAGTTACTGCTACCCCAGTTGACCAAAGAGTCTTCTTCATAGGTAGGATAGATGTATCATCTAGTATAAATTTAGGACCACTCAAAAATTCCTTTTTTTTTTCCTTAAAGTTTTTTCTGCTGTTAAAATGTAAACATTTCTGTGAGGAGAATATATGAAAACTTACCAGCCATTAAGTCTATGTGTGAAATGAGTTTATCAGACCTTTTCCTTGAGGCAGGTTTTAAGAGGGAGCAGGATAGGGAGAACATGTAGACAGTAAGCACCTAAAGGCAGTAAGGTTAAGGGAACTATCAAAAGAGGAAAACCATACAGAAAAGTAACATATGAGGTACTAAAGACAATATACATCTATTTAACAATTTAAGATTGGTGCTATTTGAAAGCTCCTTCCCCCCCCCCATAATGGTTCCGCATCTGGCTCATGGACCAGAGTTTATGTGATAGAGCATCAGAACTTTTATTTAAATGTCATTTGAGGTTAATATTAATTCCTTCTGCAGCAATATCCCTGAAGTGCTGCCCCCCAAATCTTCCTGTCTTTAGGTTCAGATGTCCTCAAAATAACTCTTAGAAGTCACCCACTAAAACTCTCTAATTTTAGATCAGTTAGAATTTATCACATAATCTCAAATCATAGTGAGAACATGAATAACTTTCCTAAAATAAAATTAAAAATAAATACTAATAAAATGCATCATAAGACAATTCTTCTGCTATAATACCATCTCTCCCACTCCCAGACCCAACAAATTCCCCCTATCCCTCCCCCGACCACCACATACATCTCTGCTGGGAAAGAACTTTGCCCAGCACAGGATGGCAGGCTGAAGACACTCACAATCAGACATCAGCAGAAGAGCAGGGAAACATTGCAAACAAGTTTGTGGTCTTCTCCTTGGCAAAACTGCCAGTCATATCTCCAATTCTTTCTGGTGTTTATTCTCTCAGGTTTCTCTCTATCAGCACTCAGCTGGTATCTTCATGAGGGGTGAAGGTCTCGCCAGTCTGCCAGAGTACAATTATTTCAGTCCCAAATCTGACATAAAACACCCTGACAGGATGGGATGCAGCTGGGGAGGTATTCCTGCTTCAGCCGCTATTTTCCATTCTCTCTACTTCTGTCTTCTTTCCTGGCTCAGTCTTCACCTTGGCTGTTCTCCTGGGTCTCCTTGCACCAACTAGCTAGCCAGTCCTGTAACAGCTGTAGGCACTGAAACTGTGCTGGAAGAATCCGGTAATGACAGCTGCTGAAAAGTGAAGCTAATTCTACTTGGATATACCCCTTAGCCTGCTATTTCATCCCCTAGTTCTTATTTCCCTTAATTCTTATCTAGCAACTTCCCCGTTCTTTGGCATCCATTCCAAGAGGCTCGAATGAGGAATAAATGGAAAAATAAAATGGAAAAGAAAATCATAAGCCATAAAAAGAATTAACATTTTATGCAATACTTTTTGTGTATCACATGCACAGAATATTCATGTATCATTCATGTATCAAAACCATGTAATCATGGTTTTGAACCCATAACTATGGTGTCATGGAAATGGTACTGGCCTGGATTTTAGTTGGGGTTCTTCCACTAACTGGCTGTATAATCTTGGACAAGTCTTCAGTGACTTTATCTGTAAAATGTGGGACTTCAAGTCAGTGATCTCTAAGGCACTAAAATTCTATTTTCCACTTTCTTTAATTTTGTGAACTCTTGTCTCCATTGGGGACTGGTCATGGATTTATTCCATGTGGTGGCACTGTGAATGCCTAATAAATATCAAATGACAATGGCGTAGTATGAGGCTATGATAAAGTGATTTGATCTTCTCAAATATGTTATGCAAATACAAGCATTATTATTCTGTTAGTGCAAATTTATAATTGACTTTTCCTAAAACATTGCAGCAAGTTAAAATTAATTCAGAAGGATTATAGTCATTAAAACAAATGCTTGATAATGAATACTTTCTCATTTTAGCAATTCTCGAGCCATTGGGATAACACCACATACGGTCTTTGCTCAGTTGTCAGATTCACTGAGATGTACAAGCTGAATCTCTTAGCAAGACACGAAAAGGGCTTTATAGAAATGGCACAATCATCTAAAGCCAATGGCATAATGATCTAAAATTGTTTTAATTATTTTACCTTAAAGCTTTTCCTATGCTTGCTGCCATGACATCTGGTGCTATTCACTTGTTGGTTGCTGGACATAAGTAGGTTACGGTGATATCTCCATCTTTCCATAGGTTTGCGGTTTTCTGAAATCAAAACTGGCAAGGAAATCCTTATGTCATTTTCCTTCTGAAACAGCCTCTGACCAAACTAGCAAGTACACTGACCTCAACATGGCAAAAGATATCCCAAGGAACATGTTCCGGCTTTGCAAAGCAGGACAGAAGGAGTTAAGTCCTCAGGGCTGTGGGCTTAAAAAACAAAACAAAACAAACAAACCAAAAAACCCCTATGCTTGCGAAAACACCAGAAGTCACAGAAGTCGGGTATGGGAGGGGATCCCTGCCAGCAGTGGGCACAGGAGAGGCTGTTCTCGTCAAATCAGCTTTTGCATGCAAGGTCAGCCTTGGTGTGCTACCTTAGAAATTGGCCTTATCCTGTAGAGGACATTGAAGGATAACACATTAGAAGTCAGCTGACTGCTCTGTCATAGAGCTGCTGCTTTCCATATTATCACAACTACCACCCAGCTAGCTTTTCCTGCTGCAGTGCGGCAAGGCAGTCTCACAGAACTAGGCACAAGACAACATGGTGGTTCCCCCTTTATTTTGTCCTGAATGTTGGTCCTTTCCTAAAGGAGGAGGATTTGCCTCTGTTAAGCCAGGAGCAGAGATGCAGCCTGGATGTGCCCGATGGTCTCTACCTTGGCAGCATGAATTTTCAGCTGAGCAGGTATTGCTTGGAGCCCTGTACCCAAACTGCCTCTGATGGAGAACAGCTGCTTCCCTAGCACTTTTTTTTTCTATGAATAGTCTCTCATGCCACGATGCTCTACCTGCAGGAGTAGGAAGTCTACCACAGAGGAGCCGATGTTCTCTGTCACTTATCTCTCTGACTGGGGCCTTGGCAGCCAATTTCACCAGCTCTGAAGCTGTTTAACTATCCCGGCTCCCATAGAATACTGGCTGTTGGGGTCGGTGCAGACTCTCGTTCGCCTCACTTAGAGCAAGGTTTAAACAAGAAGCCAGACTCGCTGACCTAAATCAATCCCAGTCCTTTCTGGATGCAGGGCAGCAGTCGACTAGCAATGACACAATCAGCCATCAAGTGGAGAATCTCTGGGATTGCAGTCTATGTCAGTGGGTGCCGGGGAGAAAGAAAAGACTCCCAGTTTGGGTTATCCAATTTGCTGCTTCTTTCCTTTTCCCAAATAGCTATTAATTGTGCTTGGTTTCTCAGACTATATTTCTATGGATCAGTCTATCCACAAAGCAGTCAGTCCTTGATCTGCTCTTGCTGGAAATCAGGGTGCTAAGTCAGCCTGCTTTAGCAGTTGCCTCTTTCTGCGTGATGCTATGCAGCTAGAATGGGTCACATTGACAACAAAGGAGCCAGCACAAAGCCTCCCTTTATCTCCTCGATTGTTACAGGAGCATAATTCTTCTCCGATATGATGCCCTCCTCTTTTTGTTTCCTCCATGTGTGTGCATGTGTGTATATGTTTTAATTCATCTGAGTGAAGAGCCTCACAAGACATCATCATGGATGTGGGTTTTAATGATTTGGAAAAGACAGCCTGTGGAGACCGCCATTTGAGACAGCAGCACATTTAGGTTATTGCCAATTTGAAATACTTGGTTTGTGAAGCTGAGCCCTAAGGGACGAGCTCAGGAACTGAAAAAGAGATCGTAGATAAAGAAATAAAAATGACAAGCATAATGGAGGCTCTGCAAAAGAGACTGTCAGAGCATCAGTTCATGGATGGCAATTTCACCAGCCTGAGACTGAATAATTCATAGAATGAAATTACCCTGCTTTCACCTTTCCATTTAAACCGGCATGATCTGAATCTCTAATAAATTTTCAAGATAAAGTAAAATGCCAATTTGAATCTGAAGAGCTTTTAAAGCCAGATGCTGCATCCTGAAATCTTTCGATATCTTTCACAATTATCCTGTGAAAACTGCACTTCAGCACGAAGCACCATTACCAGTGAAAATTGCTGTGATTACAATAGCAACAATAGAATACCATCAAATGATCGTTCATTTACCTAATTTGCTAAGACTGACTGTGGTTTGAATGCCCATTGTGTGTCACAAAGCCTGGCATCCGTGGATCAATATCGCAAAGGAACAAAAACGTTGCAGAGGGCACTACCTTTAACTCTGAAAGTCCAGCAGAGAAACCTCTACTAGGTCTAACTATTTTTCCATGTCTAAATCTCGTATGGCTGTTTTGGGGTAGGGTTGGCGTGTTTTCGGTTTGTTCCTTGGTTTGGGAAGACATTATCTTATTGATTGGTTTATAACCTTTATGTTAACCTATAGAAGCCACAGCATCTGTTTCCCAGAGTAAAGGAGAAGTTCTGTGTTAGGCAAACTTAACAAAAATCTGTTGTTAGATTGATAGACTTTTTTGACTTCCTTAAAATATTATCTGTTTTTAGGTTGGCAGTCATTTTTGATAATTCCGGTTGTGGCAAATTGTGTTCCAATATCATTTGGTTTTCAAATATGTTCAGTAGATAGAGCCAATAATAGGGTGTGACTGAGTCTCTGTGTGTGTGTGTAGCATTTATAAGAAATTCATTTCCTCTAGCCAGTAGTTAAATAAAACTTTTTGCATGTATATGCTCTGTTTATGCATGCGTGCTCTCTATCATCAATCATAGAGCGAGAATAGCAACTTTTCCCCCTCAATAATATGGACAGTACAGTGTTTCATTGTAATTGTGCCATTGTGAGAAGCTGGTGTGGTTCATAAATCTTTGTTTGGGAACAGAATGTAATCACATTTAACAGGACCTGTGACTTCTTGAATTGTAGGTACATTGGCAATAGGACAGTAAGTACATGGACTTCCTAAGTTGCTCAGTCTGTGTGTATGAGAGATTGTGTTTGAAGGATAACCAGAATGTGGGAGGAAGGTAGGTTTGAAACATAGCTGTGTGATGTCTTGATGTGTGTTCGAGTTTTCTTCTCAGATGTACTCCTTAATCTCTAACCAGATCTCCATTTTCCCCTCTTCTAACAGGTATGTTAAAGAACAAGAGGTAAGCGATGTTTCTAGTCATTTGTATAATCCATTACGTTTGTTATTGTTTTATTTTAGGGAGTATGTGTGTGTGAGAGAGAAATTTTTATAAGAAATGCATTTCCAAATTTCCTAGGTAAAATTTTAACTTTAGGTGAGAGAAAAATACCTTTTAACTTATGTTTTGGTATAGCTGTCCTAAGATACATTAAATATTTTTTTTTTGTTTTTTTATATAACATATTGTGAAGAATTTGAATTTTTTAAAAAGTATTTTGAATATTTTCTTCACCTCTCTAGACTTCACTCATTTTACTGCTCTCTCAGGAAAAGAGTAGAAATGAGGTAGAGTGAGAGGGAGGAAGAAGGCTGTATTTTTTGTGAATGATTAATTTTAAAATAATTTTTAAAAAGATAATGGATATTAATAAAGATAGCCTTATATATGTTCTCATTCTCTTTTTGATGGATTATCAAATATTTGTGCTATAGCTCTTGGTATGCTTATGTTCATTTTAGAAATGAGCTTCAGTACAACAAAGGGCTTTTCAAAAAATATTCATATGCTAAAGTTTTCTTTATTAACATATGGTTTTACTAAGCTTTTTTCTTGGCTGACATCTACTGACACTGTTTAACATTCAGAATTCAAGCAAACTAATCAGTATTATAACCAAAGAGTTTGCAAATTTTATATTATAGTAATATATTTATATTTAAATTAATGGGAAAATTAAAAATTAGATATATTGCTACTTTTCTGAGAAATATTGAAAACTAATCATCTTCACTTCATAAAAATGCAAATGATTAAGTTTTTACTTTTAGATGATTCAAATATTTTTATTTTAAATGCTTTGAAGATGAATATTTTGCTTTTTCCTTTGTGTTTATATAATGTTGAAGCTTTGATAGATGGTATGAACCAGAAAATGTTGCTCCAGGAATTGTTACTTCATGGTATTATCAAATCATTTTGCCAGAAAATAAGATTCACTAACTTAAAACAAAAGAAACCAATTATAAAATTCTTCTGAAGTTGAAATTTAATTTTAGCTTCTTTTACAGTGCTTTCATACAAATGAATTGAACATCTTAAGAAAAAAATAATAAAATTATGACTAATAAATTATTTTCAACATATTTCATTTTGTTTGTATATTTACCTACATATTAAGCTTAAAAAATAATATTTTCATAGAGATATAGAAACTTTATAATTACCAACAATTCATCAGATGAAAGTCAGGAATTGACTTTTGAGAATTGTAGCCTGAATACTGTTTTGCAGAGCTGTTTTAGTGGTCACAGGAAAGATGGGCTAAAAATGACTTCTTGCTTCCACCCTTTCCTACCCAATTTCTTTACTCTCATCAAAGAATAGTGTGTTACAAGAATAGGCAATTACAAGTAACAATTTTAGCATACAAACAAAACATCAAAATGTCTTGAACTTTAAGGTAGAGTTTGTTCATGCAAGCCTCAGCTACTAAATGATGAAATTTACCTTCAACCATTTCCTGTATCAGTGTTTTTACTGATTTAGCTGAGACCTGGCTTTGCATAACACAAATGCTAATGGAGCAATATATACCAATCTTGATATATCTTGCCAACACATTCTGTCCTTAATGTATTTGTTTGCAGTGAAAAAGATCACTCATAGAGTTTATGGAATTTCTTTCACATAGTTTTAGAAGAAATAATGAATAACTTTCTCTTAGATTTACACAGAATTAGGAACTAGACTTGCAATTTCAGTTGTATAAGGAACTCTTATATAAAGAGATCCCACACCTTCATTTTACAGAGAAAGAAACTGAGGCCTAAAGAAATAACTTACTTAAATCTCATTTGGGGCCTACTACTTAAAGTTTCAATTGGGTAATCTTGGTCTAGTCATTTTTATCTTTGTAAGTCTCAGTTTTCTCACTTATAAAACAAGGGTAGAATAGATGATCTCTGATTCCTTTCAGCTGTAGATTGTGTGATCCAATAATGTTCCTAGGCTAGTCAACCAAAAAGAGTCAGGTATAACCTAAACTTAAAAAAAAATGATCAATATGGTTTTTTTTCCCCATTGTGCTTTCTTTTTAATGGTGAAGATCAAAGGGTGATTCTAATCTTACAAATGATCTCAGAAAACCTCTAAGTTCAGAACAACTTTTTCTTAAAGCAATCTTCCATCCTCACATTTATTGCTACTTATCCAGTGTGAACTATGACCTTTAATGAAAAGGAACTGTTTTCAAGGCTTTGAGACTACTTTTTGCTTTTTTCTGTGTATGGTCCACTTGGGGGAAGGAGGGCAGGTTGCCCAATTTCTCCTTGTATTATGAATTCAAGCTTAGTTAGTCACAGAGCCAGATGGTACCCAGCCAGATTTGAAGCTATAACTGAGTAGAAAAGCAGTATGGGAAGAGTACATTGCTATAGTAATTTCTCATTTTTATGGTTCTGCTAACATACCAAAGAGCATGCTTGTAAATGCTGAAGTATTGAAAAACTTTTTCTCACAGCTCTATAGCCAAGGGCAGGACTATTAGAATATCAAGCAAATTAATTCCCTTACTAGTCTTGGAATTCTACAGGTATTAATTAATCTCCTATTATGTGTAAAGTATGTAAGAAAGGGATTTGTTCTCAAGCCATGAACTGTCTCCAGGTATCACAATTTTGGTTTTTAAAAAAGATAATAAATTCCTTAAAGATAAATATGTTGCTATATCTTTGAACATCCAGGTTTTTATAACTTGCAGTCTGAGGTATTGATCTGTTTTAGCAGGTAAAAAGATTTTCTTTTTTTCTACAAGGCAGAAATAATCAGTATATCCAAAGGGTTCAGCTGGTGCGTTTTCTTTATTTGACTTTCCCATACAAACAAACCATGATCTGATGAATTGTGAGCTTGATGGGTAATTGGTAATATTGCTACTCTGAATGGTCTGGCCATGATAAAATTACATTGCAGTTTTACCTATAGATAGAATACCCCCCGAGGATACTTGAAGTGTACTAAGTGAAGCTATCATCATCATCATCATCTTCAATCTTGTATCCTAAAGCAGAAGAGAAACCATGACAAACTCTAGTCCCCTTCCTCCACCCCCCCCCCAGAAAAAATCCCTCAGTAAAATCAGAATCAGTTTACAACTGAAAGATAAAAAAGATCATTGAAACCAAAAAGCAATGTGATATTTGAAAGACTATAATATGGAAAGAGTCATTTGGCTTCTGCTTTAGGCCCTAAAGGGCAGAACTGGAATTTAGTGGAAGTAAAAAAGGCAGATTTAAACTTAATTTAAGTGGACTCCCAGGGAAGATTTAAAGTTATCCATTCCTATGGAAAAGGGAAGAATTAAAAACCTCATGAGAGGCAATGGCATCAGAACGTTTAAGGATGGGGACTATCTCCAAAGAAGCAGGGGAAGAATTTCCCCATTTGTAGCCACTGTTACATTTTTGTTTCTGTTGTCTCCCAAATGACTGTACTAACAGAACAAAGAATGAGCAGATAAAAAAGGGAAATACTGTAGTTGAACTATAGAACAGTTCTAGAGAGCTGTAACAGGTCCTGTCGCTGAGATCGAAATTAGGTGTAGCTGTACTTCTCAGGACTTCATTTCCCTTTCTTGCTTGTACTGTCTTGAAAGAACTATATCCCCAATCTTAACATTTTAAAAAGAATTTGTGGTTTTGTCACGTGACTTTTAAAAAGCTCAACTTTTTTTTTAAAGTCCCATGGTTGTTGATTTTAGTAATGATGTAGGCAAATCTTTGAGGCTTGAAGTTAAGCGAGTGATGGGATTTGGTGAGGTACCCATGAGAAAGGAGTAAGAAATTTGATATGGGGATCTACAGGATGTATTCTCCAGGGAGAACAAAAGAGATTCTCTGTCTGTTACTGCAACTACCAGCTGAGAGCTTTAGGTGAACAAAATGAAGTATATTTATTCATATTTATATAGCTTCCCAGGTTGAGAATGCATGCATGTGTATTCCCCTGGTCAAAGGCACCTGTGGCTACAAGTCATGGGAAGTGAGGAATGAAAAAGAACTAGAATTTGCTCCTCAGTGATGGTTGCTTTTAGTGGCTTAGATTTTTCCCTTGTTCTGTGTCTTATAGGTTTAAAGAAACTCCTCCTTCAAAGGTGGAGCCAAGAGCAATAACTAGAAAGTCAAGCCTGAAGGAAAAGTTAGAAATAAAATACAACATCCACATAAGGGTGGGGACTAGCCAGGAGGATATAATTAGTTCCACTCACTAAACTTTAGCCCTTCATCTCATGCATAGCCCAATAATTGGTATTCAGGAAAATATTTCTTAAAAATTATACTAGAAATAAAGTATCTGCCTCTAGAGATAGTGAAATCCCCTTGAAGTTCTCAACAGTTCAGGCTCTTATAACCATTTATCAAAGATGGAAGGTTTTTAGGCTGATAAAATAGATTAGATAGATCTTGAGGATCCTTCCAGGCCTTAGATCCAATAGTTATGTTAATTTTGACCATATAAGATGATTTATGAATTTAAGCTTTATAATAACAATAGCTAATAATCATAATAACTAATATTTATGTAGCATTTTAAGGTTTGCGAAGTGTTTTACATAGATCATTTCATTTAATTCTCAAGAGTTGAGAGAATTCTCTCTTCTCTCAATGAGAGAAGGTGCAGTTATTATTCACATTTTATAGATGAGGAAAATGAGACTTACTGGCCCATGCTCACATAGCAAGTAAATATATGAGGCAGGATTTAAAAGTCTTATTCTCTTGACTCTAGGCCTAGTATTTTATCTATCTCTGTTATCCCCTTCCCACATTATCATACATAATATTGTGCTAAATGTGTTTACTTTAAGACTCCATCTCCTGACCTAAATTAAATACATCATCGAAAATCATAGATTTAACAATGGAAAGAAAGTTTAGACATTGAGTCCAATTTCCTCATTCTACAGATGCCAAAATTGAGGTACAGAATAACAAGTGACATTCCCAGAGAAACACAGCTCACAAACATCTGAAGCAAGCTTTAAATCCAGGTTTTTCTGCCTTTTAAGATTTTTTATTTTCTCCACTGCCTCAATGTGCCCGCTTGATGATTTTTTCATTAGTAAACCCAAAAGACTTTCAATTAGGAAAACTTAAACTGTTTAATTTTATCAATATGATTAAATATGAAGAAATGTGATGCTATTGCCAGTATTATAAGTTTATTAGAAACAGTTAAGGGAGACAAGTTGTATTTTAATTCTGGAAAATCTTATTATCTTGAACTTGATTTCGTAGGGAAGTGTCTTTTAATGGTTGTCTTTTGGGGCAGCTAGGTGGTGCAGTGGATAGACACCAGCCCTGAAGTTAGGAAGACTTGAGTTCAAATATGACCTCAGACAATTAACACTTCCCTGCTATGTGACCCTGGGCAAGTCACTTAATCCCAATTGTCTCAAAAAAAATTGGTTCTTTTTTTTTTTTTCTCCCTAGAATACTCCCACTCTTTACCTCCACTTCCTAGTCTCCTTGACTTCTTCAGGAAAAAAGCTGTTTCCAGTCCTACCCACTGCTGTCTTCTTCCTCTGAGATTCCCTTCTAAGATAGATCTGGTATGTACATAATTAATCAATAAACATTTATTAAGTGCCTGCTACATATCAGTGCTGATAAGTTCTGAGGACACACACACACACACACACACACACGGATGCAAAATGCAGCCTCTAGTCTCTAGAACTCAAGTCTAATGGAAGTGATAATAAGCAAACAAAGGTGTACAAATAGGGGCATATAGGTTATACAGTGGATAGAGTGCTGACCCTCAAGTCAGAAAGATCTGCGTTCAAAAGTGGTCTCAGACACTTGCTGGCTGTGTGACCTTGGGTATGTAATTTAATTCTGATTGTCTCCATTTCCTCATCTTTCATATGAGAAGGAAATGACAGCTTCAGTATCTTTGCCAAGAAAATTCCAAATGGGGTCACAAAGAAAAAAACACAACTGAAATGACTGAACAACATGTACAAACTATACAGGGAAATAGGAAATAATTAAAAGAGGGAAGGCACTAGAATTAAGAGTGACTGGGGAAGGCTTCCTGGGGGAAAAAATGGAATTTTATATGGGACTTTAAAAAAAACAGTCAGGAAGCCAGGAGATGGAGATGAGGAGGGAAAGCATACCAGGCATGGGCGACAGCCAGAGAAAATGCCCTGGAGATCAAGAGATAGAGTGTCTTATTCATGGAACAAAAAAGAGGCTACTGTTTCTAGCTCAAAAAATACATGATGAGGAGTAAGATGGAAGAAGCCTGGAAAGGTGGGAAAAGGAGTTGGGAAAGATAAATTACGAAGGGCTTTCAATTCCAAACAGAGAAGTTTGCAGTTGATCCTAGAGGCAAATGGATCCACTGTAATTTGTGAAGTAGGAAGATAATATAATGAGACATATTTTAGGAAAAACACTTTAGTGACTGATAAGAAGACATACTAGAGTGCGGAAAGCCTTGAGGCAGTCAGACCTATGCACAGGCTATTTCTATAATCCAAGTAGGAGTTGATGAGGGCCTGAATCAGATTGGCAATAGTATCAGAAGAGAGGAGGAGGTATATATGAGAGATGTCACAAAGGTAAAATCAACAGGTCATGGGGGCGCATAGAGGGGAGAGGGGAGAGTAGAGAGTGAAGAGTTGAGAATATGAGAAAGTGGGAGGATGGTGTTGCCCTCAATAGTAATAGGAAAATTAGGAGGTATGATGAGAAGAGAGGGTTTGGTGGTGGGGAGTTAATGAGTTAGCTTTTAGAAATGTTGTATTTAAGATATTTACTAAATGCTCAGTTAAAAATGCCTGAAAGGTAATTATAAATGAGGGATTGGAGGTCAGCAGGGAGATTAGGGCAAGCTAGGTAGATTTGAAAATCATTAGCTGTAATTAAATCCATGGGAGTGAATGTTATCACCAAGTGAAGCAGTAGAGATCAGGGCTTCTTAAACTTTTTCTACTTGGGATCCCTTTTCACCCAAGAAAATTTTATATGACCTTGGACATATAGTTATTATAAAATTATAAAAATTATAACATAGGTATTATAGCTTTAACATATTTAACACGTATTGGTCAACCTGCCATCTGGGGGGGAGGAGGAGGGGAAAAATTAGAACAAAAGGTTTGGCAATCGTCAATGTTGTAAAATTACCCATGCATATATCTGGTAAATAAGAACTATTTTAAAAATAGGTATCATAAAATTGTAAAATATAGGTATTATAAAATATAAAAAATAGTATGCAAATCAAGCAATCACTGATAATAATCATAATTTTGCAACCTCCACATTCAATTACTAGACCCCAAGTAGGGTCATGAATCACAGTTTAAGAAGCTGGAATATAGAGGGAGAAGAGGAGAGGATCCAGGACAGGACCCTATGGGACATCGAGAATTAGAGGGTGTGATCTGGAAAAGGATCCAGCAAAGCAAACAGAGAAGGAGCAGCCTGATAGGCAGGAAGAAAGCCAGGAAAAAGTGGTGTTTCAAAAACCTAGAGAGAAAAAAATATCAAGAGAGTGACTCAAAGTGGCAAAGGCTGCTGAGAGTCAAGAAGAATGAGAATTGAAAAAAAGGCCATTGGATATGACAATTAAGAGATCATTGTTAATTTTAGAGAGTAGTTTCAGTGACTTCAGTCAGAAGTCAGCTTGTAAGGCATTAAGAAAAGAGAACATAAAGGTATCTATTGTAGATGATTGTTTCAAGAAGTTTGGTCGCAAAGATCACAAAAGATATAGAACAATAATTAAATGGGAATGGGAGGATTAAAGAGGAATTTTTGAGAATAGGTGAGACATGGACATGTTTGTAGGCAATGAGGAGGGAGTCATTTGATGAGGAAATATTGAAAATAAGTGAAAGATGTGGGAATGGAGAAGATGGGATAGAATGGATCCACAAGAGGTAGTCCTTGACAAGGAGTAAGCCAGCTTTCTGTGTGAGACAGGAGTGAAGAAGGAAACCGTGGCAGAAAACATCTGAGTAACACGAAATGAGGAAGAGAGAAGAGGAAGTTCATGGCAAATGGCCTCAATTTTTTTCTGTAATGTCTGAGGCAAAGTTCTCAGCTGAGACGGTAGGAAGAAAGGAACCCATGGGAAATTTTAGGAGGGATGAAAAGTTAGAAGAGTTCCTGTGGATAGTGGAATAGTGGGTTGGTTAGAGAAGTGCAGAATTCAGATTTGATGCTATATAACGTATGTGTGGGTAGCTAGGTGGTGCAGTGGATACAGCTCCAGAACTAGTCAGGGAGTCATGATGAGTCAGACACAACTGAACACAGCAATGAATGTGTAATATACAGTTATTTGCATGGTTTCTCCTATTCAAATGATAGGAGCTCGTTGAGGTCAGGGACTATATGTACCCTGCACATATTTACAATCTCTATTTGTTGGTATCCACAGTACTTAAGCACAGGGCTGGGACAAGAATGAAACCACTTAGTGGTGCAATCTTGGACTTCGTTTTGAGCTTTCCAGAGGCATTTCCAGCAAGTCATTTAATCCCTCTATCCCTCAGTTTCCTCATGTGTAAAATAAAGATAGCAATAAATAATGGTTTCATCATAATTTCCAGAGTTTTGAGAAAAAATGAAATAATTACAAAGTACTTTGAAAAGTTTAAAGTGCTATGTAAATCGTGGCTAGCTAATAGTAGTGTGGTGGTGGTGATGGCATAGTGGCATTTAAACACCATGAAAATGATGATGTTTAAATAAAAATGCTTTTTGGCTGACTGAAGAGAAGCAGAAAAGAATTAAAAGGAAGCTAGAAGGTAAGAGAAAATATAAAGAGTAGGCAGTTAGTTGATTGTAAATGGACCTGGGGGTGACTAAAAAAAGGGGAAAAAAGGGAATGTGAAAAGTTGGTAGCAGGGTGAATGACCCTAAAACTACGTCTTACTTAGATATTTATAAAATTGCAGTTTGTTGTTATAGTTCAATCCTTTTTCAGTTGTATCTGACTCTTTGTGATCCATTTGAGGTTTTCTCAGCAGAGATACTGGTGTGCATTTGCTATTTCCTTCTCCAATTCACTTGACAGGTAAGGAACTGAGGCAGGGTCACACATGCTAGTAAGTGTGTGAGATTAAATTTGAACTCTGACCCTCCTGACTTGAGTGTTTTTTCTACTACCCAACTTAAAACTAGCCACCTGGCACATAGTAAGCACTTAATAAATACTTATTGATTGGTTACCTTTAAAGATAGGCACCCACAAGCTTGACCATAATATTTCAATTCATAACAAGTATTGTAATGGTTGTGCCCATTTTATGGATAAAGAAATTGAGGTATAATAGTACCAATCAATCATTTATATGGGGCTTTAAGGTTTGCAAAATGTTATATACAGAGTTCTCCTATGTCACAACAATGGTGTGAGATAAGTACTATTATTATACCTAACTTACAGATTAAGCAACCAAGACTCAGATGCAAAGTGATTTGCCTGGGTTCACAGAGTAGGTAAATGTCTGAGTTAAAAATGTAATCTTGGTCTAACTTACAGCTACAGTACTTTTTCTGCTGTGCTGGTTAAGGCCTTTTTTCAGTGACCTTTATCAACTACTTTTTGTTATCGTCTTTTTTTGAGGAGGTAAGTATCCTTATTCAGACCTTCTCTGTGGAGTCTGCCCCATTCATTCACCCAGAAAGCCTTCAGAGACAAAATTCTGAGTAAGGATGATTAGCAAAGTCCTGATTCTTGCAAAGTCATGGGAGGTGAGAGCTAATGTGTTTCCTTGTTCCAGGAAAGGCAGATGTCTCAGATTCCTGCTTTCAAGTTTAATACTATGAGCATGCAGTGTTCTGGTGATGAGTCCTTAAAATTCATGCTTGGAAAGGTCTCCATCAACTCATGCCGATGGCACTTGTGATTAAGGATAAAATCTGTTAGACTAGAGACATTGGAAACATGGAAGACTTTTCATAATCAGTATACACTAGAAAGTTTTCTTAAGCCCACCTGGTAATATTACAATGATAAACAGATATGCAGAAGAAACATTTTGTTCCTATTTTTGGGAAATTGATCATAGCCTATTCTAGTACGGCCTGGGGTTGGGTTAGAGCCCAGAAAAAAAGAGTTTTTTCCCCTAATGTTACCTTTCATTTAGAATTTAAAGCTTTTTTGTTACTTGATCTCTTCATCTTTTTCCAGTTTTATTATTTTTTTAAACACAAAGTTTTCTTCTATAGTATGTGGTAGAGCAATAGAGGACTATTTATCTACCATTCATGATTCTTCATCTCCTATCACCATCACCCAGATCTGGAATAAACTTCTTCCTCAATAATGACTCTTAGGATTTCTGGCTTCCTTGCAGACTCAGCTGAAGCACCACTTCCTCTGAAAAGCCATACAGGGTTCCCATAACCTTTTAATAATTTCTCCTTTAAGGTCATCTTCCATCTCTACTCTTTATTTAACTTAGGCATATTAATTTTATCATATGTACAACTATATGTGTATATGCTGATTTATATAGCAAAAAAAGTTTGTCTTTTGCATGTTATATATGTGTATGTATACTTAACATGTATATATATGTGGGTGGGTGTATATAAATGTGTGTTTATGTATAGCTAGGTGGTACAGTGCATAAAGATCTGTAATCAAGACCTGAATTCAAATTTGACCCTGGGGATGTCAGTTAACCCTGTTTGCCTCAGTTTCCTGATCTATTAAATGGGCTGGAGAAGGAAATGTCAAACCACTGAAACCCCTCTATGGGGGTCACAAGAGTTAGACATGACTGAAAGGACATAACATTATAGATAGATATATCTCTATACATATCTATAAATAGAGATATAGTTTTCCCTTTAGAATGTAAGCTTCTTAAAGACAGAACCATTTTTTCTTTTCCTTTTTTTTTAAATCCCCAACACTTAACACAGTACCTACAATATAATAAACACTTAAAATGCTTGTTGATTAGTAATCTTTAGATAGACATCAACCAGCTTGCCATAATATTTCATTTGCCAGTTAGCTAACAGAAAATTTGTACATAATCCCCAATGGGGTTTTAGTTTTTAAAGTAACTTTTCCAAGAGGGTGTGATGATAAATGTTTAATAACCAGCTTTGGTGGGATAGTACACCTGACATACTTATAAATTTAATCTGCATAGTTAACATATTTTATTACTTTCTTAAATCTAGACAGTCATCAAAACAAAAAATGAAAGATCTTATTTGCAGTGTATAAATGCTAACACTAAATATTTAACAACTGTCTCTCATCAATTTGAGAGGATTCAAACTTGCCTCTGTTTCCACACAATACTAATCTTAAACCACTTTGTAGATTTGGTACACAATTATAATGCTACATGTTCCACTTTCCTCTTGGACAAGATCTGTTAATCTGGGGGGAAAACCGGCTGATGTCACTAGGAATTTTGTATAAGGGGAAAGCAGAAGATAGATTTTTGGTTTTTCAAAAATCAACATGAGCACCTTTTACAGCATATTTACTTTTAAGTTTGTCAAGTTTGCTATAAATCAATTTATGTAAAGAAAGACTAAATATATTGTGCCCTTGCTATTGTTTTGTCTGTGACTTTCCCCCCCAATGCTGTAAAATTCCCAGGTAATTTTTAAGAAGTGCTTAGAGATATCCAGCAGCAGTTACCTATCTCATTTTTTTTCTTATTCAATTGTGTTAAATTTAAATCAAACAAATTTTTATGTGCAGAATTGTTTCCTTAGTTGTCTGAATTTTTTTTTAATTAAAATTTAAAAATTATAATTTTTTTTATGTTTTGTTTCATGTTTAAACCCATTGGTTTGGGATGAATGGAAGGAAGAAAACAAGCATATATTAAGTGCTTCTTATATGCCAGGTACTGTTTCACAATTTATACAAATATCATCTTATTTGGTTCATAACAACCCTGGGTGGTAGGTGTTCCCATTTTATAGCTGAAGAAACTAGGGCAGAGGCTAAGGGTCACAAGGTGATAAGCATCTAAAACGGGACTTCACATGTCCACAACCATTAGACTGCCAAGCTGCATTACACATGTTTTATCAGAAACTCAGCTTCTAGGAGTAAAAATATATTCAGGAATATTCTAGGAGGGAGAAAGGTAATAGCTAAAAAGGCGTCCATCTAGGAACCTAGCCACAGTATAGAATCATAAGACTTTATAGTTGGAAGGTACCTTACTTTGAAAGAGTATTCCACTTCTTTTGCACTCCTACTCTCCCCGCCCCCAATCCAGTGGCAGACCACAGTGTAAGTAACCTGCCTCCTCAAGTCACTCTAGGAAGCTTGTCTGCTTTCCTGCTGGATTCCCTTTCCAGGTATGCCTAAATCAAGAATTGCATTGAATTAAAAAAAAATTTTTTTTCAACCAATCTCAGTACTTTCCATGCATATCATTATCGGATTTTATTCAATAATTCAAAAAAACATTTCACCTTTAAAAACGGTTAAAGATTTGTTTATTCCTATTTAATTTTTTGATTGATTCAGTAGGGACATCTGAGTTTTTGGTTTGTTATTGTTCAGTTACTTCAGACTCTTAATGACCCCATTTAAAATTTTCTTGCCAAAGATACTAAGATGATTTACCATTTCCTTCTCTAGCTCTTTTTACAGATGAGGAAACTGAGGCAGATAGGGTTGAATGACTTGCCTGGGGTCACACAGTAAGTATCTGAGGCCAGATTTATACTCAGATCTTCCTGATTCCAGATGAGACATACCAATTTCCCAGGTTATTGGTAGGTGAATTAATTTGGATGAGGGAGATTTCTCATTCCTTTTAAATAGGTATATGCAAGTAGATACTAGGTCACCCTGGAAAAATCCTAATTAGTAGGTAGAAAACAGGAAAAGCTTCAGGAAAGTATAGTGCTTGAACCAAGTTTAGAAGACCACTGAGAATTTTGAGAGGCAGAAGTGAGGAAGAGGAGAACATTGAAGTCATAGAGGAGAATGATCACAAAAGCAGAGATGCTGGAGGTACAGCCATATGTGCGAGGTACAGAAAGGCCATTTTGGATGGGCTGGAAAGTTTGTGGAGGGGAATTATCTGTAATAAGGCACTAAATAAGAAAGGGCCATGATGTCAAGTGTTTTAAATGTAAACCAAGGGCTTTCTATTTGATCCCAGAGGTAAAAGGGAAGCATTGCAATTTATTGAGTTGGGGGAAAAAGAGTTGGGGAAAGAGGAAGGGATGACATAATGAGAACTGCCCTTTGGGAAACTAATTTTGGCAGCTGTATGGAGGGTGTATTGGAGTAGAAAAAGGCTTTGAGACAAAAAGAAAGCCTTTGAAATAGTTTTTGGTGCTGAGCTACTACCTATCAAGCAATGTGACTTTTTTCTGAGATTCACTTTCCTCATTCAAAAATATAAGGATAATAATACTTGTACTATCTACCTTCCATTGACAGTAAGAAGAAAATTCTTTAATAACCATTGAGCACTAAGCAATCTTCATAATATACACTAGAACAAAGCTTCTGTATGTAGCATAAATCTATCATGGGTTGACCAATTTATTTGTATTTCTTGTGCCTTATCACAGATTACTCTCCTCCACAAATTTTCCAGTCCATCCAAAATGGCCTTCTTTTTGTTCCTTACAATGCCTGGCACACAGTAGGTGCTTCTCCAAGCAGTGTAATGGGGTACAGGAGGTTTGAGAATCAGCAAAATTTTTCCCAACTCCTCTTCCCTATCCCCTAGGAGCTTGTATCTTTCTTTATAGTGTCTATTAATTCCTAAACTTCTTGCCTTTTGTAAATTTAACATCCCATTCTAGCAATTTATTTCATGCCCCTCCTTTTTTCCACTCCCTTTCTCCTACTATTATAATTCCCATTTCATTAGTGCTAAGTTTTAGAAAAATCCATTTGATTGGGCTATCACACTGTCCTCCTGGTGATGCGATATGGTTGTGAATCATGAAACACCACAATTTCTAAATAATCAAAATTGGTGGTGACCAAAAGGGCAATGGAGTAAAAGGGGTAAGTAGAGTGCAACATAGAATGGCGGTTATCCAAGAAGTAGAAATGGCTGATTGGGAAAGGAGGGAGATCTATCAAAAGTGAGAAATGAAGAACAATGCAAGTGTTGCTCCAACATCTGTGAAATGTAAAAAGGACTTTAAGCCATTGAGTAGATTGTCCATGGAGGATATGGACAAGAATAACAGGAGAGGATGGCTCTGTTTGCCATCTGTATTGAGAGAAAGAGTATAGATGTTAATGGGAGCAGGAGTATATTAAAATGTTATACTATTTAGGTCACCTAATTGTTTTTGTAGCTTGCCAACTTCTGGGTGCTAGCTAAAAAAGTCCCTGGAGACAACTTTATCTCTGACTGCTTGTCTTATCAGAGAAGCTGCCCCCTCCCCAAGAACTAACTGCTTACGAAGATTGGTGGGTGACTTGTTTGTTTTTTCTTGCTGGAGACTGAATGGAAAATTCTTATAACATGGACCTTGTGGGAGGCCGCCCATGATCCCAGATATTGGGAAACTAGATAGTGCAGACACTGGAATTCTGTTGTAGATGGATAAGCTCTTTCTGTAGGAATTGGGAAATAGAGTGGTGGGAAAGCAGCCAAAAGGTGTCAATCAAGTGAAGGCCCCCCCTCAAATGAAGAGGAATCCAGGCTGGGTTGGAAGCAGAAATGTTGTATTAGGAGGAAAATCAGACACTAGTGCCAAGGCCCCTATACAAAGGAGCCCATAGCTCCCCATAGAGGTAGGCAGATGTACGCTTTAAAACTATAAAGGGAGGTTCAGGGAGGGGCTGAGGAAAAATGGACAATCTTCTCCAGGAATGGATAGACGCAGAGGCAGCATGAACAGCTGGCCAAGTTCTATTTTCTTCCTTAGCTTTATAGGCTTCGTGAGGAGAGGGATGTATTATCGTCACTTCTCTTCCAAGATGTTGTTCACCCCATGTAGTGAGGTAGTAAGGAGATAGGGTTGGGCCATGAAAGGAAGATAAGGCTGTTCCTCTTTGAACAAAAGCATGGTTAGAAGCCAACATTATATAGAATGAAGTGTCTTACTTGGATGAATATATGGAATTGTCATAACAAGAAACATAATCTCGAAGATATTGAATCTAACTATATCAGACATTTGGAATATCATCCAAACTTCAGGAAACAGCTTTCTTTTTCTAGTGGAAGGGGAACAATCATCATGGCTAATAGATAGAAAGTTGGAAAGACCTTAGAGTGTATAGAGTTCTAGGCAGGTAGGTGGTGCAGCGCTTGATCTGGGGTTAGGAAGATCCTAGCTGAAATTCCTCCTTAGACACTTAATATATCTCCTCACACTTCTACTATTGTAAAAGCCTTCTGGTTAGTCTGCTTGCCATAACTCTTTCTTCACTCTAATCTGTCTGTTTTCCTAAAGCTCATGTCCAACCGTTTCATACAAATACCACTCTCCCTTTCCCCTCCCCCATAAAACTCCAATGGTTCCCTAAAAGATTAGACATTTCTTGTAAATCCTATTTGAAGATGAATAAATAGAAAAGTGAAAAAAATTATGGCATTTCAGCATTTCATCTGATCAGCAAAAATAGAATTGGCAGCTTGGGTTTATGTCCTTCCATAGTTTGGATCCAATTTAACTTTCCAGTTTTCTCTCACATTAATCTCATTTATACTCTCTTCCTTCCAGTCAAACTAGTAAGCTAGCCATTTGACAACTCATCCCTTGTATCTATGTACTTATATAAACTATTCTTGACGTCAGGAACATATTTTCTTCACCTCCAGCTCTCAGAGCCCTCAGAATAGCAAGGATCAGCTTAGGTGCTGCCCCAAATCTTTAACAGAAATAGCTAAGTGAGTTAGTGGATAGAGTGCTGGGCCTGGAGAAAAGAAGATGTGAGTTCAAATCCATTTTTGTCATATCAAAATTTGACTGGGGCCTACATAGTTACTCAGTACTACTGACAAGATGTCTAGCCATGGAACGACTATATTAAAAGTCTATTTAGACAGCTAGGTGGCCGAATAAAGTGCCAGGCCTGGAGTCAGGAAGCCACAAACTCAAATATGGCCTCAGTTATTTTCTAGATGTGTGAGTTTGGGCAAGCCATTTTACCCTGTTTGCCTCTGTTTCCTAACCTATAAATGAGGTGGAAAAGGAAATGGCAAACCACTTCATTACCTTCGCCCCCAAAAATGGGGTCACCAAGATTTGGACACAACTGAATAGCAGCAATTTGATTTGTGTGGACTGAGCACTAGAAGGAAGGTAGTAAGCTGTGGGGAGGAGCCATTTGACCTATAGAATTTTGACCAAGGGTCAAATTTTTTTTTGTTCTTCCTTTACAATATATAAACATAGCTCTGTCTCTACCTCTTTTCATTTTTTTTATATTAGGTAACAGTCATTATAATCAAGTGTTTTTCTTAGCATTACTTTAGTATTAACTATAAAGAAGAAAAGAAATTCAAATGTGCAGCTTCTGAATGGATTTGGCCATTCAAGAATAAACAACTATATTTGTCAGAGTTGTCTCTTTCAAGGGCCTAATTATTAATATATTTTTTGGATTTGATTATCTCTGCTTCTCTCCACTTACCTCTTCTTCCTCAGCTGTGTGTGGATAGTACTCTCCCCCTTTATAATTCATGATTGCAATTGTATTATAATTATGTATTGCATAGTATTACAATTATAATATACAATTACAATTAATTTGTAGTAAAAGAATGAAAAAATCATACAAGAAATTATGGATCCCAGTTACTCAACTGATGGTCATGCAAGGCAGACTTAAAAGGGAGTAATATGTTATTCCTTTTAGAAATGCAGCATGGTGTAATATATAGAAAGCTGATCTCATAGTGCTTAGTTAAGCAGTTTTCACATCATCCTCCCAGATGTCATCCTCAATTCCTCACTTTCTTACCCCTCACATCCATTCTGTTGCCAACATCTATTGATCTCAGATATGCAACATTTAATAATATATATATATATATTCCCCTTATTTCCTTTTTACATGCTCTAGTGCAGGGCCTCCACATCTGACATGTACTCTGATTCTGGGTGATAATGGGTAAGCCATGTAATATCTCAGAGGCCTCAGGAAGCTCTCTAAGAACAGGAATTGCTGATCTGTGCTGGAGGGAGGGAAGAGAGAGAGAGTTTTCAAATAGGGAGTTCCCCAGATTGATGAAATCACAGGTCTGGGCCAAAGGAAAAGAAAAAGTCATTTTTCAAACAGCCTTTTCCTGCTTGGCATCTAAGCTGAGCTGCCTGTTTCATGGGTTTAGTCATCTGAACTTTTACTTCCTCTTGCAAAAAGTTAAATCTAAATCTAACATTTTGGGGTCATAGATTCCTTTGTCAGTCTACTGCAACTTTGGGACCCCTTTTCATAATGTTTCTAAATGCGTAAAATAGGATTACAAAGGAAGCAAATTATATTGAAATTTAATTTTCAAAATGTAAAAAAAAATTCTGTTTCTTAGGTTAAGAAATCCTAAAAGATAAGAGCTGTGTCAAATCAGAAGTATCTTAAAACTCTCATTACAGATTTTACCTCCCAGGTAATGAATTACACATCTATTGGTTTATGGTTTCTTTTTTAGAGTAGGGAAGGAAATCAGCATTTATTAAGTGCCTACAAGATGCCAGGCACTGTGCTAAATGATTTATAAATATTTTCTCAATGAAATCGCAAAACAACCCTGGGAGGTTCAAAGGTCCTTTCTAACCTGTCCTGCCTCCTACCAAATTTCTTACACCTTATATCTACTCCCTACCCACCCTGTACTCTTTGATCTAGTTACACTGGGTTCTTTGCTATTCCTAGCATAAGACACTTCATCTTAGCTCAGAGGATTTTCTCTGGCCTTCCTCCATATCTAGAATGCTCTTCCTTCCTCCTCATCTCTACCTCCTTCAAAGTCCCAGTTGAAATCTCACTTTCCACAGGAAGCCTTTCACAACCCTTCTTAATTCTAGAGCCTTCCCTCTGTCAATTGTTATCCTTTCAGTTCTTAAGCATGAGTTAAATCAAAGAAGCATTTATTAAGCACCTACAATGTGAGAGGTACTCTGCTAAGCTGCAAGGATACAAAACAGAGGCAAATCATAGTTCCTGGCCTTAAGAACTGACAATCCAAGGGAGAGACAAGCAAACAAATATGTAGGATCAAAAATGAAATAATTCAGGAAAGGCACTAGAATTGAGAGGGGTTGGGAAAAGTACTCTATAGAGGATGGAATTATAGCTGGGAAATATAGTTAAAGAAAGATTGAGGGGCCATGAGGTGGAGATAAGAAGGGAAAGCATTGCAAGTGGGGGGCCCTCCAGAAGAACTGCCCAGAGCCAAAAGGGGGAATATCTTGCTCCAGAAACTCAGCAAGAAGTCTAGTGTCATTGCTCTGAAGAGTCATGAGTGTAAGAAGCAGGATATGAAGGGCTTTGAACACCAGAGGGTTTTACATGTAATCCTGGAGGTAATTGAGGAGTCATTGGAGTTTATTGGGTGGGAGTGTGACACGATTGATTCTGTAGTTTAGGAAATTCACTTAGTTGTCTGAATGGAAAGAGTATTGAAGTGGGGAAAGTGTCTTGAGGAAGACATATCCATCAGCATGATATTAGAGACATGGAAGCCCTGCATTAGAGTGATGGCATGTAAAAGAAAATAAAGGGATATACATATTTTTTAATGTGGTAAAGGTGAAATCAATAGATACTGGCAACAGAGTAGATATGAGGCTGAGAAAGTGAGGAATTGAGGATGGCAATTGGGAGGACAATGTAAAATCTGGACAGTCTACTAGTGCCATGCCAGGAAACTGAGTCTTTTGTATCTAAATTCTCACAAGAAGGTTCTGAGTATCACCTGGAAAAATAATGTACTGGACACTGTTATACTTTTTCAAACTAAACTGCTAGGCATTCAAACTTTACTGCAGAGAATGCATTGCTAATGGTCTGTCCGTGTTGTTCAAATACCAAAGGAACGCTTGCCAAAAAAATTCACTAGTTTCCTCTGATCACCATAAAATATGATACAAGGATGCTCAAGGTCTCTCTAAAGAACTTTTGAATTGATTTCTTGACATAGGAGACACATGCCTTCATCAGAAAAGATGCTGTGCTCTATTTACAAAGTGAAATTGAAATAGATCAAAGGAAACTCAAGATGCTCAGATTTAGAGAATCTACCCCAAATGTTCATATGGACTATTTATGCCCAACCTGTGAAAATATTCTGAGTTCATATTGATGTGATCAGCCATAATCGGACCTTAATTCTAACAAGTGCTGTCAGTTTGGTCCTCTTCGAGAACAAAGGAACCACCAACCAAATTTAGGAATTTAGGAGATTGGGAGGGAGCCTGTTGGGAGAAAATTTTGGACATGTTGACATCCAATTGGAGATATCTTCTAGGTAATTGGAGATTCAAGATTGAAGGTCAACCAAGAGTTAGGGCAGAATAGATTTTCAAATCAGCAGTATGGGAATGGTAAATAAGTCTATGAAAGCTGATGAGACCACCCTGAGAAGTAGTATAGAGGGAGAAGAGAAGAGACACAGGACAGAAAACCCTGTGGGACATCTATAGTGAGAGGGCGAGATGTGGAGGAGCATCTAGCAAAGAAGACTGAGAAAGGGCAGTCTGTTAGGTAGAGGGAGAATTAAGACAATGGTAGAAAAGTACCATCAAAAAAAAATCATCGATTACACCAAATTAAAAAATTTCTGCACAAACAAAACTAATGCAAACAAGATTAGAAGGGAAGTAACAAATTGGGAAAACATTTTTACAGGTAAAGGTTCTAATAAAGGCCTCATCTCCAAAATATACAGAGAATTTACTTTAATTTATAAGAAATCAAGCCATTCTCCAATTGATAAATGATCAAAGGATATGAACAGACAATTTTCAGATGATGAAATTTAAACTATTTCCACTCATATGAAAGAGTGTTCCAAATCACTATTGATCAGAGAAATGCAAATTAAGACAACTCTGAGATATCATTACACACATGTCAGATTGGCTAAGATGACAGGAACAAATAATGATTAATGTTGGAGGGGCTGTGGGAAAACTGGGACACTGATGCATTGTTGGTGGAGTTGTGAAAGAATCCAACCATTCTGGAGAGCAATCTGGCACTATGCCCAAAAAGTTATCAAAATGTGCATACCCTTTGATCCAGCAGTGCTACTACTGGGCTTATATCCCAAGGAAATACTAAAGAAGGGAAAGAGACCTGTATGTGCCAAAATGTTTGTGGCAGCCCTTTTTGTAGTGGCTAGAAACTGGAAAATGAATGGATGCCCATCAATTGGAGAATGGTTGGGTAAATTATGGTATATGAATGTTATGGAATATTATTGTTATGTAAGAAATGACCAACAGGAGGAATACAGAGAGGCTTGGAGAGACTTACATCAACTGATGCTGAGTGAAATGAGCAGAACTAGGAGATCATTATACACTTCAACAATGATATTGTATGAGGATGTATTTTGATGGAAGTGGATATCTTCAACATAGAGAAGATCTAATCCAATTCCAATTGATCAATGATGGACAGAATCAGCTACACCCAGAAAAGGAACACTGGGAAATGAGTATAAACTGTGAGCATTTTTTTTGTTTTTCTTCCCAGATTATTTTTACCTTCCGAATACAATTCTTCCTTTGCAACAACAACAACAAAATTCGGTTCTGCACATATATATTGTACCTAGGATATACTATAAGATATTTAATATGTATGGGAATGCCTGCCATCTAGGGGAGGAAGTGGAGGGAAGGAGGGGAAAAATTCGGAACAGAAGGGAGTACAAGGGACAATGTTGTAGCAAAAAAAAAAATTACCTATGCATATGTACTGTCAAAAAAATGTTATAATTATAAAAATTAATAAAAAATTGGAGAGAAAAAAACAATATGTAAAGCAAAATATTCTACCAGAAAAAGAAAAAAGAAAATCATCAACAGTGTCAAAGGCTGCAGAGAGGGTGATTCCAAGGAAAATAAAAATTGAGTAAAAACCAGTGGTAAAAAGTCACTGCTAACTTTGGAGATCAAAGTTTTGGTGGAATGATGAAGTCAGAAGCCAGATTGTAAAGAGTTCAGACAAAAGTGAAAGGAGAGAAATGGGAGCATCTGTTGTTTAAGGCCTTTTCTAATTTAATCACAAAAGGCAAATGAAATATGGGACAATAGTTGATGAGTATAGATGGATGCAATAGGGATTTTTTTGAGATTGGAGGAGATATGACATGTTTGAAGTCATTAGGGAAAGAATTAGTAGACAGGGAAAGATTAAAAGTAAATAATGCAGTGTGTATTGCTATATATAAACATATAAGCTTTTATATACTTTACTTGAACATATACTTTATATGTTCAAATAAAAGCTTATATATATATATATGCATTTTATAAAAATATAATTTACATATAACTTCTCCAAATTATATGTAAGATAATTTGTGTATATTATGTTTATAATGCATACATATTACATGTTACATGTATTATGTATTACATATATGCACATATTACAAAATCCAGAAAAAGGCAATTAAACTCAGTCAGTAGAGATTTGTTGAGTACCTGCTGTGTGCTCAGTACTGTGAAAACTACTGGAAACAAAATGGAATTTCGTCTAGGTATTAAAGAAAGTTAGCAAAAGTGAGTGAAACCAAAAAGTAGAAATGAGGAGAAAGAGAATTTTAAGCATAGGAGACAGCCAATGAAAATTCTCAAAACTGAGAGATGAAATGTCTTGGTGAATGGTAAGGAGGCCAATGTCGTGGGGAGTGAGGAAGGAGAATTTTAATTTGGAAGAAAATCAGAAACCTAGGGGACAGATTGTTAAGGGCTTGGAAAATGGAATTCACAAATGATTCAAAAATACTCTTGTTGATAATAATTAATGGAAATATGATGAGGTTCTTAATAGTGGTCTTCGGATGAATATAGAAAGATTACTTTAAGGGAGGTCGATGATGACCAACTGCTGTTCAGTTGCACTTAGGACAGAGCTTTAAGAAATGAGCTTAAATTGCACTAGGAGAGATTTGGGTCAGACGTGAGATTTCACTCATATTCATCAGTGGAACAGATTACTATGGGAGGTGGTAAAATCTTCTTTATTGGATATCATTGTTATACAGAGAACCATCTGCCCTGGTTGATTTAGAGGCAGTTTGCCTAGACACAGTGGAGCATATAGAATATACAATTTTGGGATCTTTTCTAGCCAGTTGAAAAACCTACTTATCTTTACTTATTATTCATTCTTCATATAAAATAATGGCATTACTGACCCACCAATAAATAGGGTATGGATTCTGTGTTGCTTTTCTGGTAGTGGTGATAGATTTGTATTAATCCATCCACATTCTCTCCCCTGGTCCTTCTTGTGACAAAGGCATGCATTCATGAGACAGCTGGTTGGGATTAGGGTTAGGGCACAGCCTGTAGCCAAGGAAAAGAACAGAGCTCACAAACTGGTGTATGTGGGGATAAGCCGTATGGGATTCAGAATGAAATGAAATAACTTTGAGGGCATTTGTTAGAGAAGTGCCTTGTGGACTTATGGTTTCAGGCTCAGTGCTTTTTTTCTTCTCTGCCAATATTGTTCTTTACAAAGTCTGCCAGTAGGAAAACTGCCTATTTCTAGGCTGTAATCATCTTTATTTACACAGGGCACATCATATGTTTTCTAATGCCTGTTGTACAGATAATCTTGCAGCTGAATGGAAACTCCATTATGTGAGTCCACCAGTACATATATGATGAACATCCCCTGCACATGGACACCAAAACTGGCCCAAAATGGACAGGTGGCAAAGAATGGTATGGATTACATGTGGGAAATTACAGAGAACTTTCAATGACCCCAAGTTTCTCTCCATAAAACCAAAAATCCCTATATTTAATAGCAGTATTTATCTTATGAGTTATATGTTTTCAATTTATAAAATGCTCTCAGTCTCCAAAGAATCAAAATTGTAGGTTACTCCCCCCAAAATGCCTTGTGGACATATTTAAGCTGCACATTACCAATGACTAATTGTATAACTAAAGTAATAGAAAACATATCCTTAAGGAAATGTAGCAAAACTAGGTAGGATGGAATCCAGGGCCTAGAGTCAAAAAGATCTGAGTTCAAGTATAGCTTCACATTCTTAGTAGCTGTAGGAAGCAAGGCCCTTTACCTCTGTTTGCCTCAGTTTTCTCTTCTATAAAGTGGAGCTAATAATAGTACCTAGCTTTCAGAATTGTTGTGAGGATCAAATGAGATAATATTTATAAAGCGATTATTATTATGGAAAAGTTGATGGGTCAGTCCTGCAAATGAAGGATATATAGATGTATAGAAGGATTAGGATGATAACTCAGACTGCATTGATAGCAACCTAATATTAATTTCTAAAGAAAGGATCATTTTGCGTGGGTTTATAGTAGATTTATAAATAGATATAAATAAAACACCAATAAAAAAGCATGCATGATTTCAGTTTAGCCCTTTTAGAGGATATGCTATCATTAATGATCTATTCTTTGAAATACTGAAATATTGGGGGGAAACTTATTCCTCATCTTTGAAGAGCCATATCCTATATGCAAAAAATATGAAGAATTAATATATATGTATTAAATGCCTACCACGTGCCCCTCTCTAGGGACATAAATATGAAATGCAGCTCCTGCCTGTAAAGAACTTATAGTCTAATAGAGGAAGCCAAACACAAAAGGGAGCTAAAAAGATGCCTGGTGTTTGTTTGGTTTAAGTATTTTCTGGCTTAATTTATTGCTTTCCCTTGTTGAACTGGAGAACAATTAGTTTTCAAATTCTAGCTAACTCTAGAACATATATATATATATATACTGTGTATATATATATACTGTGTATATATATATATATACTGTGTATATATATATATACTGTATATGTATATATATATTGTATATGTATATATATATATAGTGTATATGTATATATATATAGTGTATATGTATATATATATAGTGTATATGTATATATATTGTGTATATATAGAATACACACACACACATAAAATTCTGCACTATATGGAAGTGGGGGCAGCTAAGTGGTACAAGAGATAGAATGCTGATTCTGGAGTCAGAAAGTCTCATCTTCATGAGTTCAGATCTCAGACATCAGCTGTATAACCCTAGACAAGTCATGTAACCCTGTTTGTCTCAGTTTCCTCATCTATAAAATGCTCTGGAGAAGGAAATAAATAGCAAACCACTCCAGTATCTCTGCCAAGCAAACCTCAGATGGGATGACAGAGAGTTGGACACCACTGAAGAACAACTGAACACATAGAAGTAAGGGTGATAATAAGGCTATTTTATATCTGCTACAACTGGTGATCTCTAAAATCTCTTTCTATTATTGAAATCTAACTTTGTAACTAGATATTATGTTCAAAGATATATAAATAATAGACAAGGACACTGATGTAAAACATTCCTGCTGCTCCACTCTTGGGTAGGTCAGTAGAACTCAATATTTCAAATCCAACCTCAGACACTGTAAGCAAGGTGACCTTGAGCAAAGTCACTTCACCTGTTTGCCTCAATTTCCTTACCTGTAAAATGGGCATAATACCCCTAGGGTTGTTGTGAGCATAAAAGGAATAATAATTGCAAAGTAGCCGGCACATAGTAAGCACTAAATCAATGTTAGCTATTATTATTATTATTTCAAATCATGTAAAATAATAGTGTCAAATTGAAGAGGGGGAGGAGAGAATCAGACTAATCAGTACATACTCCTTGTGGGGAGTATGTTGACTTAGTTTTAAAATGCAATGTTATCTATGTTTTATTGTATTTTTTATTTATTTTGTCAAACATTTCAATCTGGCTCAGGTTTCATTTGGGGGTGTTATCCCTGGAATCTGAAACCTTTGATGTAAAACATTAATACAGTAGTGAGCATGCATTAATCAGAACCTATACTTTAACAAAGTGAAGGAAAAACAGAGCAGATACTATGATTGTATTATTGGTGTGTTTTTAATCTGGAGCACTAAAAAAATGAACTGGACTCGGAGTTGAACAGTTTATGTATAAATCCAGACTCTGCTACTTCTTAATTTTGTAACTTAGACCAGAGTTGTATCTTTTCTAACCTCACTTTCTTGATCAAATAAGATAATACACAGTGATCCAAAAGTCTTATTCAGTTTTAAGCTATTAAAGTATTAAGACTTTTTGAAATACCCTATTTATGTGTTGAAGTCCTATATAAATATTGAAGTCCTATATAAATGTGAACTGTTGTTAAGAACATTTGCACAAATTTCTTCCCTACTACCTGTCCTGAAGGTTGTCTTTCAGATTAAATGAAATAATGTAAGAATCGTGCTTTATAACTTTAAAGACTTAGGTCAGTGCAAGCTATTGTTATCCCTTGAAGAACTGACCATGCAAGTATTATCTACATTTGTTATCACTTTTCTTGGAGTGATTCTAGCTCCCAGCACTGTACAGTTAACATGAACCCAGTGTTAAAAGCAACACCCAAGTTGAGACGAACACAAATAGAAGTGAAGAAAACTTATTTTAGGAAAGTACCATAATATGGTATTTCCTCTGTTTTCCATTTTACTTTTTTATTCCATTTCTTTTGCATCATGCGCTGCCCACCGAGGTGAGGTATCATGCTGTTCTGCATTCATTTTGACCAATGAAATTGCATTCACTATCACAAAGGCCCATTTGTTGTTTCCTGCCCAGACAGGGAGAAGCAGGCAGGGGCTGAGCCCACGGAGACTCTACAGTGCCCTGGCCCAGAAACAGAAGCTTTGGTTCTACTGTTGGAGACACATTTCAAGAGCCAAGTTAGAAGAGGATCAGTTTCGACCTCAGATCACCCAGATGATTAATTATGGGCCAAAATTAATCTTCCATAAGGTTTAATCCTGCATAGTTTGCCTTAAATGAATAAGAGTTGGCTTTATTAAATAGGAATACAAGTAGGCCTTGTTCAGATCTCACTAGGCTGCATTTAGGCCATCTGGGGATGGGGCATTCTGCACAGCCAAGGAGCAGGTGTAGTGAGGATTGGGTCACATGGTAGGGATTGGGCTTGCACTGGCTAGGCAGCTAGGTGAAACCCCAGATGTGTGTGCTGGCAAAGGTACAAAGAAAGGAGGGTTCCCCCAAGCTTAGAGTCCCTGGGCTGTGCAGCTGTTTATTTGGCACTTGCTTAGGGCTAACCTGTAGAGTTAAGGATTTAACATGAAAATCCCTTTGGAAAAGTACAGCTCCTTCCAGGCAGAACAGAAAAGAAAGAAATATATTTGCTCCTAATTCTCTAGCAGACAAGTCCTCTGGCATTTTGTAACTGTCCCTTTACATACACACACACAAATATATAAACATTTCGTGTTTGAGGCAATGAAAATTTGCTTTGAAAAGAGGAAAATGATATTCAGAAGTAGTAAGCAACCCTCTTGGAGGCTTAACTTTTTTTTTTGCACTTACATATATATATACCTATCATTTTTTTTTGCATTCAGGGACATAGCCTGAAGAATACATATAAAGTAAGTCAGGAATTCCCTGATCTGCAAGGTGATACAATAGGAGAAAAAGCAGGCCTCAGGCTCAAAAGCAAAAATAAATTAAGAGAAGTCCTCCTGGGTTGCAGGAATTCATTGAGTAAGTCCATCTTAATTTGCAACCCCCTCTTAATTTGCTTCTTTCCCACTAGTGAAGCCATCCACTCTCCTGTGGTTTTCACAGAAAAGAATCACCTCTTTGTTGTTGTTGTTTTTGGAGGTAGTGTTGGGAGTGTTTTATTCTTTTAAATGAATTAAGGAAATTTTCTATTTCAAGGAAAAAGGAAGCTGTTAGTCAAGAATTTGGCATAGGGTCTTAGAGCCCCTTTTAGGCCCATACTCTTCTGTCTCTTGCTATATTATCTGCATTCTTCTCTCAATCTCTCAAAACCTCTTGCACTAGAGAGTCAAATAAACTCATTCACATTAAGGTTTAAATGATTGATTTGGCTCAGTATTTCACTCTCTAGAGGATTTTGCATTTTAACAGGGGAAGAATCATTAGACCAAAGGAAAAAAAATCTATTTCCTGAATTCTATCAGCATTTGATGGGAAAGGATGGTTCCCAATCAAATCCAAACTTCATAAGATTTGTTCTCTGATTAAGATCTAATCAATTCTATTTTATATTCTTTCTTATTTTATGCAATTCTGTCTCACTTAAATCCAATTCCCAGATAAGTCATCTCATGATGTCATTGGTCCTCTTCAAACATGAAGGACCAAAAGCAACAAGCTTTTTCTTAACATTTTCTGTGGTAAGTGCAATGAGAAACACAGTTTCATCATAGAATCATAGTTTAAAGGTGAAAGAGACCTGAGGAGCCATGTAAATTCATATACACATTCCTCCCATCCTCACATCATTTTATAAATGAGGAATTGAGACCCAGAGAAATAATATGACTGGCCAAGGTCTCACACATCATAGTAAATCAGAGAGCAAGGATTCGTTCCAATATTATCTGACTCCAAATCTGGGTCTCTTTTCCCTTTATTCTTATACCTTTCTTGAGATTTCTAGTTAACAAAAATCTCTTCCTTAAGTTTCTCAGCTTAACAAATCTTGAAATACATTTGTTGATCTAGGAAAAGGACATAATGTATAATTTGGCATTAATCTATTTAACTAGCAAATCTTTGGCATTCAAGGTTATCCTATTTGCATCTCTCCCTACTTCACATGGGGATGGAGAGAGGGTTATGGGAAGCACTGGAAAAGGAGTTTTCCCACCAACTCCAAAACTGGCCTTTGCAAATATAGGGAGTTTTCTCATAAAAACTGGAGAGAGCCTTTGGGTTAAGGAAAAGGGTTTTGTTCTGATTTGGCTTTTTTTTCTCCACCAGAAGATTGTTATTTGTCCTTCGTTCTGGAAGAGGACCGTAACATCAGGGAGATGATGCCATGATATCATTGAGTGAGGGAGAGAAATAATCAAGATGGGGAGCAAAGCCACTACAGGGTGACAGGGACTGGAGACCTGCATGACTGGAGCAATTTAGAAATGACAAATTGCAGACCATATCAGTAGATGTAGATGACCAGGGAAAATTCAGGAGGTTGGAAACAAGCATTTCTTAAAGGTTTGATGGTTGCCAGACACTGTACAAGCACATTACAAATATCTCACTTGATTCTTACATCAATCCTGGGATCTAGGTGCTATTATTATCCCCCATTTTCCAATTGAGAAAACTGAGGCAAATAAATCTTGCCCAAGGTCACAGAGTTAGTAAGTGTCTAAGGTTGCATTTGAACTCAAGAATTCTTAATTGAAGGCCCACTGTTCCTCCTAACTGCATAAAGGAGATCCTAATTTTAGGCAATCTTTCAGTGAAGTCTTCAGAACTAGGTATATCAGTTGTTCTTTTTTTTTATTTTTTATTTTTTATTTTTCAGTTGTGTCTGACTCTTTGTGAGCCCATTTGGGGTTTTCTTGGCAAAGATGATGGAGTGGTTTGCCATTTCCTTTTCCAGCTAATTTAAAAGATGAGGGGACAAAGGCAAAAGTGCTTTGCCCAGAATCACCCAGCTTGGAAGTATCTGAGATCAAATTTGAACTCAGGAAGATGAGTCTTGTTTACTCCTGGCCTGCAGTTTTATCGGAGCTGTCCACGTGTATCTTCTTGCTGCAAAAGCAACACAAAGACCATGTTTTTACTTCTAAAGTCATAAGTTTGATGAGATCTGAGTTTGAAACCACTCTGAGGGACAGAAAAGAGACTGTAGTCTCATTTCTGTTTTTATAAAATGTTTACTGTTCCATTGACTCTTCCCTCTTAGCACAAATAGCTATAGAAAATCAAGACCAGAATTAAATTCTGGGGATGAGGTAGGAAGCAAATGAGATAATATAGGTATATCACCATAAAAAATTCCCCATTCCAAACTCAAGTCCATGATCCATAGAGCAGCAAGAAGTACCTTCTCAACTACACAGAACATATTCAAAAGGGAGATAATGTTTAAAAGGGTATATATAACTATAAGTCATGAGTACTTAGGTGGTACAGTATGTTAGAGCATTTTACAGATGAGGAAACTGAGGCAAAGAATCAAAGTTAATTCTCTTTGCCTCAATTTCCTCATCTGTAAAATAAGCTGGAAAAGGTAATAACAAAACACTTCAGTATCTCTTCCAAGAAAACCTCAAATGGGATTATGAAGAGTTGGATGTGAATGAAAAAATGACCTAACAACAAAAAGCCATAAATCAATTTAGCCTTTAGAGATAGGAAACTTCAGCTTACCAGGAGATACTGTTTTCATAGATATCTTCAAAACCAAAAAGATCTCTCATATTTTATTTCAAAGTACACTATCTACTTTATTCAGCAAGTATATACAAAATAACTTGGGTTGTTTTTCTTTCTTAAATGTCCTAGAACTTTATAAAAGGAAATAATAATGAAACAAATTTGTTACCATCTCCTTCTCCTTCTCCCTCTCCCTCTCCCTCTCTCTATCTCTTCCAAAAAAAGCAGGTATTACGGTACTTAACTTAGCTGACTTGTTTTAATAATGCTTTGTCTGACACAGAAATCCAGAACTCAACATCTGTTCCTAATAAAAATCTATAATCAGCAATGCCCATTGCTTTTCAAAACTTATTTTCTTCATCCTCCAACTATGCACAGACCTGGCCAAAGCTTGTTTCTGTTGTCACTAAGACATATTGGCATTGCATTTATTTCAGTTTTTGTTTTTAATCCAGCAATGATTCCAAGTGGAGTCAGTGTCAACTTCTTGGGCAATAGAAGTGGTCCTTCCTTAATTTAATTTAATTATATTTATTTTTAATCTCAAATACATATTTTCATTTTCCTAAAGATTCCCTAAACTAGATTATACATGTGTTTGTTTGTTTTTTTACTGATAACACTGAATCATTTTGGACACTCTTGTTTCTCTCCATAGTCTAAGAAATATTTGATAACAGAAGCAGTTTGCATTGAAGGTCACTTTACAAAGCAGCTACCTTTAGAATACCCTTGCCACAGAGAAAACTCATTTATAAAGAAGGTAGTGTTTATGCAGGGCCCTGAAGGTCAAACAGAATGAAATTCTTCCAGGCCAGGGTAAACGCCTTCATAAATGAAGGCTCTTCACAAGTGTTCCCTTTAGCCTATAGTCCAAAAGTATAGGAAAAAATTGTTAGGAACACTTTATAGATTTTTCCTGCTATGAGAAATAATAATTTCTTTTGAAAATAATGCAAATAAAAGTAATTTATATGAATGTGTATATATTGTATACATGGGGGGGGTGTTAGTCTGGGAAAGGCCTTATTGTCTCCTTTAAACATGACTCTGTAAAACCTTGCATATTTTCTTTTTCTATCATGCAGTGATGTGCAACTTTTCATATTTATGAACCACTTTGAAAGTAAATAACAGATTTTGACTGTGAACTGAAAACTCCTCTTTGTCTTTTCCAAGACTTATCACATTAGATAAGATATGAATGACAAGCACAAGAGGAACGTGGTAATGGTAAGTGAAAGGAGAAACAAGAAATGAAGATTATAAGATGATGAACAACAGAAATACAGTGTTGGCAAACAGTCTCAAGACACTGGAAGTCATTCCATGCCATTCAGAAAGCACTTATCAAGCTCCTATATGAATCAGGCAATGTACTAGATATAGGGATCAAAGGCAAAAATAAAACAACCTTTGCTTTCAAGTTGCTTACATCCTACTGAAATACAGTCATTAATGCATATTTATTAGGAAAGTTTTTTAATTGCGAGAGGTGAGAGAAAAAATAAATATGTATTAGTTGAAAAATAAAATAAAATGTTTTTGAAGAAGTATAGTCATCAGAAACATTCTTTAGGAGGTACTTCAACACCTCAGGAGGGCTACTTCAATATTTGTTTTCAAAGATGCAGGATTTCACTTCTGGGGGTACTCCTCTACTAATACCTTTTTATATCTTAGTAGATAATTTCATGAGTTGCTGTGATTTTTAAAAATTCATTATCTGGTGCCCAATCTTCTGTTAATAATGATCTCTGAAATTATGGAGGCTGGCCCTGTAACAATAACACAGTCTATCACTTAAGTCTTACTCAAAACTTTTCCAGTTTGGTAGGACCTTGTTAGGGCTTGCACTCCACTGACAGAATTCTAGCACTCAAGGTCACCTCCCTCAGTAAAGCATCTGAGTAAGATTTAGTTCAGTATAAAAATCACTCTTTACTCTTCAGAGTTTGGATATCCTTACACAACAAAGAAACTTAAAGCAATAGTCATTTTCAAAGATTAGTACCTGTGGGTTTCCCTGCTTGCAATTGTCAGAGAGTATTTGCAAGACGACAGTAACTATTATCCAGTTATTTAATAGCTCTGAAAATTAGCTATTACCTCTTGAAGGAAAGCATTTTTAATATTTAAAATTATCTCATTTTAGTATAAACTGTGAGCACTGTTTTGTTTTGTTTTGTTTTGTTTTGTTTTTCTTCCCAGATTATTTTTAGCTTCCGAATACAATTCTTCCTTTGCAACAACAACAACAAAATTCGGTTCTGCACATATATATTGTACCTAGGATATACTATAAAATATTTAATATGTATGGGAATGCCTGCCATCTAGGGGAGGGGGTGGAGGGAAGGAGGGGAAAATTCGGAACAGAAGGGAGTTCAATGGATAATGTTGTAAAAAAAATTACTTATGCATATGTACTGTCAAAGAAAATGTTATAATTATAAAAATTAATTTTAAAAATTAAAATAAAATAATCTCATTTTATTGAAAAGTCACATTGGTCATTATTTTGATATATTTTATTGTTGTTATTTGTCTACATGTTTGTCCTTTCAGTACTGGCACACTAACACCCACTATCCCCAAACTAAATCTTCCATTTTTATAGGAAAACAGTCAAAACAAAATTATCTGTTATAGTAACTGCATCTGCCAGTGTATATACAGTATTTTGTCTTTTTAGTTAACATCTCACTGCTCTGTTCTCTAGGCTTGTTACTGGTTTTCCAGTTCCTCAGGGTTCTACTTCCTTTTAGTGATCTAATAAAATAGGCCCTCTTGCTGTTCCTCATAAACAATCCTCTGTTTCTGATATCCATACCTTTATACAAGCTACCCCTTAAACCTGAAACATACTCCTTCCTCATCTCTTTATCTTAGAATCCTTAGTTCCTGCAAAGCTCAGCTCAAGCATCACCTTTTTTCATGATTTCCCCCAGCTATTAGTGTCTTCCCTGCCAAAATTATCTATCTATCTATCTATCTATCTATCTATCTATGCAAACACACACATACAAACATATACAGATCTCCCCAGATTGAATAAATTCCTTGAAGACAGGGACATTCCCTTCTGTTTTTATATCCCCATTATCCACCACAACATCTGGCATATAACAGGAGTTTAATATCTAGTTGCTTTTAGTAATTGATCATTTAATTTATTTATTTTTTGATGAGATAATTGGGGTTTAGTGACTTGCCCAGCGTCACACAGCTAGGAAGTGTTAAGTGTCTGAGAGCAGATTTGAACTCGGGGACTTCTGAATTCAAGGCTGGTGCTCTATCTACTGCGCCACCTAGCTGCCCCTTAATTTATATTTTGTATCATTCTATATATCATTCACTTTGTTCTGTTTAACTATGTAATAATTCTTGACAATCTTTTTACTCATCATATTAATGTATCATAAGAAATGGACAACTTCACAACTGATGAATGAACAAGTGAATGAATAAAGTATTTATTAAGTGCTTACTATGTTTGAAGCACTGTGCTAAGTCCTGGGGATACAAATAGAAAAGGAAGATGGTCCCTGCCCACAAGGAACTCACAATTTAATCAGGAAGACACATATGGAAGATTTTAGCTTTAAGTAAGAAAGAAAAGTCCCATGGTTCTTGGAATGTGGGGCAAAACATCTTTAAAGTTTTATAATAATTATTACAAATATGATAATAATATTCCATAGTATTATATTATATATTAGTATTGATATATTAGTAATTATTAATAATGGTGTTCATGTGATATTAATATTATGTTATATATTATATATTAATTTTAACATTGAACCATTTGATAGTGCCAGGGACTTTGGTGGCAATAACCTTTGTGTCATTCTTAACTCCTCATCTGCACTTACCCCACAAAGCTGATGTATTTCCAAATCTTCTTATTTCTATCTTTAAAGCAGCTCTCATATACTTGCATATACGTGCACAGGCTCTCATCCCTTGAAGCCTTCTAACTGCAGTAGCCTGCTGACTGATAGCCTTGCCTCAGGACTCTCCCAGTTAGATTTCATTCTCATTCAGCTACAGTGATTTTCCTCAAGCCAGGACTGGCATTATTATTGAGTGCCCCCTATTCAGCTAAATTCAGGTGGCTCCCTATGCTTCAGGATTTAATATAAAATGTTCCATTTGTCCTTTAAAGTCTCTCAGAATCCGGCCTACCCTTCCAGTTGTCTTATAATTTATTCCCCTCCAAGCACTGTATGATTCAATGACAACAGGCCTCTTTGCTGTTCCTTGAACATTTTCTGATTTCTTGACTTTACATTCAGTGCCTATAATGTTCTCCTTCCTTCTCTCTGCCCCCTATTTTTCCTGGCTTCCTTCAAGATTTAGCTCAGATCAACTGCCTGCCATCTAGAGAAGGGGGTGGAGGGAAGGAAGGGAAAAGCTGAAACAGAAGTGAGTGCAAGGGACAATGTTGAAAAATTACCCATGCCTATGTTCTGTAAATTAAAAAGCTATTAAAAAAAGAATTCACAAAAAAAGATAATGATAAATGTTGGAGGAGATGTGGGAAAATTGGGACACTGATATATTGTTGGTGGAATTGTGAACTGATCCAACCATTCTGGAGAGTGATTTGGAACTGTGCGCAAAAAGTTATCATACTGTGTTTCTACTTATATCCCAAAGAGATCTTAAAGGAGGGAAAAGGACCCACATGTGTAAAAATGTTTGTGGCTTATAGTGGCTAGAAAGTGGAAATTGAGTGGATGCCCATCAAGTGGAGAATGGTTGGGTAAATTATGGTATATGAATGTTATGGAATAGTATTGCTCTGTAAGAAATGACCAGCAGGATGAATACAGAGATACTTGGAGAGACTTACATGAACTGATGCTGAGTGAAATTAGCAGAACCAGGAGATCATTGTACACAGCAACAACATTATGCGATGATCAATTCTGATGAATGTGACTCTCTTCAACAATAAAATGATTCAGGCCAGTTCTAATGGCCTTCTGATGAAGAAAAACATCTGCATCCAGAGAGAGAACTGTGGGAACTGAGTGTGGACCACAATATACCATTTTCACTCTTTCTGTTGTTGTTTGCTTGTTTTTTCTTTCTCATTTTTCCCCTCTTTGATCTGATTTTTCTTGTGCAGTGTGATAATTGTGGAAATATGTATAGAAGAATTGCATATGTTTAACATATATTGGATTGCCATCTAAGGGAGAGAATAGGGGAAAGTGGGGAAAAAAAATACTTGGTTTTGTAAGGGTGGATGTTGAAAACTATACATATATTTTGAAAATAAAAAACTTTAAAAAAAAAAGATCTGAGTTCAAATGCATCCTTGAATACATAGGTGTGGACAAATCATTTACCCTATGGTTTTCTCAGTTTTTCCAATTATGAAATAGGAATAATAATAGCACTGAGTTTCTTGCATTATGTTAAGGACCAAACAAGATAATATTTATAAAGTACTTAACACATTACCTGTCATATAATAGAAACTATATAAATGCCAGCTATTATTATTAGGGACAGTTTCATTTTTCTTTTTATACATGGTAGAAACTTAATAAAAATATTGGTGAATTGAATTGAAAGAGTACCGTTTGGTGTGAGAGGATTTATATTACTGTTTTAGCTTGGTTAGTTCCTAGTTGTATGACAATGCCAAGTCAAAATTTATCTAAATTTCAGTTTCTAGGAATATGAGAATAACAATATCTATGTGCTACAACTCGTGATAAAAATTCTTAAAGCCCCATATAAATTTGAGTTGTTATTATTGTGGCAAAGAGGATCTAGGCCTTCAGAGGTATCAGGGTAGTAGATGTCTGGAAGAAGGCTAATTTCCCATCCCTTGGACTGAGGTTGCAGCTTCTCTGTAAAGTTGTGAAAGGACCTCAATTTTGCTTTTACTCTTGTAAGGTTAAGGATAGACTATCTGGACGTAGGTGAATTCCCCACAGCTTGCTGGAAAGAGAGAGTTGAAGTTTGAATGTGGGTTTCCTGTTGCATGGCCACACACCTTGGACAAGTTCTGGGATTTCCAGTTCTAATGTAGAAGGAAAACAAGGAAAGAGTCCATGGGGATATTCATAGACCGCCCTCTTTTTTTTCCCCTCCGTGGATGACTGGCTTTGGTCCAGCAAACTACAAGGGGCCCTCTGTGAGGATCTCTGGACGTTTGCCCAAGGCCTTTTAATGCCACAAAATAAGAGCGTATCACAGTATGGAATAATTTAATTTTTCATTCCTTCTTGCTAGAAAAATAAGCCCAGCAATTTGGGAAATTTGTATGACACAGTACAAAGACAAAAGAAAAACGCACTGTTGATATTTAATTCATTTTAAATAGGATGGAACTTGCACTTATAGAAGGGGGATTTGAAGGTTTTCTCTATTAGGAATGATTTGATTTTACAGGTTAAAGTTCAGCCTCATGATTTTTTCAAGTTCAGAACTGTAAAATGAAGAACATCAAGGAAAATGGAGAGCTCATGGTCCTCTGAAATGAAGGCAAAGTTAGGATTAAAACCTGCTAATAATTGACCTGAAATGGATGGGTAATAATTTGTCATTTTAAGGTAAAATTCTAGCTTAGAATTTTGTAGTATTGAATAATATTGGAAGATACTATAGTATTGAGAGATTATTGTAGAATTGTGTAGTATTGAGTATAATGTGTGAATTAATAAATTCTTCCTAGGAGAAATTAACTTCATTAACAAAAACGAAGCTATTTGTGAAAAATTTGGGGGGTAAGGGGTTGGATAGAATGTTTCCTTGAGGTGGGAAGAACTAAAACTATAAAAACTCTTGTGGATACATCATAAGGATGCAGAACAGGGCACGTAGCATGGATTGCATAACTGAGATTTTGTTTTCAAACAAAACAAAGTCCATGTCAGAAGAATGACTTAGCTATATGATTCTACTAATCCCTTTTGAAGAATAAACTGTTAAGTTCTTTAAAGAAATTGTGTACTTTACTAAATTATCTCTTTTCCTGTGATTTCTCCAGTATAGCCCACAGTAGTATCTCTGAAACACTTAAAAAAAAACAGTATTGATCCCATCAAAATCTATCCCAGTCTGTAGAATGAAACATTTATTTTCTCCAAATGTATTTATTTGTAAATTGACCCAATTTCAAAACTATAAGAACTTATGATAGTAGGATCATATGTTTAAAACTTCCAGGAGAGCCCTTGGAGATATGCCTTCATTTCATAGCTTACAGAAGTTATATTTTACAAAGAAAACTGAATCCCAAAGAAATTGTATGTCTACATTGTATGTCTTTCTCAAGATCACCCATACAGTACCTGGCAAAGTCAGGATTTGAACCCAAATTGACTGACCCCAAATCCATCATTCCTTAGCAGGGATCATTGAATAACAAAGACTAAAATATCACGGACAAAGAAGTTGAAAGACCCCAAAACATGAGAACTACAAATGGATTTTATTTCCTAATAAGTTTATTCATTTAATCAATAGTAAAGAATTAAGTATAAACAAGCAGATTTCTTTAAACCCATTTCCACAATTGTTCTGCAGGCGGTTTTAACCTTGTTATTCTGACGAGCAATAAATGAAATTCACAGATATGGAACAACTGAGCTAATGTCTATCCATGTGTGTAGAATTATTAGGTGCTTAATTTTATATATTCAGAGGTCTGGAAGGCATGAGAAAATTACATAGATGTAGAACACATTCTCAGATTTCACAAGACCATGTTCAAGTATTTTGTTCAATAACCTCTGAGGAAGCAATCAGGAAAAGTAGGGGTTAAGGAATTGAAACAAGACCACAGAATTCCTAGGTACCACATAGATGCATACTAGAAATTCAAAGACCTCTCTTTCAAAGATCCTCTCTTTCCTAGTTTGCCTCCTTCCATGGTTAAGTATCAGAAATTTGGTTTAAGTGGATTTGTGAGTAGTTGGCTTGTTTCCAGAAAGATTTTCCTTCTAGTTCACCATAAGGAAAAATGGTCAAAATTCAACTGGCAAGAGGTATTTTATAATAAGCAGGACTAAAGTAGGCTTTCCCCAGGAGAAAAGAATGCCCTTACACCCCAATAAAGTCCCCTCCAAGTTATTGTTATGCTGTCTTGAAGGGTGGTTTTGAATGGGACTTAAAAGAAGAAGGAAAAAACCTCCCCCAGTTGCACTAAAGAGTTCTGATGATGGGGGAAAAAACTATTTTCTTTTACCCAAATGTTCTCTGATTTTGTTGTTTCCTTAGTCTAGCCAGGTTCCCTTATTAGACCACCAACATTCTTCAAAAGCATTACTTCTTCAACTATATTTTACATAGACTATTGGTTTTCCAGACTAGAAGTGTTGCAATATAACCTGAGTATTTTGCTGGGAGTTTATAAGCAAGACTATGTGAAATTTGACAAATTATTCTTGAATTCTTTATTTGTGTAAATTCACATGATTTGAGACTCATGAAATTTCTGTTTTATTTTTGTTCCAAACTCCCAGAGGATGTAATCAGTGATTTAAATGGAGGGAAATATTTGTCAAGCAGTATCAATGATTTGTCATTTTCATGTGATTCTAATGAATTTTTAAAAGTCTAAACACATTTTATTACAAATACTGTGTGCCTTTTGAAGGAAAATCACATGGTCCTAAAGTATTATTGACTGAAACCAGTTTGTGTACTTTTAAAAATGTCTACAGATAGATAAGTATATGTATTTAAAATTTATATTTATGCTTAAAGGAGATGCTTTTATAGGTAACATGATGATGTAATTCTACTTTTTACAGCCCCTGAAATAGGAGTTTCCAAACTTTTTCAGTCCCTATATTCCACAGCTTTCAGTAAATCTTTCCAAAATGCCTATGCAGCTAGGGAAGGAAATAAAGTCTGCAGTTTATATGCACTTAAGAAATATAATAAAATTAATTTTTCATGAAGAAAATTTTATTTGTTTTATAACACCATTTTTTAGCATTAAAATTGTTCTTTTTCCAATCCACATTTTTTCCACTAATACTATTACTTTTGGAATATGTTAATAGGATAATATGGTTATTTATTAAATAATTAAATTTTTAAAGCTTTATAAATGCTAGCTATTGTAATTACTGCTCTGCCACAATGCCACAAGTAATTACATCTATAATAAAGGCTTTTTGAAGACAGATGGTCATGACAAAGATGGGCAGACAATTTCATAGATTTGTCAAGATTTTTTCAATATCTTCAAATTAAGCCCATTTCTTTGATTTGTATAATATAAATATGTTTTCAAATAGATCAGAACCTATCCAAGATCTTCAAGATCTCCATAAAGACAGGAAGTGAGACAAGAGGAACGTGTTCAAAGAAACAGGACCAGAATTAAGAGGAAGGCCTAAAATAATGGTTCTAAATACACTGTAACATTAAGATAATAGCTGATCCCAAGTAATCAAAATATATGAGCCTCTACTATATGTAGAAACATATTAGATATAGTACTTTATTGATAAGGATAGGCGATGATAAAAGGCAGCCAGTGGATAGATTGTCAGGCATGTAGTCAGGAAAAACCTGAGTTCAGATCTAGTCTCAGACATATAACAACTGGGTGACTTGAGCAAATTATTTAGTTTCTCATTGCCTCAGTTTCCTTATCTAAAAAAATGGGGATGATAATAATAGTACCAACCTCTCAGGGTTATTATGAGTTGATTCAAGAATTACATAGCACAGTACCTGGTAACTTAGGAGGCGCTATATAAATGCTAGTTATTATTTTATTATTATTAAAGAAAGAGGGGCTATTCCACAGCAATAAAGACATAAATGGCCTACTTAGTAAATTTGTACATGATACAAAATTGAAAGGGATAATTAAATTCTGGGCTGGAACAACTCTAATAATATGGAATTAAATAGGGATAAGTATAAAGAATTAAATCTATGCTCAAAAAAAAAATCAATTGTACAAGTATAGGATAAGGGAGACACAGCTCTTTGGTGAACTTCATAGTCAGTACAATGTCAAGGCAGCCAAAAAAAAAAGTAGTTAAAGCAGGCTGTACTAATGGAAGATCAGTGTCCTACATCCTACATGTCCTATTGTACTCTACCCAATCCAACCACACCTGGTGTATCGAATTAAGTTCCCCGTTTTTTTTTTTTTTGTTGTTTTTTTTTAAGGAGAAACTGGGCCAAATCCAGAAGAAGGTGACAGCGTGTGAAGGAATTTGAAACTTTACTATATTAGAAGAACAGAGGATAGTCTACCTCTCACATCTGTGGAGGAGGAAGGAATTTATGACCAGAGGAGAACTAGAGATCATTATCGATCACAAAATAAAAGATTTTGATTACATCAAACTAAAAAGTTTCTGCACAAACAAAACTAATGCAAACAAGATTAGAAGGGAAGTAACAAATTGGGAAAATATTTTTACAGTTAAAGGTTCTGATAAAGGCCTCATGTCCAAAATATATAGAGAACTGACCCTAATTTATAAGAAATCAAACCATTCTCCAATTGATAAATGATCAAAGGATATGAACAGACAATTTTCAGAGGATGAAATCGAAACTATTTGCACCCATATGAAAGAATGTTCCAAATCACTATTGATCAGAGAAATGCAAATTAAGACAACTCTGAGATACCACTACACACCTGTCAGATTGGCTAAGATGACAGGAACAAATAATGATGAATGTTGGAGGGGATGTGGGAAAACTGGGACACTGATGCATTGTTGGTGGAGTTGTGAAAGAATCCAGCCATTCTGGAGAGCAATCTGGAGCTATGCCCAAAAAGTTATCAAAATGTGCATACCCTTTGACCCAGCAGTGCTACTACTGGGCTTATATCCCAAGGAAATACTAAGGAAGGGAAAGGGACCTGTATGTGCCAAAATGTTTGTGGCAGCTCTTTTTGTAGTGGCTAGAAACTGGAAGATGAATGGATGCCCATCAAGTGGAGAATGGTTGGGTAAATTATGGTATATGAATGTTATGGAATAGTATTGCTCTGTAAGAAATGACCAGCAGGAGGGATACAGAGAGGCTTGGAGAGACTTACATCAACTGATGCTGAGTGAAATGAGCAGAACCAGAAGATCGCTGTACACTTCAACCATGATACTGTATGAGGATACTTCTGATGGAAGTAGATATCTTCAACAAAGAGAAGATCCAATTCACTTCTAGTTGATCAATGATGGACAGAAACAGCTACACCCAGAGAAGGAGCACTGTGAACTGAATGTAAACTCTCTATCTACCCAGGTTACTTACACCTTCGGAATTCAATTCTTACCGTGCAACAAGAAAATTGGATTTACACACATATATTGTATCTAGGTTATACTGTAACACATGTAAAATGTATAGGATTGCCTGTCATCTAGGGGAGGGAGTATAGGGAAGGAGGGGAAAATTTGGAAAAATGAATACAAGGGATAATGTTATAAAAAAATTACTCATGCATATGTACTGTCAAAAATTTATAATTATAAAATTAATAAAAAAAATTTAAAAAGAAAGAAACTTCACTATACAAGAAAATTTAGATGTTTGTCTTAATTAAAAGAAGATGTAGGGGGTTGGGGGAAGAGGAGAGAAGAAGGATATCATATCCATATTCATATTAAAACTGTGAAATTCCCTTATCTGTCATTCCACTTCTCTCTTTGCATTGCAACTCCAAACCCTGTTCTTTGACCATATCATGATCTTCACTCTCTTCTGACCCCAACTTCCCTCAATCTGCCCTCCCTTCTCTCAGTTTTCCCTCTTCCTTTTCTTTCCCCTTTCCCTTCCTACTTCACTAAAGGGTAAGATAAATTTCTATACCCAAGAAAGTATGCATGTTGTGACCTCCAATCTCTTAGGCACTCAGTTTTCTCCCAGGCCATCACCCTTTCCTCTTCCCCATCTCAACCTCTTGGTGAACCAGCTCAACTCCGCATTGTTCTCATCTCTTGAATCCCTGGTCCCCTTATCCTACTGTTGATATTGCCTTGCCAAGCCTTACATCATACCCACCATCTGTTAATTTTGATCCTACATATGTGCTGCTGAGCAAAAGGTGGAGAAAATAATGCGCCTGATTTCAGTACACTATATCTAATGTAACTTCTACTTCAACTTCAAGACAATTTGTTTATACTTCTCTAATTAGCTACCCCACTCTCTACAGAGATTCGTTCAAACCTTTTCACTTCTACTCAAACTTCCAATGGCTTCTGCACCCCTTACTCTCTTAGCTGAGAACCTTGTCTCAGATTTTATTGAAAAAATTTGTGACAATTCACCAAGAGTTATTTCTTTTCCCTTCCTTATATCATCCAGATGCCTCCTCGCTATATCTCTTCCTTCTCTCTTTTTTCACATAATGAGGTAGCTCTTCTCGCCAAAGCAGGCCCCTTTAAATGTACAGGTGGTTCCATTCTCTCCCATCTTCTCCAACAGATTAACTCCTCTATCATCATATCACATATCATCCCCACTCTCATACTTAGCTTCAATCTCTCCATCTTCTGGAATTTCTCCACTGCTTACAAACAGGTTCATGTCTTTCCCATCCTATGATTTTCATTTGATCTATCCATCCCAATAATTCCATATCTCTTCTGCCTTTTGTGGGAAAATTCCTAGGGAAGACCATTTACAATAAATGCCTTCACTTCTTTTCTTCTCATTCTCTTCTTATGTAGTCTGACTTTCCACTTCATCATTCAACTGAAACTTCTCTCCAAAGTTAATAACAATCTCTTAATTGCCAAATCTGCCATCTTCTTAGTCTTTATCCTTCTTGACCTCTATCCAGCCTTTGACACTGTCAACTATTCTCTTATCCTTAATATTTTCTTCCCTTCAGGTTTCCATGACACTACTTACTCTTTTGCTGGCTTTGTCCAAGTCATTTCCCTTAACCATGTGACCCCATTTGGGTCACAAAGATAAGGAAACTGAGGCAATTAGAGCTAAGTGGGTCACCCAGAGTTACATAGCTAGTAAGTGTTTGAAGTCAGATTTGAACTTGGGAAGATGAGTCTTCCTGATTACAGGTCCAGTACTCTATTCATTTCACCCTCTAGCTGTCCTATCATCTCTATGTTGATGATTTCTAAAACTACTTACTCAACCCCAATCTTCTTTATTTTGTATTCTCATATCTCCAATTGCCTCTTGGAAATCATGAACTGGATGTCTTATAGAGATTCTAAATTTGATACGTCCATACTTGAATTTTCAATGACTTCCCTTACTTAACTTTCCTATTACTATAAAGAGTCCTATCTCTAGTCACTCAGCCTTGCTACCAAGTTCTCATCATTTTTCTCTCTCCCCAGCTCCCATATGCAATTTATTATCAAGGCCTATTCATTTTGCCGCTGCAATTTCACTCAGTATCCCCTCTTCTCTCTTCTGATACAGCCATCACTTGTACAGGCTGTCATCACCTTATACCTGGACTAATTCAGATATTCCTGCCACAAGTCTTTCCATACTCCAGTCCATCCTCCCCCAATAGTCAAAGTGATTGTCCTAAAGCAAAGATTTGACCGTGTCATTCCCCAACTTGATAAATTCCTTTGGCTCCCAATTGCTTCCAGGCTCAAATATAAAAGTCTATGTTGTGTATCAAGCCCTTCACAAGCCATCCCAGTTTTTGTCCAGGAGCCACTATTTCACTTCCACCCCACTCAACCCTCTGTTGTATTCTTTGAGCCAGTGACACACTGGCCTTCATGCTTTCCTTTGAACAAGACACCCCTTTTCCAATTTCAGGCATTTTCACTGGTTTTCCCCTTTTTCTAGATTAACATTTCTTTGTTTCCTGGCATCTCTGGATTCCTTCAGGTACCAACTAAAATCCCACCTTCTAGAGGAAATCTTTCTCAATCTTCTAGTGCCTTCCCTCTGTTGATTATTTCCTTTCTGTAGCTTATTTGTACCTAATTGTTTGCAAGGTTTCTCCTCCATTAAATTGTGACATTTTTTTTAAGGATCTGCCTTCTATATTTCTTTCTATCTCCAGTGCTTGGCACAAGGCCTAGAACATAATAGACAGTTAAATTTGTATTGACTCGCATTAGATAGAGGGACAGGAGAGACAAAAACAGAGAGGCTTACAATGTGTGAGGCATTGTGCTAAACACTGAATTCATATTAAAAAACAACAACAACATATGACTGTCCCTGCCCTCAAGGAGCTTCTTGTCTAATAGGAGATGACTATGTACATAAAGGAATCCTGGAACGAGCAGCCATAATGGAGAGTCTACAATAAATGGCATTTTGACCTGCCTCCCAGCTGGATAAAACAAATAACTATGGGACAACAAGGAGTGAAATGGAGAAAGCTAGAGATGACATATCAAAGAGCTATTAGGCTTGTTTGGAAGACAAATGCAGGAAGAACTAGGAATAAAAGGCAGAAGTTACAAGACTTTCATTAATACAAAGATATTTTGGTTCAATTTAACCAAATTATGGTTTTAGAAGGAAAGATTAGTAGTTGGGGAGCTAAGTAGCACAGTGGATAGAATGCTTGGCCTGGAGTCAGGAAGACTCACTATCTTCTTAAGTTCATATCTGGTTCTGATACTTACCTGTGATCCTGGGCAAGTCACTTAATCCTATTTAACTCAGTTTGCTCATCTGTAAAATGAGGCTGGAAAAGGAAGTGGAAAAGCACTCGTGTCTCTGCCATGAAAATCCCAATTATGATCATGAAAAGTCACATGCCATGAAAATAAAGATAGGTAGCCTCATATAGTTGGACATATAGCCTCAGAATCAAGAAGACCTGAATTCAAGTCCTGCCTCTGACATGTCTTATTTGTGTGATCTTGAACAAGTCACCTAACCTGTTAATATCATCTCCATACTCTACACTCCATCCCAGCCCAGCAATTTAAAAATTCTTAGTTATTTTTTTTCTGTGTTAAAACAATTTCTTTTTTTTTAAATTTTTATTTATTTTATAATTATAACTTTTTTTTTTGACAGTACATATGCATGGGTAATTTTTTACAACATTATCCCTTGCACTTACTTCTGTTCAGATTTTTTCTCTTCCTCCCCCAACCCTCCCCCCGCCCCCGATGGCAGGCAGTCTTATACATGTTAAATATATTACAATATATTCTAGATACAATATATGTGTGTAGAACTGAATTTCTTGTTGCACAGGAAGAATTGGATTCATAAGGTAAAAATAATAGTTTATACTCATTTCCCAGTGTTCCTTTTCTGGATGTAGCTGATTCTGTCCATCATTAATCAATTGGAATTGGATTAGCTCTTCTCTATGTTGAAGATATCCACTTCCATCAGCATACATCCTCGTACAGTATCATTGTTGAAGTGTATAATGATCTCCTGGTTCTGCTCATTTCACGCAGCATCAGTTGATTCAAGTCTCTCCAAGCCTCTCTGTATTCCTCTTGTTGGTCATTTCTTACAGAACAATAATATTCCATAACATTCATATACCATAATTTACCCAACCATTCTCCAATTGATGGACATCCATTCATCTTCCAGCTTCTAGCCACTATGAAAAGGGCTGCCACAAACATTTTGGCACATACAGGTCCCTTTCTCTTCTTTAGTATTTCCTTGGGATATAAGCCCAGTAGTAGTATGGCTGGGTCAAAGGGTATGCACAGTTTGATAACTTTTTGGGCATAATTCCAGATTGCTCTCCAGAATGGTTGGATTCTTTCACAACTCCACCAACAATGTATCAGTGTCCCAGTTTTCCTACAGCCCCTCCAACATTCATCGTAATTTGTTCTTGTCATCTTAGCCAATCTGACAGGTGTGTAATGATATCTCAGAGTTGTCTTAATTTGCATTTCTCTGATCAATAGTGATTTGGAACACTCTTTCATATGAGCGGAAATAGTTTTAATTTCATCATCTGAAAATTGTCTGTTCATATCCTTTGACCATTTATCAATTGGAGAATGGCTTGATTTCTTATAAATTAAAGTCAATTCTCTGTATATTTTGGAGATGAGGCCTTTATCAGAACTTTTAACTGTAAAAATGTTTTCCCAATTTGTTACTTCCCTTCTAATCTTGTTTGCATTAGTTTTGTTTGTGCAGAAACTTTTTAATTTGGTGTAATCAAAATTTTCTATTTTGTGATCAATAATGGTCTCTAGTTCTCCCTTGGACACAAACTCCTTCCTCCTCCACAAGTCTGAGAGGTAAACCATCCCATGTTCCTCTAATTTATTTATGATTTCGTTCTTTATGCCTAAATCTTGGACCCATTTTGATCTAATCTTAGTATGTGGTGTTAAATGTGGGTCCATGCCTAGTTTCTGCCATACTAATTTCCAGTTTTCCCAGCAGTTTTTGTCAAATAATGAATTCTTATCCCAAAAGTTGGGATCTTTGGGTTTGTCAAACATTAGATTGCTATTTTTATTCACTATCTTGCCCTGTGAACTTAACCTATGCCACTGATCAACTAGTCTATTTCTTAGCCAATACCAAATGGTTTTGGTGACTGTTGCTTTATAATATAGTTCTAGATCAGGTACAGCTAGACCACCTTCACTTAATTTTTTTTTCGTTAGTTCCCTTGCAATTCTCGACCTTTTATTCTTCCATATGAATTTTGTTGTTATTTTTTCTAGGTCATTAAAATAGTTTCTTGGGAGTCTGATTGGTATAGCACTAAATAAATAGATTAGTTTAGGGAGTATTGTCATCTTAATTATATTCGCTCGACCTATCCAAGAGCACTAAATGTCTTTCCAATTATTTAAATCTGACTTTATTTTTGTGGCAAGTGTTTTGTAATTTTGCTCATATAATTCCTGACTCTCCTTTGGTAGATATATTCCCAAATATTTTATACTATCGACTGTTATTTTGAATGGAATTTCTCTTTGTATCTCTTGCTGTTGGATTGTGTTGGTAATGTATAAAAATGCAGAGGATTTATGTGGATTTATTTTGTATCCCAAAACTTTGCTAAAATTCTGAATTAAAAAATTCTTATTTATAAAGCAGATTCTATTCTACATTCATATAAAAATTTCCTCACTGAGATTGCTCTACAGGCTTAGCCCCTCTCCCTCCACAAAAGGTGGAAAACTTTAAAAAGCAGAGCCATCCAAATGTGAGATTAACTTCATAAAGTGTTGGGTTTCCTGTCACTGGAAGCTAAATGACCACTTTGGGGGCTATTACCCAAGGGATTCTGGCTCTAGCTTGAGTTGGAGAAGATGGGATCCACAGTTCCTTCTGAAACCCCAGTTGTGTAAAATCCCATTATCATTGATAATAAGCGGTCTAGGGACAGGTGAATGTAAATAGTAATTCTGATTCAGTAGTTAGAGGACAAGTAAATACTTATTGTTTATTAGGAAAAAATCATGATTGACCAATGGGCCTTCTCCACCATGAGAACTCTGCCACATGCTTTTTGAATAGATATCCCTGCCATTTCAGTGTCATCTCTTTAGGGATTTTCCCTTTCCTCTGCTGATCTTCAGTTCCACAGGCGGGGGTCTGCATCCACAAAGATAGATTTTGAAAATGCATCAAACTCTACATAGCCTTTCAACAGAATTCTCTATCTAAAGTGTTTTGTATTTCTTGAATTTCACGGTTAGCAATGATGCATCTGATAGGATTAAATATCTTCAAGAAATCTGGTATCAGAGCCAAGGGGCAGCTCTTTGTGGTTAATAACTACTCCCTTTCAAAATGAACATAGTTGGTGCACTCTGCAATAATTTAAGTGGATAGACTCTTCTGTCATGCTCCCAAAGAGTCTAACTGGGCTTCAAAGGCACTCTCGATAAAGTTATGTGAATGGGTATATGTTTGCCCCTATCTCCATGCTACATTTTTTTTAAAAAAGATGTTATGGATCCTGCATTCTATTTTATTTAATTTTTTGCCTCAAACTCTTTAGAAAGCAATTATACAAGCATTTGATATACTTGTCAACTAATACAACTCATGAGCCATGAGATATATATGCTACTGGACAAGATTTGCACTGGAGAGAAGAATTATACCATCTTTTAAAAATACAGACATAAAAGGATGTTTTGGCTACATAAGTCTTCTGGAAATCCAGGAGAGTCATGAGCCAGACAGAAATAATAGAAAAAACTTTGAAGATTTAAGGAAGAGCCTGCTATGAGGAATCATTTCTAAGTCACCACAGAATCTTGGATTTGAAAGGATAAATGGATGCTTTGCTGTTCACAAAGCATATATACATACTCTATGATATGCAGTAAGCATATTGGAATGAACTAATAATGTATCAAATGCCTACTATAAAGTCTTTACAAATATTATCTCTTAGATTCTCACATCAACCATGGGTGGTAGGTGCTGTTATTAGCCATATTATAGTTGAGGAAGCTGAGGCAGAGAGTGGTTAAGTGACATGCCCAGGATCACATGGTTAAAAGGTATGTAGCTAAAACTTCCTGACTTTAGATTCTGCCCTCAACCACTAACCCACCTAACTACCCTTAATACTTTAATAATCTTAACAGCTAATGAAATCCCAAAGTGTAATAGTCTGCCTCCGCAATAGTTCTCTGATCTTTGAGGTCTCTAAGTGAAAGCAGAACACTATTTGAGAATGTAGAAGAGGATTCTCATTCAGGTGTGGTTTGGATTCCATAGCTCCCCAGGTTGTTTCTACTGCTAACAGGCTATGATACTTCCCCATGGTGGAGGGCCACGATCATATATTTTGTAAGTCTTCCTTTTCTCAAATAAAGCAAACCCAGTTCCTTTAATCATTACTCAAGGAATATTCTTGAGGCCTCTTGTCATCCGGAGGAATCTCTCTAGCTTATTCCAATAACCCTGAGGGAGCTTTTAGTTTTCCACAAAGGAGTCAAACCACAAACTCTCATAATCTATGTTAATAATAAACCTCCTAAATTGTCTCTTTTGAATGCAACTATCTAATACTTTTCTTTTTAGAAACATTTCTGTTCAATCCTTTTCTAAGGTCATTTCCTTAAACAAAAGTGAAGGAAAATTACAGTTGAGTTACTCAGGCTTTTGTGTCATTTGCTATCATAATTCTATCTGTCCTGTAAATAGCTGCCCACTGAATTTTTTCCACTCCCCAACAGAGCATTTGCTCTGATAATTCTGTATTCTCTGAATTTCTTTCAGTCCCCAATATAGCATCAAAATGTACTTCCCAAAATGTGGTATCTAGAGCTGAACACAATACTTGGGCAATTCGGTGATGCAGTAGACAGAATGCTAGGCCTGGAGTTAAGTATCTCTGTTGACCTCAGTTTCCTCATCTATAAATTGGGTATAAATAATAGCACCTCCCTCCCAGCATTGTTGTGAGGATCAAATAACATAATTTGTAACGGTTTAGTTCAGTGCTATATAAATATTGTTGTTATTCTTATTACTACTACACTAATTGTGGTCTGAGCAAACCTGTTATAGGAGAGAAAATTTATTCCTACACAGAAAAGAATGGCAAACTCAAAGCATTAGTAGAAGAACTTAAAATATGATTCAATAACTTAATTTGTAATTACTGTTGTAACCTATTTAAACGCACCCTCCTTGTCAGAATATAAAGCAGTTTGCAGGCTACTAATTAGGTATTTTATGTATCACCTTGCCTCTGAACTGCCTAAACAACTCTTAGTACCCCTCTGTGGCTAAAACATCTTGTTGGTGATCCATCTTCTCTGAGATCGCTGGAGAGTATTCCACCCACTCTTGCCATTATCTTGCTCTGACCCGATGGGACCTCTAGACCTCCTTAACAAGTCATCTCCAAGCTTGGATGATTCTATCTTGGTACTTGGTACTTGGATAAGTACTCGCTTGCCTAAGGTCAGCAGGAACAAACTCCAGTAAGGACATACCAACTTGTGTACACAAGACCCATACTTTAGATGCCAGGTGCTTACGGATGTCATGATGCTGATAATGTGAAGGACTTTCTCACTGTTACATAATACCATCCAGACAGTCAAAATAAGAACTGAGCCAAAAGTAATCTTTTGTTTTAATTGACACTGTATCCGTCCTCCTGATGTTGCTACAGAGTATGAGAAGGCTGGGAGCCACTCAAGGTTCGCCATATTATACAAAAACAGGAAGAACTTTTAATACTGGCTCATCACATGTCTGGAATCAAGCCTCAGAGATCCCATCTGGTTAACTAGAACCAACTTTGGACATGCTCCCTGGGATGGACCTTTAGGTCACTTCGCCCTCTGCTGCATAGGAAACAGGCACAGACAAAAAAGAGAAAATGTATTGCTATCAAGTCAGCTAAAGTTCATATATACATGGTGCAATGGATAGATCTGGCCCTAGAGTCAGAAAGACCTGAGCTGAAACCTGGTCTCAAACACTTAGCACTTACTAGACAAGTCATTTAACCCCAATTACCTCTCAAAATAAAAAAAATAATAAAGTTCATAAACATTACCTGTGCACTCATGGCCTTTTGTTGTTATTGTCGTTTTATTGTTTCAGCATGTCTGAGTCTTCAAGACCCCCTTCTGGAGTTTCCTTCACAAAAATACTGAAATGGTTCTCCCTTGTCTTCTCCAGTTCATTTTAGAGATGAGGAAACTGAGGCAAGCAGGGTTAAGTGACATGCCCAGGGTCACACAGCAAGTAAGTGTCTGAGGTCAGCCTTGAATTTGGGTGTTTCTAATTCTAGGTCTAGTACTCTATCAATTATACCACCTAATTGCCTTAATTAGGTTACCACTAATGACTTAGTTCTTTTTATTATTTTTACCAAAATTCTAAAATGAAAAGACATACAATAAAGGACAGGTACACTGATAGCTGAAAGTCAAAAGAAAAAACAAAATAAACAGCAACAACAATAACTTGATTTTTAAAAAAGCAGAATAATTTGAAAAGGAATAGTAGCTCAGAGCCAAATTGGTTAAGTGGCAAACAGCCCACAAACAAGTCACTATAATCTATGTTCATAATAAGCCCCTCAAAGTTGTTGCTGTTTGGGGGTGTTTTTTTAAGCAGACTTATTTGAAATATTTTACTGAACAAGATAGGGAACTATAACATTTTTTAAAGAAAGATTTCCATCCTTAATAGATTTTAAATGATACTTTTTGCTTCTTTGAGGGGGGACACTTAAAGGGACAAGCTACAATTTGGGGGGAAATTCCCTTAAGTAGAACACCACATTCTTAAAACTAGTTGTTACTGTTTGCTTCCTGGTTTGGTCTGAATCCAGCAATTTAAAGAAGACATTTTCTTCTCCAATTTTCTTCAGTGTTCATGACTGTTTATAAAGTGCTAAGCACAACTTTCTGTAACCCCAAGGCTCCCAACAAGTTTCAATGTCTCCCCCTTCTCCATAACCTTTTCCTGGCCCCTGTTCATCTCCCCCACTCCTTCACCTTTACCCTCAGCACCCTTACATAGCTGTCACCGGCTCTGAGCTGGAAAAGTTTCTGGGGAATTAAAAATGAGATATGCAGACATCCATCTCTAAATGTCAGTTTCTATTACAGCGAACACAAAACTTTTCAACTGGAATCCTAACGGGGACGGGGAAAGCTGCTGTGGGGATGTCTTTCACAATCTCAGAACTCCAGTACATATCAGTGCAGCCAGGGCTGTTTTGAATGTTTTAAGGTTGTTTGTTTTAATGGGCTTGTTCCAAGTGAGGCGCATGGTTTTGAGAAGTGAAATGCCAAAGATAACAGCAAATATGCAAGGAAAAGGGAGAGAAGATCAAAGCCAGCATATATGAGTATTCTGAATAAGAACCTGCACAACATTAGGCAAAGCAAAAAGGCTGAAGTAAAGAACAAGATATAATGTGGCTAGCTGCTTAAACACACACACACACACACACACACACACACACACACACACACACACACACAACACACACAGCAAGCAGATTGACTTGGGGCCCTGCATATATTTTGCATTTCTTTTGGGTGACTTCGTTTTCTATCAGCACAGAATTCTGTCTCTAAACTGTTTACAGCTGCACTGGAGTGGGCTTTGGTGACGATGTTGTTTCAAAGTAATTTTCTAAAAGAAACACTCTGATTACTGTTCTCTGTCATTAGCTACTATGATTTGTTTTCAAGGTTGATGGCCATCATGAAAATTACATTTAGACACGAAATTGTTTTGTACTCTAGGTCAGCAGAAGCTCAGCCTTAAACATGCAGCACTTTTGAGAATCTGGTTGAGATTAAAAAGAGTATGCCATTTCCTTTCTAAAGATAATGGAAGCTGATTATTTTCTATTATTGCACTTTAGAATTTACATAGCACTTACATGGCCAAGTGCATTATAATCATTTATTAATTAGCCATCATAATGCCTATGTGCAATAGGCTATCATGGTTTTTTGTTTGTTGGTTTTTTCTTATTTATGGATTAGTAATTGAGGGTGGAGGTTGTGGAGGGGGAGACAGAGAGAGACAGAGAGACAGAGACACATTCAGAAGCAGAGAGGAGAAAATGAGAAGTTTAAAGTACAGAGTAAAGAGAGGGAAAGGAGAGAGGGAAAAGAGGGGAGAAGAGAAAGATGAGGGAGAAGAGGATGAGAAGGAAAGAGAAAGGAAAAGGGGAGAGAAAGAAAGGTAGAAGAGGAGAAAAATAGAGAAGAAAAAAGGAGAAGGGGAAATAAGAGAGAAGGAGAAAGGAGAAGGGAGAAAGGAGAGAGAAGGAGAAAGGAGAAGGGGGAAATAAGAGAGAAGGAGAAAGGAGAAGGGGGAAATAAGAGAGAAGGAGAAAGGAGAAGGGAGAAAGGAGAGAGGAGAAAGACAAAAGAGGGGAAAGAGGGAGAAAGGAGGATAGAAGAGGGAAAGAAAGAGAGAGGAAGAAAGGAAAGAGAAAGAGAGAAAAGAGAAAGGGGAAAGAGACACAGAGAAACAGACAGAGAGACAAAAATACATAGGAGAGAGACAGAGACAGGGAGGCAGAAAGAAAAGGAGAGTCTAGTATGGTTGCCATTTTTTTTTTCCAGGCTGCTCCTTCCAACTAGGGCCTGCACAGGCTGGCTTCATTATTTTGTTTGAAGTGTTGTGTTTGAAGTTCTCAAAATTCAAGTAGAAAAGGGTGCATTGCCAAAGCCAAATAGAAATGATTTTTAGATTATTTGATGTTGCTGATTTGCCCCATTATAGCCTTCCTTCTTTAGCGTGTATAATCAAGAATTGACTCCCGAGGTTTGGCTGTGGGTTCCAAGTTTAAAGAAAGCAACAGGTTCACCTAAACTTAGAGCATGGGAGAAAATTCTGAGAGGATAATTAAATTCAAAGGGAAGAAAGCCAGAATAGGTCAAGAAAACTGATTAGAGATTTTAAAATTACTAACTAAATCACAGATAATTCAGAATTAGAGCTGGGGGGGAAAGAAGCAAACAAAGATGTTTTGATTCTATAGCAGAATATAGCTCTAACATAATTATATTTCCTTCAGAGTATCATAGCTTTAGAATTTGGTCAATTTGTTCAATTAGTTCTATTCTCTCCTCTTTTTCTGAAACTGGATCTCCCTATTTCACCCAGGTAGAAGGTCAGTGACCATTCACAGGCCTTTTTTTCTTTGTTTGAGTAGACCAATTGATCTCTTCTTAAGGAGACCAATGGCCATTAGCACCTGAGGGCTCACCTCATGGGTGCCAGTGTATAGCCAGATCAATTCTGGCTCTATTATTCTACCTCAGAACTCTTGAACTCAAGGAATCTGTCTTAAACCACGCCAGTGGTGGCGAGGACAGGGCTGAGATATCAGATCCACTCAACCTTCCCTTTTACAAGAGAACACAAGGACAGAAAAGGGGCACAATTTGAAGGAATCAGAATTTGAATCCAGATTTTCTGACATTAAATCCGACCCTCTTCCTACTTTATGAAGTAGTTAAAATTTTATTGTTGTTCAATCATTTCAATCATATCCAGCTCTTCATGATTCCATTTGGAGTTTTCTTAGAAATGCAGGAATTGTTTGTCATTTGCTTTTCCAGCTCATTTTACAGATGAAGAAACTGAGACTAATAGTGTTAAATGACTTGCCTACAGCTAGTGTCAGAGGCCATATCTGAACCCAGATCTTCTGCCTCCCAGCCATCCATTATACCATCTAGCTGCTGCCTGTTCAAATAGGTTCTTTCTATATAAACCATTTCCATTAACAATAATTAATTAAATGGTTATATATGTTGAATGTAGATGAGAAGTTACAATATTGTTGCTTACAATAAATGCTTATTGGGTTGAATTACTTAAAATGGGAATGTTGAAAAATTCACTCACCAGATAGATGTTTTAGTTCTTTGAACTCAAGTTAAACAATATTGATAAAATGCATAGCACTATGCTTAGCACATATTGCATTTAACAAATATTTTAAAAGCATAAATTAGAAGGTTATTTGATATGAACAAGACATGAGAAGTTTTAGATAGATCATAATGTTATGCTCTAATCTAATTGGTCCTAGCAAAAAGGGAATATGACATTCAATAATTTTTAGAAATTATATAAAAAAATTATTTACTTTGGAACTTCCCTGGGCAGGATCTCTCTAAATTTTATGTAGATGATAATCAGCAAGAACTATATTTATCTCCTAGGTGACATTGTGCGCCACTCCAATATTTTTGCCAAGAAAACTCCAAATGGGGTCACAAAAAGTTTGACATGATTGAAAATGACTCAATAGCAGTAACAACCACATGAACCTAGTCAACAAAATGACTGAGTTCTGGTAAATACCCCACTCACCCTGCATTAGGGGAGAAGTTGGGAAGTGACAAATTCTGCATGGTCTTTAGAGTGGGCCACGCTTTTTTCCCCTTCTCTCTCTCTCTGAATGACCACATTTGCCTTGTTAGCCTACTAGGTTTGTTTAGTGAGGATTTATCCTATTAGGAGAGCTCTGCCTTTCTAACTCCTGGAAACCTCACTTTCTTCTTGAATGGGCAAAAATTTCACTGAGTCTTTGCCTCCTGACCTTGGCTTAAGACAATAGGCCACTCATATAAATGAAGAGGCATTCTTATTCATATAGAGTGAGTTTTGCCTTTTCTATAGAATCAATAAAAGGAATAAAACAATTTTCAACAGAACGTCTGCCTCTTGGTTGCCTACACATATGGCTTTCTTAGACCCAAACTATTCCTACTAGTACATAAGAATATTTCAAACATAAGAATTTTAGGAAATGCTTCAGGTGCCTATGCTAGCCATGCAAGGGGAAACACATTTTAGCCTGATTTATCGCTTTCCTTTTTCTATGACCAGAGGAGGTTCATGGAATAAAATAGAATTCTTAAATGCTATAAAATTCATAGTCTTCTGGAGTAAGGGGTAATTGTCAATAAGGGGCAATTGTCAATGTTCAAATCATGGCAAATGTAATTCACAGCACCAAGAAATCCCAATTCTTCATTTGTTTAGTGGAGACATTGAATGAAAAACTAAATCAGTTTGGTTGTATCAAAAAAAAAGCATTTAGTGAAAAAAAAGAGAAGCCCTTGACTCTAAGGATGAAAAGAACAAAGATCATCATCACAGATTGTGATCAACTAAGCTAACCACCAGCCTCAGATGGCTTTTTTTGTTCCTTTGGGATGTACTTTTTGATTTTCTTCCTGTTCTTCAATACTTTATTTATCAAGAAGTCTTCCTTTTCAAATGTAACTGACAATGGAAATGTCTATGATACTGTATTCTTTTGTCACAGCTTTATTTCAGTCTGGACAAAGATCCTCGACTGGTATCTATTTTGACTTCCTTTCCATCCAGGAATATTTCTTAAAACAAATAACCATCAAACCTACTTCCTCCCTTTTTCCTCCCTAGCTCCAATAAGTCTTGGGACCTCCTGACTTCCCCCCCCCCGCCTTGTTTGCATATGGGTGCCCATCCTGCACTTGGTCAGCACTTGGTCAATTTAAGTTTTCTTTCCCTCTGAACACCAGCAACAGCCTCATCCTTGGAAATCTGAGGTTGGTTGAAGTGTCGTGTTTTTTTGGCTAACACTCTTGGTCACGAGATACAATTCCATAGTATGGAGAATGCAAACTTCTGTTGCCAGCATTCTTTGGGGTTCTTTCCCCTGGTAGGAACAAGATCCATAGTAATGTATACGTTCTTGCTCCCAGAAGATCTAAAACTTGAAGTATCCATTCTGTACTCAGTTCCTGGTCAAATGAATCATTTCTTCTCTGTGGAACAGCTTAGTTTCCAATCACAGAGAATTTAAGATACCAAATTCTCCCTAATATCCAATTCATACTCTACCACCAGCCTTCAAGCATTTATTAAGCACCTACTATGTGCTAGGCACTGTGCTAAGTATTTTACAAATATTATCTCATTTGATTTTCACAATAACTTTTGGAGGTAATTGTTATTATTATCCCTACTTTACAGGTAACTAATTTTTTTTTCCTATAAAATAAGGCAATCTCCTTTTTACAAGTGAGGCAGACATAGGGTAATCCCTGAGTCACACAGCTAGTCCGAGGCTGAATTTGAACATAGTCTTCCTAACTTCAGGCCCAGTTCTCTATCTCTTATGTCACCTAGCTGCCTCAAATATTCAAATTACCCAATATGTGAAAAATCGTCAGTCTAAGATGTTGGGATTTTTTCCCTGAAAAAAAATTTTTATTGCTCTGTTAATGTACTAGAAGAAATAACTGATTTTTTGGTCAATGTAGAAATTTAGTTTCTATTAAATTTACATGTTATTATTTATTATTTGTAGCTCTTCTCATGTTTATGAAATGTTTGTTTTTAATTATTTCTTAAGCTGGGTTCTCTTCAAATTAAAAAAATATATATTATTTTATTCTTTCAAAAAAGGACTATATCTACGGTAACTTATAACCCAAACTGTCTAAGAAATAAGGTATTCTAAATGAATGTATTTTCTAGTTTAAATGAAGGTAATCCTTTTCAATATAACAACTTTGACATTTTAAACATTTGTGATGGAATCATTCTAAAATATATTGCACATTTCCTACATTAATGAATTAACATAACGTATATATATATATTTTTATTTTATTTTATAATTATAACATTTTTTGACAGTACATATGCATGGGTAATTTTTTACAACATTATCCCTTGCACTTACTTCTATTCAGATTTTTTCCCTTCCTCCCCCAACCCCCTCCCCCAGATGGCAAATAACGTATATATTTTAACCTTTTTTTTTTTAATGACTTAGGGACATATGACCACCTAGCTATAATTCAGTAAAGCTTTGATGTTGCCTGAGGCTTACAAAGTTTCAATGGCTGACCCATGTTCCCAGCTGATAAATATTAGGAACAAGATTTGAACCCAAGATTTTTCTTGACCATTGGCAGCTTCATTTGGACAAAACGGAGTCTTCTGTTTGTTGTAATTCACTCTGGGACTTGTGGGTATCTTTGTACAAATTGGGTGAGATAAAACCCAAAAGGAAATCAGAGAGCAGCCAAGGAAAGTTGGGGACTCCTGACTTGAAGTTCCTCTGCCTATTCCTATCTATAATACATGATGCCTCTTAGAATTAATTACTCCAAATTCTCCTCAAACTACTATCATTATCTTGAGATTATCTTCTCTTTCTTTCATGACTGTCTCTGTTAAAGGTCTATTCCTCACCACCCCTATTTCAGCTTCTAGTCTCTGACACTATTTCTACTGACCTTCTATGTGGCCTTTCCGGTCTTCTGGCCCTTCTCTTCCTCTTTCTTCCTTATCTCTTCCCCTCTCTCTTTCCTGTCTCTTTCCCATGATTCTATGTTTTGAGTCCAAATTGACTAGTAGTCCTTCTCCTGGTTGATTAATCTAGCCAATGCCATTATACTTTCTGCCATTTAAACATCTTTTCATGTTGTCACCTATTTTTGTTACAGTTTGGCTGTGCCCCTTCTCCACTAACTTCCTGATTTCTAACTGTTCTAGAGAATTGAATATACTAGATATTAGGTGGATCTAATAGTAGTATTAAAAGGGAAAAATTTGGAACACAAAGTATTACAAAAATGAATGTTGAAAACTATCTTTATATATATTTGGAAAAATAAAATATTATTTAGAAATAAAAATAGTACTATTACATTCCTTGCTCAACATTAGAAATAGAGATGATATTATTAATGGAAATGGAATTAAAGAAGAGGTATTATCACTGCATTCTAAGCACAGGGAAGCCTTTCCCTTTGACTTCCTTTCTCTCCTGCATGTGTTGTATCCCCATTGTAATGCGAGTACCTTAAGAAGAAAGACTCCCTTACTTTTCTATTTGCAGCTCTTTTGCTTAGCATAAAGTTGTGTTTAGTAGGTTATCAATAAATACTTTTTCCTCCATTCATCTGAGTAATTTTAGTGACATTAGTTTTATCCTTATGATTTACACAATTTTAATAGGAAAATTGAGTAATTTCATGCTTCTCAGAATCATAAGGGCAATTTATCTGCTGATAGAATACTGATATTCTGACAGGTGTAAACAAAGCTGGTGAAAATTTGATGGGATGCCAAACTTTTTGGCAAGGTTGCTTAAGGTGGAATTTCCCAACAAGTGAATCTCTTCCAAAATGGAATGGACTAAAACAATAGAAATGGAAAGAACCATAAAAAAACAAATCAATGGGAAATAAATACTGCAAAATTTGCAATGACCAAGTTTAGCCCCAGAGAATATGCTTGAGAAAGCCCCTTTTCCAGTTTCTTTATAGAAATGGGGACTGGGTTTGTGTGTGTGTGTGTGTGTGTGTGTGTGTGTTTCTAAGAATAAATATACTTAACATATATATATACATATATATGTGCATGTATTTGGCACATACATATATACACAATATATAGAGAGTTACATAGAAAAACACACATATAAACATATAGAGATACATACATATATACATATATGTACACAAACACACACATATATAGATATACACAAATACGTGCACACACATACACAAACATATCTGTTAGATTTGTTGAGTTGTTTTTTCCCTCTGTTCTTTATTATAAAAGATTATTGTCTAGGAAAGGAATAGTGGGGAGACATATTGGGAAATGTATTTGAGTGATATGGAAACAAAAAAATCAATAAAACGCTTATATTTTTAATGGAATGGATTGCCCTAAGAGCCTCCATGAGTATAAGTCTTCATGTTCAGCCTGTCTAGCTGACCTCTTGCCCACTTCTTGTAATGGAGATTCATATTCCAGACAGAAAGTTGAATGAGATGGTCTCTAGGATTCCTTCTAATATTAAGATTTTAGGATTGGCATTGGTGATCTTAGCCTGGAAGAATATTTGGGCTTTCTTTATGCATTTACCCACCAAATGATATAAAAGGTATGAATAGGAACAGCTGGAGGGGGGAAAAATGACTTCCTGGAACTAAAGCTAATGGATGGGTTAATAGAGAACTTTATAAAGTGTCTAGAGACCTGCACCCTGTGGTGGGTGATTCTGATGTAGGAGAGCTTTTCTATTAAGATGAATAGATCACACCAGGAGAGCTCTAAATGTGGCTTAGAACATGCATGTGCAGCTCCTTCCTTAAGAAGTGTGAATAACCTGTCAGGGAGGCAGCTGTTTCCTGGTCCTTCCCTTCTTGAGCAATTCTCAGGACAAGCGCAAACATGACAACCACAGTTGGTTACTAGGGGAGTTAATGATTCCAAGCTCAAAAGGAATGACTTCTTTTGAATGATCAATTTGACAAAAGTCCCCCTGAAGCAACACTTTTTTCAAACAGCTCCCCCCTCTCCCTTCCCCACCCTCCCAACTGAAATTAGTAACTGTATATTACTTCAAACTGAATCTCATGCTTTTTCCATATTTTCTTTTTAGGACATATTCAGATTGCTTTAAAGTAGAGTTGTCTGGAAATCACTTATAAATTTCCATTTATGTGACCTGAAAGCTTCCTGGTAAATATTTGCCAGAAAACTATCACTCCAACTATGAATGAGAACAATCTGGGTTAAGAAGCATTCCTCCTACTGAGATTATAGGTTGTGAGTAAAGAATACCCGATGTGGTATTTTAGGAGTATCAGAAAGTCCTTCCAGCCCCCAGATCTCTGAGTCTGATGTCTGATATGCTATGATTAGGGATTACTCACAGTTCTTTCCTTTGGGGTTCTCTGAAAAATGCTAGTGTCCTCTTCAGGGTAAATAATATTCACACCTTCATGTGAATAAATGTTCTTTGGTTCCTTCTATGTCAGGGTCATCAGAGCAGGATGACAGGACCAAGTACCTGGACAGGTGACTCTGTTCATGGAACAATATTTGTAGTCTATCTGATATAGTAGAAACTGCCAGGATTCGAACATTGGCAGGAATAGCCACCGAGAACCCAGGGTTACCTTCAGGACATGGTGATATACTGGAGGAGGGGGTGAAGAGAGACTCAGACAATTGTGAAGAAAACTGGTGAGCTGGAGAGTGGCCTAGAGATCAGTTTACATAAGATGAACCTGGGGCCCAGGAAGACCAAGTAGCTTGGAGGTCACACAGGTAGATTAGAGCAATGCCAGGTTCTCTGACTTCAAATCCAGACCTCATTCTCCTGCCTTCTGCTGCTTCATTGGCAGGGGAGCCTAAACACAAGCTGCTCTTCTCTATTTCTTCTCCAGCCTTGATGCCAGGATCTTGGACTGTTTTACATCTATCAAATCCAATTTTCTCCAGAGTATCAATCAGTCCCTGATGGAAATTTAGGTCCTTAGGGAGTAACACTAATTCTGGCAGACCATTAGGGACTCGTTTGTTTGACCAAATGATTCTAGAAGGTGGAAGAGCCTCTCTACAATTTTATTCTCTCTACAATTTTAGCCAATTAACACCCTGAGAAGTCATTAATTCATTATTGAATCTCATTGAAAGGGACTAGTGACAAATAGGGTAGGCTGTGCAAACTCAACTGCCCACCAAACAAAACAAGTTGTGTAGGACTTAGAATTAGAAGAGACTTTAGAAAGTATCGGGTAGTCCAAATCTCTTTTTTTATACTTGAGGAAATTGAAGCCCAAAAAGGTTGACTTTACTAAAATGATATGGCTAGTTGACCCAGGAATACGAATCTAGATCATCTGAAAAAAAGAAAGAAAGGAAGGAAGGAAGGAAGGAAGGAAGGAAGGAAGGAAGGAAGGAAGGAAGGAAGGAAGGAAGGAAGGAAGGAAGGAAGGAAGGAAGGAAGGAAGGAAAGAAGGAAGGAAGGAAGGAAGGAAGGAAAGAAGGAAGGAAGGAAGGAAGGAAGGAAGGAAGGAAGGAAGGAAGGAAGGAAGGAAGGAAGGAAGGAAGGAAGGAAGGAAGGAAGGAAGGAAGGAAGGAAGGAGGGAAGGAGGGAAGGAGGGAAGGAGGGAAGGAGGGAAGGAGGGAAGGAGGGAAGGAAGGAAGGAGGGAAGGAAGGAAGGAAGGAAGGAAGGAGGGAAGGAGGGAAGGAGGGAAGGAGGGAAGGAAGGAAGGAAGGAAGGAAGGAAGGAAGGAAGGAAGGAAGGAGGGAAGGAAGGAAGGAAGGAAGGAAGGAAGGAGGGAAGGAAGGAGGGAAGGAAGGAAGGAGGGAAGGAAGGAAGGAGGGAAGGAAGGAAGGAAGGAGGGAAGGAAGGAAGGAAGGAAGGAAGGAAGGAAGGAAGGAAAGAAAGGAGGAAGGGAGGGAGAGAGGAAGGGAGGGAGGGAGGGAGGGAGGGAGGGAGGGAAAAAAAAGAGATTTATTAAATGCCTATTATATGCTAGATGCTGTTCTAAAGCCCTTTCTAGTATTATCTTATTTGATCTTCACAACAACCTTGAGAGGTTGGTATTATTACTAGGTTTTTAAAAAGTTGTCTTGTTTTGTTTTTTGCTAAGCCAATTGGGGTTAAGTGACTTGCCCAGGATCACACAGCTAGGAAGTGTTCAGTGTCTGAGACCAGATTTGAACTCGGGTCCTCCTGATTTTAGGGTTGATGCTCTATCCAATGCACCAGCTAGCTACTTCAATTATTATTCTTATGTAATTGAAGAAACTAAGGCAGATAGCAGTTAACTGGTTTGCACATGGTCTTACATCTAGTTAGTAAGCATCTGAGACTACATTTGAACTCTGATCTCAGGCCCAGCTTTCTCTCCATTGTGCTAATTTGTTATATACAGTTATATACAAAATATATAAAACAGACACATTTTTGAAGCAAAATGGAAAAAAGTATAATTATACAATAGTGTCCTAAACAATTTTTAGAGAGAGATTATCTACCTACCAATAAGAACATCACAGCCTTTTCTAGTTATAGGCCCAGTGAAGGAAAAGCACCACCTATATCACCAACAGGTAACAAACCAAAGATCACCATGGCATTGACTTTTTTCTATAAGTTTAGGTGGATCTACAGGAATCTTGTTGACTTGTTGACTCTTGAATCTGCCAATATTTTTTTGCTTAGCTTTGGATTTTTGCTGAACTTGCAGCATCCTCTGAATATCTCCTTTTTTCTCTCTATCTACTCACTCCTACCCCCCAAGACACCCTTCTCATTATCACTTTATAAGAGCCTTTACAATTTACAGAATTCATGCATATCACCTCATTGGACATTCTCTCACCAAAACAAGATAGTTTTCCATGGTGAACAGTATGATTTGCTAACTTTTTCTTCATATTTATCCTAGTGCTGTCACAAAAGTTCTACTCATAAAACACTTTCACAATAATTTGGATCTCTGTTTCTTTTTTACAGAAAAGTGTAATTGGTATCAGGAACATTTAGTCACAAGCATTCCACACTATTGTATTGACCTGTTGATATTTTAGACTCCTATTATTTCAAGTACTGTGTCTGATAAGAATGTAAATCAAAAATTTTGATATGCTAACAACTTATATCTTAGATTTCACACATTCTACTGCAGAAAACTTTTATGTGTCTCCTTCCCTGAGTTCCATAAGCAAATAGAACCAGAGTAGGGATTCTTAACTTGGGGTACATGTAATAACAACCGCACAAGAATTCTATGGATAGATTTTAGGAGGTCCGTGAATTGCAAGGGGAAAATTACACCTTTATTTCAAAAGAATAATTTTCCTTTTTCATCCTGTGGGTTATATTTTTACATATTTAAAAACATGATTCTGAGAATGAAGGAGGCAAGTCTTTGTGTGCTAGGAACTATACTAAGCACTTGACAAATAATATCTCATTTGACATTCATAGCAATCTTGGGAGGTAAGGAGCAATTATTTATTATCTTATGGGTGATGAAACTGAGGCAAACAGATGTTAAGAAACTTGCCTAGGTCAACAATCAATAAATGTCTGAGGTTGGTTTTGAAATATGGTCTTCCAGACTCCAAGCCCAGCTGTCTATCCACTGGTCCGGTGCTCTGTTGCCCTCACATTCTCTTCTAAATCTTGCAATCTGTCTTCTTCATCAATCAACTGAAACTTCTCTTTAGTTACCAATAATCTATTAAATGCAAAATCTAATAGTTTTTTCTCAATTTTTATCCTTCTTCACCTCTCTGCAACTTTCAATGCTGCTTACCTTCTTCTCCTAGATACTCTTTTCTCTGAGTTTTTGAGACACTATCCTCTTCTTCCTGGTTCTCCTCCTATCTCTCTGTGCTTTCTCATTATCCTTTGCTGATTTTTAATTCATGTTACATCTACTAGACTTAAGCTTCTTAAATGATGGAGCACTACTCTATATGGGACTGTGTAACTGAATGTGGCAGTGGCAAAATTTTGGGAAGAGTAAAAAATTTCTGAATTCTCTACCTGCTGAGATTTTATTTTTTATATGAAAATAAACAAATACATCCATTTCATTTGTATGCAAATTTGCTTTTGTCTTTAATAAATAATAAAATTATATGTGTACAAAGGGATTATTTTAAATTATTTATTATTCATAAATGTTTGATTTGTATATCTATTTTATATACTCATACCCAGAGTAGTATAAAAATTTCTTGACTAAAAACAAGTCACGAGTGGAAAAAGTTTAAGAAATTCTATCATAGATATCCCCAAAAGTTCTGCCCTTTGTTCCCTTCCTGTTACTCTCTCTACTAGTTCACTCCCTTGACAATATTTCTGTGTAAATCATTCCCAGATCTATGCAACCAGCTGTAGTTTCTCTTCTGAAATAATGTCCTGCATCACAAAGTGCCTTTTAGGTATCAAGAATTGATATTTCTTAAGAGTTTCAAACAACATATCTAAAACATGATCTTATCCCCAAATTCCCCTCACTTCCAAACATTATTTCTATTAAGGATAGTACTAGACTCCCAGTCATCCAAGCTACAAATTTGGTGTCACCCTTGGTTAACACTTGTACACACACACACACACACACACACATACCCTTCCCCATACAAATCCATTGCCAAATAATAGCATTTGTAGAACACTTTGTTTTGCAAAACACTTTATAAATATTACCTCATTTTATTTATTCTCACAGCAAGCCTGAGACTTTAGTACTATTATTGTCCCATTTTAAACATTAAAAAAGCATTAAAAGATTCATTAACTTGCCTTACTATCACATTTCTAGTAAACATTTTAGGTTAGATTTGAACTCAGGATTTCCTGGCTCCAACTCTCAATCTATTCACTATACCACCTTTCATATATACCTCTATATGCATTATATACATTTCAGCTGCACCTTCACAACACCTCTCATCTAAGTCTTCCCTTCTATACTCACATTGCCTTCACCCTACTACAAGTCTTCAAAGCCTTTCACTTGAATTATTACAGTAATTAGTGCTCCCACTTCTAATCTTTCTCCTTCCTAATACATCCTCCACATAGCTGCAAAATTGATATTCCCAAGGTACAGGTCTGACCATGCCCCTCCTTGCTTAAGAAGTGGGGGCGTCTCTTTTTTGCCTCTAGGATAAGACACAAACTCCTCCGTTTGGCATTTAAAGCCTTTCACAATCTAACTCCAAGCTATTTTTCCAGATTGACTTCACATCCCTGCCATCCTAAACCCTCATCTGGCACAAATTTCGTACAAATAAAAACTTTTCCCTCTTTTATCTCTATGGGATACAAACCTGATAGTATTGTTGCTGGATTGAAGGGCATGCAAAGTTTTATGGCCCTTTGGACATATTTCAAATTGCTCTTTAGAATGGTTGGATCAGTTCACAACTTCACTAATTGTATATTAGTGTTCTAATTTTCCCACATCCTCTCCAATATTTGTCATTTTCCTTTTTGGTCATATTATTCAATCTCATAAATGTGAGGTGGTACCTCAGAGTTCTTTTAATTTGCATTTGTCTAATTAATAGTGATTTAGAACATTTTTCATATGACTATAAATAGCTTTGATTTCTTTTTATTAAAACTGCCTGTTCATATTCTTTGACTGTTTATCAATTGGGGAAATGACTTGTATTCTTCTAAATTTGACTTGGTTCTCTATATATTTAAGAGATGAGGCTTTTGTGATTAAAAAAAAATTCCCTAGTTTTTTTTAATTTTCCTTCTAATCTTAGTTGTATTGGTTTTATTTGTACAAAAACTATTCATTTAATATAATCAAAGTTATTAATCTTATAATCTTGCATCTTGTAATACTGATGAGAATAATGATGATGGATAACGGGGGAGAAGGCAAATCTAGTGAATTTCAATTTTGTTTCTTTTTGCCAAGATGGTAGCAAGAAGGTAGAGAACCAACCTTGAAGCCAGAAAAGTATAATATTGGGGCCAAAAACTTACACTGACACAATTGGCTATGTGATCCTGGACATATCCCTCATCTTCTCGTGCTATAGGCAATTCTCTAAGACTAAATTGCAGAGAAGGTTCTGACCTGCCTTCGAGAGGGAATTTCTTCACCTGGGAGTTTCCCAGACAGTTGAAATCACACAAATATCCCATTCCCTATCCATGTCTGTATCTATCAGGATCCTCTATCAGGATATTTAGACTGAAAAGTACAAAAAGGAGAAAAGTTAACAGGAAATAGAAAGTCATGTAATGGGAAGATAAGAAAGTATCCCCAGAACCCTGAAAAAAAACTTGGGGATATGATTGCTGAGCTGTGATCAATGATCTTTGAAAATGATGAGAACAGGAGAGTGCAGTAACAGGACCGGAAACATATAAATGTTCCTATTGTGAACAGGGGCAAGAAAAGGGATTCCTCAAACTTTAGCCCAGTGAACCTAATTCCAATTCCTGGAAGAAATCTTAAGAGCTTATTATTAACAGGATGGCTTAAGAGCCCTTCAAAAGCAACAACCTTTAAGACTTCCCATCATTTCATCAAGATCAAGTCATGCCAGACTAATCTCATCACACACACCCCCTTTTTTGGATACAGTTCCTAGATCATAGAAAGCTGGCAGATATAGTACACATGAAACAGCACAGTATAATTAATAAATGACCAAACATTAGTCAGGAAGACTAGGATTCAAATCCTTCCTATAGTCTAACTCATTCTGGCTATGTTCATTCAACCTCTCGGAGCCTGTTTCTTTATCCATAAAATTGGGACAAACATACCTGTTATATCTGTTTTACAAGGTTGGTGTGAGAGTCACAGTATAAAATGTATAGAAAGAATATTTAAACCCTTAAAATTGTTAATGTTCAGTCATGTCTGACTGTGTGTGATCCTATTCAGGATTTTCTTGGCAGAGATGCTGGAGTGATTTGTCATTCTTGACTCTAGGCCTGGAACTCTCTCCATTTGCCATTTACCTTCCCATAAACTTATACAGTATGAAGTCTAGAGAAGACCCCATCAGGATTTTCAGGGGACAGAATATACACAGGAGGACACTGACAAATGTATACCAGGCCTGGAATGGATTCCAATCCTCAATAAGTACTCCCATCAATAAGATCCCAGAGATATCAATGTGTCAAACAGGTAAGTATCCAAGTGTACCAATTTAAAATGAACAAAAGATGTCAGATGCAGGGATGCTCTACCATGAATTTCTAATCTTGAGAAGAGTTCCCAGAAACAGAAAGGCTCAGTGGATTAGATTTTTTATAGTAATAAGACATGCATTTTGGACCACAGAGCCTGCCATGATGTGTCATATATTCCTTAAACAGACAGTTCAAATATTAAACTGAAAAATTCTCTTTATTTCAGGTGAAGATCAAGCCCACTTTTAAACCCCTAAGACAGTCTATAGTAGGTTTAGAAGTACTTTATTTATAAGCTAGGGAGCTTTAGCAGTGCAAAGAGTACTCTTTCACCACAAATATATGCATGTATTATGGATTAAAAGTTGCACACTGGTGCTAAAGATAAGCTCTCCAATATAGACTAAAAATAACTGCCACATCTACTGGCAAAATGATAATGAGGAAAAGGCTGAAGAAAGTCTCTGAAGCATCCTGATTAGAGAACAAAGATTTCTATTTCTCTTTGAACCTGGGAATTTCCACATTCCAATTCAGTTCAGAATCAATGCTAACAAGATAGAACATATATGTGTCAATGTATATATATGCATATTGTGTGTATATATATGTGTGTATCCCATTATGTATAAAAATTATATTTGTATCTTTTTAAAAAGACATTTGTGGATAACATTAATTCATTCATAAAGTTGAATCTTTGGCTTTAATTTCAAAACTGATCTAGCCACCCAGACTGATCAGAATTCTGACCACCCAATTTGAATTTATATTATTTGAGCAATATACCCCACACAGCCACTGTTTAAAATGCTTCTTTAGAACATTTAAATCAGAATATCGTTACTTTAGACAAATTTTGTGTCCAAGTAGAGCAAATAATTTGAATAATACTTACTATGGGCTAAGCACTATACTAAATACTTACTTTGTTGAGGATAATATCCATAGAAAGCACTAAATAAATGCTTGTAAATGACTGTCTGATTTTAATTAAAATTTTGTTTATGTTTCACTAGCTAGATTATAAATTCCTTGAAGACAGGGTCATGTTTTATTTTTTTATTGCATTGCTCATAGCAGTTAAAGCAGAAACTAAGCAAAACACACACATATGTGTGTAGATGCATACACACAAACATATATGAGACTGAATAAATATCTGTTGTTTAAGTCTTTTTTCTAGTTGAATCCACACAAATCAAATATTTATCCTGTTTCCTTTTCCAAGGATTGCACCCTTTTTTTCACTAGGCATGGTGAGATCTGCTGATTGACTGACAAATACACCTTTCCACTAGGCTGGAACTTGCTTCAGGCCTAAAACTATATAATCTTATTTTTTCTTTTAATTATATTTTTCCCCATCTAGGAAAGTTTACTCTTCCTGCATTGTGCCAAACCACATAATCTGGAAAAAAGGAACTGTAGCTCTAGTTGGAAAGGACCAATTGGGTTTCAGCCATCACTGGAAAAGTTGCAGTCCTTGTTTAAAATTATTATTTTAACTGGCCAAATGCCCTTTGTTCCCATATTAACAGTCTTTCTATGGTGCCTGAAACCTTGAGATTATTTTCACTTTTCTGCTAAATTTCACCAGATAAAAACCAGCATACCCTCAACTTCAGAAGTAAAAACTCATGTGTTTTTTTTTAAATTCCATATTTCAGAGGCATAAGCCTGTGAAAGTAAAATCTCTTTGTTGGCTAGATTTCCCTTCGTGAATCCAACTTGCCAGCTGCTCTCATTGGCAAAAGCAAACATAATATTTTGGTATTGTTAATTTGTCTGTTTCAGAAGAGCTTTGCTATGTCCTTATTTAAACCATACATATTGACATTAGTCTGGCACTTAAGATGATATTTTTTGTACTGACTTGGTTTCGGACAGTAGCAGTGGGAAGCTGCAATAAAGCACATCCAGGCTAACAAACTGAGTTTAATTTTGTTCTCCAAATATAAATAACAAAAAAAGTCTTTAAAATGAAAGTTTAGAGGGATGCATTTTTTTCATAGATGAAATTCTGACCCACAACTTAATCTCATGAAGTATTATAGTTAATTTTAGAAGATAAAATTTAAAATTACCTTAGAGATCATCAAGTCTAGGCCTATCTTGGTGCAAACTAGATAACTGAGGTTCAGAGTAATTAATTTGGCCAATGTTACATTATTAAAGGGGGCCTAAAACTCAGACCCTCTTGTGTAGCAGCTAAAGGGAGCTTGCTAGTACCTGATCTTATATTATCAACTAGGGAAATCGAAATACTAAAACAAATCCAAAACTTTTACTTTAATTGTTCTACATTCATTCCAGACAAAAATCTCACTGATGAAAGCAAAAAACAAAATTCATTTATTTTATAATTCAGCTTTTTTTCTTCTATATATTTCTAAGAAAAGAACAAAATGCAAGAATTCTTCAATGGAGAGAAAACTAATCTGAATAATTTACAAATTTCATAATCAATCATTGGAAAATAAAAGATGATTTTAGGAATATTTCTTTTTTCTATTTTCAATAATTTCCTAAAAAAAATTTTATATTCCAAGTTACATGTAAAAAAAACATCTTTTTTCTTATACATGTACTTCATTTTTTTAAAAACATATTTCTTTATGAATCACACTGGAAGAGAAAAATCAGAACAAAATTTTTTTAATCCTTTGCTGCCACAAAAAGACCTGCAACAAATGTTTTTGCACATGTGGGTTCTTTTCCTTATTTTATGATTTTTTTGGGAGGTTCAGACCCAGTAATGGCACTGATGGATCAAAAGGTTTGTACAGTTTTATGGCCTTCTGGGCATAGTTCCACATTGCTCTCCAGAATGGTTGGATCATTTCACAACTTCACCAACAATATATTAGTGTTTTGGTTTTCCCTTATCCCCTCCAACATTTGTCATTATTTTTTCCTGTCATTTAGACATGAAATCTGAGAGATGTGATGTTGCCCCTGAATTGTTTTAATTTGCATTTCTCTAGTCAACAGTGATTTAGAGTGTTTTTTTTTTCAGATGGCTTTAGATGGCTTTAATTTCTTCATCTGAAATTGTCTGTTCATATCTTTTGAGCATTTATCAATCGGGGAATGACTTGTATTCTTCTAAATTTGATTCAGTTCTTTATATATTTTGGAAATGAGGCCTTTATCAGAAACACTGGTTATAAATTTTTTCCCAGCTCTCTTCTTCCTTTCTAATTTTGTCTGTGTCAGTTTTGTTTATGCAAAACCTTTTTAATGTAATGTAATCAAAGTCTGCCCATTTTGCATTTCATAATGTGCTCTAGTTTTTTTTTTTTTTTTTTTTTTTTTTTTTTTTTGGCCATAAATTCCTCCCTTCTCCAAAGTTCTGATAGGTAAACTATCCCTCACTCTCCAAATTTGCTTATAGTATCACCCTTTATGCCTAAATCATGTGCCCATTTTGACCTTATTTTGACATGTGGTGTGATGTGTAGGTCTATGCTGAGTTTCTGACATATTATTTTCCAGTTTTTCCAGAAGTTTTTGTGAAATAGTGAGTTCTTATCCCAGAAGCTGGAGTTGGGGGGTTATCAAACACTAGAGTACTATAGTCATTGATTATTGTGTCATGTGTATCTAACCTATTCCACTGATCCACTAGTCTATTTCTTAGCCAGTACCATATGGTTTTTCATGATGCTGCTTTATAATAGAGTCTTAGGTCTGGTACTGCTAGGTCACCATCCTTTGTATTTTTTTTTCATTAATTCCCTTGGTATCTTTGTCCTTTAGTTCTTCCAGATGAATTTTGTTATTTTTTCTAGCTCTATAAAATAATTTTTGGCAGTTGATTGGTAATGATTCTGAACAATTAGACCAATTTAGGTGAAATTATCGTTTTTCTATATCAACTCTGCCTACCCATGAGCAATTGATATTTTTTCCAGTTATTTAGATCTGACTTTATTTGTATGAAAAGTGTTTTGTAATTTTGTTCACGTAGTTCCTGAGTTCTTTTTTTTTCCTTAAAGAAAGAAACAGAAGTTCCTTTCTGAGAAATAGAAGTTCTCTTAGGAAACTTCAGTTAACATTCAGTGGTAAGACAGCTAATGACTTATTCAGCCCAATTTTCTATCTTTTTCTGTCTCTTCTAACCAAGACAGTAAAGGAGGCTTTGCAGAAAAGGCACTGGGATTGTTCCTTATGATATTTAATTCAATTCATCTGATATCATTTATCATCTATTTTATGTTGGGCAACGTTGGTCACTAGCATACAAAGATAGAAAAAATTATGAGACTGTTCCTAAAGAGTATACAACCTAATAGAGGATGAGGCTATAAACTAATTGTGAACATCTACATCTTGTTTCAATCAAAGCATTTCAACTAGGTGGGAAAAGAAGACTATTTGAATTGGCTGAGAGACATACACACATACACACACACAAACATACATACATACATGTCTATATATATATATATATATATATATATATATATATATATATATATATATATATATATATATATATATATGTCATTCTAAACAAGGATGGTACTAGGAAGTTTGTGATAGGGGAAAGGAAAGATCCAATCAAAGTGACCCAGGAAAATTTATGGAGTGAGATTCTACCTCTGCTTTTAGGTTGGGGTATGCAGCTAGGTGTTGTAGTAGATAAATTATTGGGTCTGTAGTCAGAGAAGTTCAAATAGGGTCATACTATCTGTATGACCCTAGGCGAATCATTTAACATTCTTTGCCTCAGTTTCCTTGTCTGTAAAATTAGTTGGAGAAGGAAATGGCAAACTGCTCCAATAACTTTGCCAAGAAAATCCAATGGACAGTTGGTCTATGGCATGTACAAAAAGTCAGATATGAAATAACAACAACCACAAAATCAGGGAAAACTTCATAGAGCATGTCGTAATTAAGTTGGGGCTTAAAAGAGGAGTAGAATTTCTATTAGTCTGTCTACAAGTATATATTGAGAGCTTTTGTGTGGCAGGCACTGGGGATATTGTTCTTTATCCTTTGTTCTCAACTGGGATAAAAGACTTCAGGAAAGCAGAATCTTGATTTACAAGTGAATTGTCAAGACACGGATCAGAATAACTAGAGATGATCACTATTGGGGACATCAAGGTGTTTCTATTCTAAGGGAAGAGTCATATAAACAACTGCATATATATAATGGAAGGGGAGCTGAACGAAGGCATTTGCAACTAGGACTGGAAAGGCCTCCTATGGTAAGTTAGGATTTGGACAAAGTCCTGAGAAAAACAAGGAAAGGAAGAAAAGACAAAGAGACTTTTCAGCGATGGGAAGAGGAAGGAGTGCTTGGGAACAGCCTGCACAAATTCAGAAAGGTGGTAGAGTAGAGAAGATAATAAAAGAACAGCTGATAGTTCTCTTCCTCTGGGATGAGCAATGCATTAGAGTGTGAAATAAGAAAGTCATTTTGGAGTCTAGAGTGCCAGACTGATTAGTTTGTATTTTACCCTGTGGACAAGAGGGAGCCAGGGAAGACTTTTGAGCAAGAGTCATATAGTTAGATTTATACCTTTGTAAGATTATTTGGACAGTCATATGAAGGATGAGTTAGAAAGTATAGAGACTGGAGGCTAGGAGACCAATTATGAAACTATTAAAATAGTCTAGGCAAGAGGCATAATTAATAGATCAGGTATGATTTAGCTTTTCTGCTAAATCTGAGAACTCTGAGCATGAAAAAAAAAAAAAAACCCTTTAGGTTAATGCCCTTTGTCTTAATAAAGGTTTGATTTAATGTTTTTATGAAGTAATTTTGTCAATCCAAACTGATCCCTAACTGTCCATTATAATTGTTACTGTCAACCATTTTAAAATTAACTTCTGCCACAAAATTATAATGACACATAGAAAGGAGAAGATGCCCACAAAAACGGAGAAGTGGATTTAGTGGGAGAGTGATTTTTTAATTTTTTCCCCACTTTTGGATAAGGATGGAGTGTTGATTGAGTCATTCAATCTAATTACCCCCACCCCTACTTAAAGGTGAATTAATCTCAATTGAATCAGTAAGAAGTGAGAACTAATTGTGAATAAGATCTCTACATCTTCCTTCAATCAAGGCATTTCAACTAGGTGTGACAAGAAGTCTATTTGGATTGGCTGAGAGAGTTATGCCCTTTGAGGCTCTTATGAAACTAGGAAGCTAATTTGGAGTCAAGCAAGCCCTTGAGAAGGAATTGCTGGGAAGAGAGGTAGGGAGGGGAGGGGAGAGAAGAGTATGTAAATGATAACTGCAGACTTCTCCCACTGCCCTTGGACAGAGAAGGATCTTGTCAATTAGAGAGGACCAGAGGATTTGTATTTTTCATCACTATCCTAGAACTATCCTCCAAACACCAGCAGTAGTTGGTGACAGTGCCTGTCATCAGGCCACAAAGTTATACTGATATTAATAGCTAGGGACCATGGCATAGATAAGAGCACTGGGCCTGGAGTCATGAAGATCTGAGTCCAAATCTAGCCTTTGTGACTTTGGGGGAATGTCACCTCTATTTATCTCAGTTTCTTCATTTATAGAATGATAATGTATAAAATAGCATTTCCCTTCCAGAGTTATTGTGAGGACCAAATTAGAAAATATTAATAAAATGCTTAGTACCATGTGTGGCACATAGTAGGTTATATTTTTTTATTGGGTCATCATCATCATTATCAAAATTATTATTATTGTAATAATAAGTCTCTACAAAGATCCTAGCAGAAAATCTGCAATATATCTTGAAATAATCTTGAAAACTCTACCACAAAGTCTTTCAGAAGTTATAAGTAATTCCTTGCCACATGTACTCTTGAACACTACATATGGAAGAGCACACTTTCCATCAGAAGCTCTATGTCTGTATATCTGATAAGAGAACAAATCACAGACTTGGTGAGGGATGGATTGTTTTGTACCAATTATGCTATCATAGTAAATATCTGTTTCTCAAATCTAATTAAGTCAGCCTGATAGCAACTGAGAATCATAGGGAGAAGCATAACAGTGGAAGTCCCTGATATAGAATTAGAAAGACCCCTCTAGAATCCTGAGTAGATAAAGCAGCCATTCTTGGGGAGCACCCCCAACTAATGGGGATGGGGATAACAGTTCCAGAGCACTCATTGTGCTTGAAGGTCAACTACCAACTACCAAAACAATAATAATTCAACTTTACCACTGTTAATTAGGCAAGGTTCCTTTATAAGCTTATTACAAAACCTCCCTTGGCTTTTCTTGGCAAGGATACTGGAGTATCATTCTTTTTTTTCTCCAGCTCATTTTATGAGGAAACTGAGGCAGGTAGGGTTAGGCAACTTCCCTAGAAACACACAATAGTAATGTCTGAGGCTGGGTTTGAACTTATGAAAAATTAGTCTTGCAGGCTTATGGGCAGAGATTAGGTTATATTTAGTGTATGGTATACAGTAGGTGCTTGATAAACATGTGTCAGAATGAACAATTAATATGCCTCATATCTTCTAGAATAGATGCTGCATCAAACCTTTTGGCCAGCACTTCATTTAAATAATGATTAACTTCTAGAAGGTTAGTTAAAAGTAGGTTAAAAGAAAAGAGTCCACTTTTTGACCATTTTATTACCAAGTTTCTTTTTTGATGTTAATCAAAGTAAACATGTGACCACTTTTAGTCTACATGTAAACACAGTAAAATGAAATATCTTAGTAAACTTGGAATCACATGGAAAGCCATGAGATCAAGTAAAAAGAAAAAAAAAAAGAAAGAAAGAAAAAAACACTAGAAAATAAAACCCAACAGCCTTTAGCCTTTCACACAGCACGTATTTGCATGGATGGGAATAAGTAACAAGAGAGCTCAGAACATCAGCTGACATTTACACCAGCTCCAAGACTTTCATCAGAATCCCAATATGGTTCAGGGAATATGTACAGACAGGAAACATATCTCCGAAGATCTGTGCATATCCAGATACTAGCTGATTAAGTGGGAGAAGTCTGGCAGTAGCCCATATATATAGCCTGCTGTACAAATTAGATACACCAAGCAAATTTAAGAAAGCTAGAAGAGTTTAACAGTTTCTGTGATCTTGCTCTAGTTATGTTGTATTTTCACAGAAGAAAACTGAAGAATAGTTAAATTTTAGCACAAAAATATTCTTCACCTCTCTGACCTGTCCCTTTATTTTATAATTTTTTTAACTGATGGAAATTATTCTCAGTCCTAAATAATCCTGAGACATTCAGAGAGATTTCACTGAAAACCCACAGTGTTCATTATCTACTTTTTATTGGAGGCTCCACTTAACGCTTCCCAGCTGTGACCTTGGCCAAGTCACTTAATGCCAATTGCCTCAACGAAAAAAAAAATGGAGGCTATTATTAAGATTTTTTTTTAGGATCAACTATATATCTGTGCATATTTTGTAATATGTGTATAGAGATTATACTGTTTGATTTCAAAAAGTTTTTGAGGTGATGTTTCTTTTCTTTTACCCTGCAATCCCACATGCCCCATTATTATCCATACCTACTCTCATTGACTCAGAGTAATATATAGAACATAGGAAGAATATAGTGGTAATAAGAGTTGTAACTAGGGCTGGGTAATCAATGAGGCAAAGGCCTCAGGGTGTTTAGTGTAGAAAGTAATGACAGCACTTTCTGTAGTATAGAGAGAATAAAGTTTAGCATCTAGTTAAAGAGAATAATCAGTATAAAATGGGAAATTTCCAGATGGTAAGTGGGATAAGCTTTTCTTTTTCCTTCCTCTACTGTGAGTCTCATCAGCATCTGTCTCATAGCAAAGTCCCAGCATCCTTGACTCTGTTCCATGAGATGGTGTCACACAAACCCTTCTCAAACAAAGGCAGTGCTTCAGAAATTTATTAGTGGCAGATATGGTCAGCATGACACCCATCTCTAGATGATTCTGCCATTTCTAAGTGCTAGATTATAAAATAGTTATGAAGATTTCCTAAAATGGGGGCAGCTACATGGTGCAGTGGATAGAGCACCGCTCCTGGAGTCAGGAGTTCAAATCTGACCTCTGTCTAGTAAATCACTTATTCCCAATTGCCTTGCCAAAAAAATTCCTAAAATTACAACAAAGGCAAAATATACACAAATTCATTAGAAGCTTATACCTTGCAAATTCAATAATTGTATTTTCCTTATTCTCAATTAGTTCTAGAGCAGCTGATCTTTGTGGGGTCCATGGTACATCCCACATGAACTTAATCTTTGTAAGTCCAAACAACGGTAGTTGTTCTGACTGCCATTAATTTTATGGTTAACATGCAATATAAAATAAAAAATGCTCTGCGGAGTGGGCTTTAGAAGAACAATGATATATAAGAACATAGGATTCTCCCTTCCAAATGGCAACATTGAGTAAGCATTTATCAAGCATCGGGCACTGAAATAATATTTTCCCTCAAGGAGCTTACATTTTTGTGGGGAGATAGAATATGTACATGGATAAATAAATGCAAAAAATAGATACCCATTAAATAAAAGGGAATTGGGGGAGGAAGAATTGGTACAACAATTAAAGAGATCCGGAAAAATCTCACATAAGAGCTAAAGCTTTGAGTTTTGAAGGGAACTCTCACATATGTCTCCCTTTCTCTATTTATGTGTGTGATCATCACCCTAGTTCATGCTATATGATTTTGGTCTTGAAATTGCAGCAATCAGGGCATCTGCTAGATGCTGCAGCAGATAGTGCATCAACTCTGAAGTCAGGAGGACCTGAGTTCAAATCCAAACTCATATACTTAACACTTAACTAGTTGTGTGACTCTGGGAAAGTCCCTTAACCCCAATTTCCTAGCAAAATTAATGAATGAATGAGTAAATAAAAATGCAACAGCCTCCAAATTGATTTCCTGCCCTTGTATCTTCATATCTGCATTCATTTAGCTACCAAAATGATATTTTCCTAAAGCACAAAACTGACCATGATGTCCCACTGCCCAGTAAGTTCTAGTGGCTCCTTGGTACATCTAAGAGAGCAAACTCCTCTGTTAAGTATTTATAGCCCTTCATAAATTGTTCACAACTTGTTTTAATTTTCTATATAACGTATAGCTTTACTTCAGCTTCTCTACAATTCAACCCAACTATGCTTACTGTTCCCTACATAAAACATCGAAACCCCATTTCTGCACCTTTGCACAGGTTGACCTCAATGCTTTGAAAGCATTTTTTTCTGCCCTTTTAAAATCCCTGATTTCCTTCACAGCTTAACTCAAGTGTTACCTTCTCTGTGAGGTATGTTAATGTCTTTTACCTCAGAATTATCTTGTATTTATTTGTACATAATTATATTTCCAAACTGTCTCTCTCTATTGAAAGGCCAGGATGTTAAGGTAGACACCATTTTAGTTTTGATTATGTGATAGCAGCTCCTGGCACCATACCTGACACATAGTAGGCTCTTGCTGATAGATTGATGAAAAACAGGAAAATATAGAATGGACTTTGATCCTAAGTGGCCACTGTTGGCTTTTTCAGTGACAGTAGAATAATGTGAGCAAAGAAGGGAAAGAGTGTGAAGAATCCCATAGCTTTAAAACTATAAATATTAATTGTTGATAAGGAGTTAAGTCATAGTAATTTTGACATTCTTTCTCTAAATAATATGGTTTTATGGTGTATCCAAAGGTTACAAGAAACATCCGCTCAAAGTACATTTAATATTGTAATGCTATCAAAAAGCATTTGCAAGTATGACCATCAGTAAGAAGTAATTGTAGTTTAGACACTAACATCCATTGCAGGGTCGTCAGGAGTTTGGGAGACTACCAATAACTTAATACAGATCCCCAAATCAAATCAACATATAATTTGACATTTGTTACAAAAGTGGACAAGAAAAAAGCAACCAAAAATGTGTTGGAAAATGTAAGCAATGATAGTGTTTAAAGGTTTGAAAATATCATGTTCATATCTTATAAATTCCTTAAGATGGGAGTCAGGAGTTGTTAGACACAGCAAGCAGTAAATAATATTACATACAAAGAGAAATTGTTTACATTTTAACAGGAAATAAACAACTGATAGCCACTGTCCTTTCTACATCAGCAGTCCTATGCATAGTCAGACAACTAATTTTTAGGGCAAAGATCAAAGTCAATAACAAATTTTTAAAAAAAAAAAAACAAAAATGATAAGGAATGATACACAACTGGGATAAATTTAACTTAATCTTTTTTTGATTCTTTTTTTAGCTTTTTATTTTCAAAATATGCATAGATAGTTTTTAACATTCACCCTTGCAAAACCTTGTGTAACAATTTTTTCCCTTTCTTACCCTTTCCTATTTCATCTTCTAGACAGCAAGTAATCCAATATATGTTTAACTTAATATTTAAAAAAATTTATGATGCTGAAAAAGAGCAATTTATAGTCTTAGATGCATGGGATACTGATAACTGACTTGTCCACAGTCACATCGATGGCAAATATGAGAGGTAGGGTGTATGAGATGTTTGGGGAAGACTAGTGCCTCTGATATGAGGGCTGATGAGCCCTTTTCCAGAGCTGCTCATCCACCTTTGATATCCACCTCTCACAAAACTTTTTTTTCCAATTTTTAAAAAGCTTTTTCTTTTCTTTTTTTTAATTATAGCTTTTTATTTACCAGATATCTGCATGGGTAATTTTACAGCATTGACAATTGCCAAACCTTTTGTTCCAATTTTTCCCCTCCTTTCCCCTACCTCTCCCCCAGATAGCAGGTTGACCATTACATGTCAAATATGTTAAAGTATAAATTAAATACAATATATGTACAAAAATCGGACTTTGAAATAGTGTACAATTAGCTTGTGAAGGAAATCAATGCCCAGGAGGACAAAAACAGAGGGATTGGGAATTCTATGTAGTGGTTCATAGTCATCTCCTGAGTTCTTTCGCTGAGTGTAGCTGGTTCAGTTCATTACTGCTCTATTGGGACTGATTTGGTTCATTTCATTGTTGGAGAGGGCCACGCCCATCAGAATTTATCATCATACAGTATTGTTGTTGAAGTATATAATGATCATCCTGGTCCTGCTCATTTCATTCAGCTTCAGTTCATGTACGTCTCTCCAGGCCTTTCTGAAATCATCCTGCTGGTAATTTCTTATAGAACAAATGTAGCGAGCTGTCGTCTCCAGAAGCTGCTGGATCGCTCTCTGGGAAGAGATCTGCTGTGTCTACTCAAATCTCTCAGACAGATTCTTCTTCCTGTAACGAACCGTTGTCTCCAGGCAGTTGCTGTTAACTCTTGTCCAAAGAAGTGACTTCCCTTCCTGCAGAGAGCCCCGTCAAGCCTGATGCAATTCAGAGTCTTCTTCTCTTCCTGGAGTGCTGTCCTCTTTATCCTCCCAGAGAATGGGCGTGGGATAATGCAAGGGCTTCTGGGAAGAACCACTTCAGCCAATGGGCTTGCTCCTTCTATCAAGTCAACCTGAGTTCTCACCTTGTAATTGTCCAGAAAACCTGAATTCTCACCTTGTCACTGTCCAGACAACCTCAGTTCTCACTTAGTAATCCTAACATCTCCCCCTTTCTTTTGATTTAGAACATAGGACAGTCATGACCTTGAAACATAAATCCATCAATATGGGAAGTATTACAGATAATTACATAAATTACATAAGCATATAGTAACATAGTAACATAACGCATGCTAGAAGTATATAACATAATCAAATAATCATAAATTGAAAATTTATAAATGTCCATAAGTCCATTGTCCATTATTCTCATCTTGTGTGAGGAAGTCCAATGATTCCTGCTGGTTTTTAAAGTTCTTTAACAGTCTTCTTATTATCCATGCTCTTTCAGTGTCAGATGTTTCTTAGATCTTCTCCTTTATTTTGAGGTCTTTCTCTTTTTCTGTCTCTCTCTGATGGACAAGGCGAATATGACTCGTTGGCACCCATCTGATTCCTTCTCCTGATGAAGAAATACAAGCAAACCCTCTCTCCCAGGCAGTTAACCTATCTAATTACCTTCTATTTACCACTTTATAAATCTCTTCTCATCATCTGGCAATTACATTGGAATTGTTTGCACTGGACACAGCCCTGTTGGTTTAAAAGGCCTGTATTCTCCCCAAGTGTAATCCATTTTTGCAATCTGATTGCCTTTTGACTCACTTATCAGGTAATCCCTTTCTGCCATGTGATTGCTTTTCTGCTGGTTGATGAAATCAGAGTCCTGGCCTTCTAAAGGTTCTTTGGGTGTAACATCAGCTGCCATCATGCCCCAAGTCTTTTTTGCCTGGGGCCCTGGACCTGGGCCCCTCATCCCATTTCCCTGAATTATTCTACACTCTGATGCCCAATGGAGTCCTCTGTTGCATTTTGGACATGGGGTTTTAGGTCTTCTTTCACCCTGTATTCTCACTCTATCTCCATATCTACATTGAGCTCTTAGATGTCCAATTTTTCCACATTGAAAACATCGCCGAGTTTCTCTAGAAGTCCCTTGCCAGGAGGGACCCTGTTTTTCCACGTTCATCATTGTTTGGGTATAAAAAGCATTTGTTCCCACTGTAGCACAGCGTCTTATGATCTCCTCTAAAGGAGCATCTTTGTCTAATCCCCATATAATTCTTTTGCAAATCTCGTTGGCATTTTCCTTAGCCAGATGTCTGGTCATTATTTCTGTAGCTGAATTTTCTCCAATAGTTCTTTTGACAGCAGTTTGCAAACGTCCCACAAAATCTGCAAAAGGTTCATTGGGACCTTGCTGTATTTTAGTGAAAGCCTCTCCACGATCTTTCTGTCCAGGAAGGACACCCCAAGCTTTTATTGCAGCCTTAGCAATTTGTTCATATATTGTCATGGTATAATTAATCTGTTCCGAATTCTCTCCATATTGACCTTCACCAGCTAAGTGCTCAAAAGTGAATTGTGTGTTAACTCCTATTTCCAAATTGCATCTGACTTGAATTTTACATAATTCATGAAATTCCGCAAGCCATAATAAATTTTCTCCAGGTTCCAGACATGTCCTTGCTATGGATTTCCAATCATTCGGGGTTAGGACTTCATAAGACAAACCATCTAGTAACATTTTGACATAAGCTGATGTAGCCCCATAAAGGGTACAACCTTTTTTCAAATCCTTAATTGTATTCAAATCTAAAGGTGCATATCTTCTCCTTTTTTTACCTACAGAGTCAGTATTTTCAATCACAGGATATGCATGTATAAAATCACTTATATCCTGTCCTTCTCTCTTAGCTTTAACCAATGCTTTTTCTAATCTTGTCATAGGCTTAGGCTGCTTCACAGGCAATTCTGTTTGTGTTTCTGCCTCTTCCTCTCCTCCTTCTTGCTCCACCCATGAAGGGTTAATTGAGGGAGGAGATGGGAGGTGCTCCTGTTGCTCAGAATTGTACTTAACTTCATTGTTATCTGATTCATCCTTTTCACCTAGTTTAGTTGACACTTCCCCATTTTGCTCCTTCATCTCTTCCTTTAGAATAACATTTTTTAAAGCCATTTGGATTAAATTGTAGGTATGAATTGTATCTTTGGAAACTGAGTTTGGTCTGGAACCAAAGGGTAAAATGTCACAAAGGTAATTGTACTGTTCACCTAATTGCTCTCCTACTAATTTCCACTCATCTGGATCCAATTCTTTTTCCAGAGAAAAAGAAGGACATATGACCTTCACAGTTCTTAAAAGTTCAGTAATCTCCTCTAAAATTATAATCAATCCTTGGCTTTTCATAACCTTGATGATGCTCTCTAAACATTTTCCTTGAACAGAAGGTGTTTGCCCCATTTCACTATAAGAGATTGCTGGTTTAGCCCTTAACAAGTTCCTTATTTATCTATTAGCACACTCACTTAATCTTTAACAAAGTTTCCTCGTTACTCACGGTTCTGGGTCAGAGAGACTGAGATCTGGATGGGAGGCTTTTTCACTGGAATCAGGACCGTGTCTGTTCCTATTGGGTGCCAAATTGCGAAGGTCTGGTCTAGCTCCTCTTGTCAGGATAAGCAAAAGTCCTTGCCCCACGTTGGGCGCCAAATGTAGCGAGCTGTCGTCTCCAGAAGCTGCTGGATCGCTCTCTGGGAAGAGATCTGCTGTGTCTACTCAAATCTCTCAGACAGATTCTTCTTCCTGTAACGAACCGTTGTCTCCAGGCAGTTGCTGTTAACTCTTGTCCAAAGAAGTGACTTCCCTTCCTGCAGAGAGCCCCGTCAAGCCTGATGCAATTCAGAGTCTTCTTCTCTTCCTGGAGTGCTGTCCTCTTTATCCTCCCAGAGAATGGGCGTGGGATAATGCAAGGGCTTCTGGGAAGAACCACTTCAGCCAATGGGCTTGCTCCTTCTATCAAGTCAACCTGAGTTCTCACCTTGTAATTGTCCAGAAAACCTGAATTCTCACCTTGTCACTGTCCAGACAACCTCAGTTCTCACTTAGTAATCCTAACAAACAATAATATTCCATAATATTCATATGCCACAATTTATTCAGCCGTTCTCCAGCTGATCTCACAAAACTCTTACATGTGGTTCCAAGAAGCTGTAGCATGCACAGCACATCCCAGAAAAGGTCTCCCTGACTCCGAGATCAACTCTATTCAACATCCCATGCTTCCTGTATAGCAATATAAATCAATCACAAACACCCCCCCCCAAAAAAAAAACACCACATTTTTGATCTCCTTGCCAAAAGAAGAGATATGGCAGCTAAGGGCAACACTTATTTAGCATATAAAAGTCTTTATTAAATCTTAGAGAGAATGATGGTGGAAGACTATGAATAGCATTGTTCCATAAAATGGCAAAGAGTCATGGAGTGAAATACAAGTTCATAGAAAGTTTAGCAAAACATATAACTAACTTAGTGTTTCACAAATGCCTTATAAGGATGAAACTGTAAGGAGAATAATGAAGAGATGAAAAATGGAAAAGATTTGAAAAGATGTTGGTAGCAAATTGGTTTTTTCTACTAATGATAGGTTCTAATAGCACACAGTCTCAGATATTCTGTGTGAATAAGAAACAAATATGGGAAACCAGATGAGGTCAAGTCTATAAAGAAAAGGTCTATGTTGGAGGCCTTATGGTTCCTTATGTTGGAGGGCACATTTTCAATGAAAACCACAATTATTAAAAAAAAAAAAAAAACTCTGGACAAAAAATATCTGTTGTATAAAGAAAAAAAATAATTTTGTAAAACTAGAACCTTGAGTACTCATCATTTCAAAAACTGATGATATAATTTGCCTTTTGGCAGGGATGAGTGATAGGAACTGCCAAGATATATATTTTCACACAGGGAGAATGTGTTGATTTCTTTAATTTTGTTTGTTAAAAAGGAAGATTAGGGGCAGCTAGGTGGTGCAGTGGATAGAGCACCAGCCTTAAATTCAGGAGGAACCGAGTTCAAATCCAGTCTCAGACACTTAACACTTCCTAGTTGTGTGACCCTGGGCAAGTCACTTAATCCCCCAGCCTCAGGGGGGGAAAAAAAACAGTCTTAAAAAGGAAGACTCTACTAATTTTGGTTTGGGATGGGGTTGACAATATGAATGACAGGTGAAAAAAAAGAAAGAAAAATGTACAAATATATAGTTTTATTAGCAATCTGCTAAATTTAATATATATTCTTTTTAATCACAAGATGATATATAACAAAAGTCTACTGTTCATAGGAAATCCTCTTTTTGGTGTTTTTGTATGTTATTTTTGTTGATGATTTCAAAGTTTATAATGAAAAAGAAACTTTAAGAAAATACTTATCATCCAGATTAAAATATATAGTTATATGGACAACCTGTACAGATGTCCAGTATATCAGTATTTCAACTACTGAGAATAGATAATGAACTAGGCCTGAAATTAAATGAAAGGAGGCAAGGAAATTGTTTTACATTGATGTTATAAACCCTGAACTTTTTAAAAAATATTTTATTTTTTCAATTAACAATTTTTCTTTTATTAATCTATTCCTTTCACCATGTCCCACTGAGAAATTTTTAAAAAAAGAAATGAAAAATAAAACAAAATCCTCAATACATAGACTCATGGTTCAGCAAAACAAACTCCCTTATTAGCAACAACAACAACAAAAAAAAGACATCTTAAATTCACCAAGTCTTTCTTAGGAGGGGAGTGGCATTTTTCATCATTCTTCTACATTCTTGGTTTATCATTCCATCCATCAAAGTTTTAAAGTTTCTCAGAATTGTTTATGTTGTCATTGTATAAGCTGTTCTACAGTTGATAATCTCCCCCCTGTATAAGTTCTCAGCTTCCAAATCAAATCCCATCTTCTTAACATTTATTTTTTCCCAAGGATGTTTTATAGTGACATTAAGACCTTATATTTCTTTTTTTTTTTTTTTTTTTTTTTTTTTTTTTAGCAGTTTCTCCCAGGGTCTGAAGCCCATTCTGTTGCAACAAGGGCCTGCTTTACCTTCAAGGACTTCCAAGCAACTTTCCTGTCTAGGTTTGCCCCACTCCTTCCTCCAATCCAATACCAGTCCTCTTTTCTCTTATCTAAGGCTCCCAGACACATCATTTATGTTTTCTGGCACATTTAACATCATGATCATTAGAATTTAATAACTCTGGGCAGGAGGATGGGGGGGAATAGGGCAACAGTATAGGAATTTATCTCCTATTTTAGAGCACAGCCCTGTGCCAACTACATTTCTCCCTCTGGTTTGTGAAGTTTCTGATGACAAAGCATGTTGTATTACAGTGGTGGAATTTTCTGCTAAGTATTCTATAATTGGTAATGTAATTGGAAACTGAATAGACTTAGAAGTTAGAGAGTAATCTCATTCCAGGTGGGCTTGGGGCAATGCTCTGAAGCATTGTATAGAGTCAGAACTTTGGATTGGTTGAGAGACTGAGGAGAGTAGGCAAGAGAGATGGTGAAAGGCAAGCTATGGCAAACAGGAGAAATCTCCAGAGCCACAGGCAATGTAGCAAAAGGTGGCACTCCAACATATCCTTTGATTTTCATCACCTGTACGTCACAAAATTGCTAAGAACTGTCTTCTGAAATAAAATTGCTTTCTTCATAATGAGTTGAAACTTCATTTTGTTCCCCAACTCCAGAGCTTCTGACTTTTGTGTGTTCTATGTACATGATCTCAATGATTTCCCTGATTACTATACTATGATAAATGTTTGCTTGATATATCTGTGATATATTATGTGTCTCAAAAGTATTTTGTGGCCAGGATAATTTAATTCTCTTGTTCTAGGGAAAGAGCTATTTCCCAACCAAAGAAAATGAAGATTCATATTCTAGACTGAAAATAACTGATATGTAATAGATTGATTTAGTTTTAGACAAGTACTCCTTTTGGAGATAAGAGTGGAACTAAATCCTTTTTCCTTTCACTTTGTTATAATCTCCTTTCAAAAGATAAACCTAGAACATCCTCCTCTTTCCTCTCTCCAAGTCTTTTTTTTCCTCTTGGCCAAATGATAATGAACCTCAGTCTTTCTTCAGCATAAATTATTCAAAATTCCTCCTTTCATGGACAGAAAGATCAATCCTCCTGATTAAAAACTGACCAGGTTTGCATTTCCAATGTTCTCTTTAATCTTTTAATTATGTTTGGTTGCAGGCAAGACTCAGGCTGAGTCTTAAGGCAATCAAGTGAAATGCTAAATAGTGATCTTGGAGAAGTCTTCCAAGTCCAGAAATAGTTTTGTTTAACAAATTAGTATGATTCATAGTCAGAGAAATTTACCTTTAGATATATTGCTAGAGAGTTGGGAGCCTTCTCCGGAAAACATTTGCTTTCATTTCAATATCATGTGTGAGTCTTACGTTATGTGCATTTTTATGGCTTTTAAATTCCCCTAGTAAGGTTTTACAAGTCTCAGCCAGGGGGTGGCTAGTATAGATTCCTCCTACATTAAAAAAGTAGAGGCTTATGAATGCTCCAGAAAAGGCAGGAGAATTTGACCAGAGCAGCACCTTCCCATCCACCTTCAACATGGTAACCTGAAATCCAATGGGTCCAAGTGTAAACTTACTCTGGTTGCTAAGATTAGGTCACTTACCTGATTTTTCATGTAAAACTATCTTTTTCTGGTGTGGTGGATAGAAAGCGGACCATATCCAGAAAGTTTTCTAATGATCCTTAGTAATTACTCATTACAAGGAAGGAATTAGAATAACTTCACGAGTCCTAGAGTAGGTAATAATTATTTGTGTGATTTGAATTTTCATTGACAAACAGGCTAATATGACATAGAAACTGAAACATTCAAAAAATCAAATGTGGATATATGCCCATCTATATCTAAGTAGACATACTCCAGACCATTAGCAAAACTTCTGTCTGACTAGTCAAAATTCCCCAATACCATAAACCACTGATTTTTAAGTATTCTTGTCAGGATGAGCCTAAACTTCACCTACAGAGTGCTTATTTAAAATTATTTTCTAAACATCTAGCAGCAAAATGACAGCATTTGGCAGTCTGAGAACTAGTCTAAACAGAGACTAGATCAGAGGCTCGAGGGAGACAATGAAGTAGGGAAAGTGATGGATTTTGATTCATTCCCATACATTATTTTTCCATTGCTGGGACAGTGGGACATAGAAATGACTGGAAAAGCTAAAGTCATTCAAGTTGGAAATAGATAATTTAGGCAAAATGACAGAGACAGATCAATTTGGGGCTGCAGCTAATTATGTGTTGCTGTAGGACAATGGACTTGGTACTGGTTCCTGGAAGGAATATGAGTAGGGCTGAGTGCTTCCCAGTATCTAGTATGGGCAATAGAATCAGCAATATCTTGCTTGGAACCTCCAAATAATTATTAGATCTTCATTCTGGAAAGTTCTTAAGAGGTAACACTGGGTAAATGAAAAACTGAGAAATCCAGGTTACAGTGGATAAGCCATCAAAAGTTCAGAAGTGGGCAGCTGGGAGACACAGTGGCCAGAGTACTGGAGCTGGAATCAGGAAGACTCTTTTTCTATGAATTCAAATCCAGTCTCAGATACTTACTAACTGTGTGACCCTGGGCAAGACACTTAACTCCATTTGCCTCAGTTTCCTCATCTGTAAAATGAGCTGAAGAAGGAAATGACAAACCACTTTGCCAAGAAAACCCCAAGATGGTGTCACAAAGTCGGACACAACTAAAAAGTGACTGAGCAGCAACAGCAAAGCTTCAGAAATCATTTACTCTTTTTTATCCCTTTGCTCCCCTCTGTATAAAATGAAGGATCAGATTATATAAAATCTAAGATCTTCTTCAGCTCTTAAAAATTATTATACCGGGAATACAAGGACTACATCCAATTTTACTCAAGTACTTAAAACAATTGGACAAAGCAATCAAGGGTAAATGACTTGCCCAGGGTTCCCCAGCTAGTAAGTACCAAGTATCAGGTCAGAATCCGGTCCTCCTGAATCCAGGGCAGGAGATCTATCCACTATGTCACCTACCTGCCCCTATTTAGAATTTCTTAGGGAGACTTTAGCTAGAATTCACTAAATAATAATTCTAAGAGAAATAAGTTGCTTATCGTTTGACATAATTGTCTCTGTGCCTCAAAAAGCAGCTGAAAAGTTGTTAGCCACAGGTAAGTGTAACATGCTGTGGGTTGTTTTCTCCATTAATCTCTTACTGTGTTCCCTGAAGGCACTGTGTGCTACGTGCTACTAATACAAGTACAAGCAAAAAGAAAGACAAGTCCCTGTCCTCAAAAATCTTACATTCTGAAAGAAGACAACACATAAATGGAAGGTGAAGAGGTATGGCAATTCTCATAAAATCAACTTCAAAATGTTGCATATTTATATATTTAGAAATTTATTTAATTTTCTACTCTATCTCAAAGATCTGGGTACAAATTCTGTTCTGACTTTTACTAATACTGGTATTGAAAAATTCATTTAACTCCTTTGGGTCTTGGTTCCCTCATCTGTAAAATAGAGAATTAGACCAGATATTGCTGAGTTCTCTTACAATTTTAAATGTATAATCTCACAATCTTTTATGAAGTTCTTTTTTTTCCAGCTTTTAGTCTTACTTTATTTTTTTTTATTTATAATTTTTTCACAGTATATATGCATGAGTAATTTTTTTATAATATTATCCCTTGTATTCATTTTTCCAAATTATCCCCCCCTCCCTCTACTCCCTCCCCTTGATGACAGGCAATCCCATACATTTTACATGTGTTACAATATAACCTAGATACAATATATGTGTGTAAATCCAATTTTCTTGTTACACGTTAAGAATTGGATTCCGAAGGTATAAGTAACCTGGGTAGATAGACAGTAGTGCTAACAGTTTACATTCACTTCCCAGTGTTCTTTCTCTGGATGTAGTTATTTCTGTCCATCATTGAGCAATTGGAAGTGAGTTGGATCTTCTTTATGTTGAAGATATCCACTTCCATCAGAATACCTCTTCATACAACATTGAAGTGTACAGCGATCTTCTGGTTCTATTCAAGAAATGAAGCATCAGTTGATGTAAGTCTTTTTATGAAGTTCTTAATGAACTTTATTTTTGCTCTGTAAAGACACTGCCATCTAAACGAGGCTGATAGAATGTCTGGATTGGAAACAGGAATTCTCATTTTCCTGACTTCAAATCTGGCCTCTTACTAAGTTGTATGGCAAGTTACTTAACCTTGATTGCCTCAGTTTTTCTGTGGAATGAACTGGAAAAGGAAATGGCAAACTACTTTAGATATCTTTGCCAAGAAAACTCCAAGAAAGGGTCAAAGAGAATAGGATGTGACTGAAAAACAATTAAACAACTTTGTCCAAAGCCATAGAATTCTGACTGAAATTACCCTTAATGTTATAATAGCTATGAAGTACCTACTATGTGCTAAGCACATTAAGGAAGAATAATACATTGCATGGTCCATATATACAAAAACCTTACAGTTGAGTATAGACTTGAAAATGCAATACATAGTTGACAACACATATAAATGTCATCAAAAGACAGAGCTATAATTCAAACTTTTGTGCCTGGGGAAAGGGAGGATGCAGACGAGGGGAGCTCCTATGGGGTGTGACTAATGGGTGAAAGAAGTTTGCCTTGGGATATCCTGCCATTTGCTGACTGTCAGTGGGGAAGGGTGATAGGTTCTGAGAGTGCAAACTCTAAAGGAGGCAGAGTGCCCTTGAATTGTGTTTTTGATGCTACCTTTTAGTTGCTGCAATCCTCATTACCTCTCCATGGGACAAAACATGGCATTTTAGAACAATTTTTCATTTGTCAGCACCTCTCTCAGTTTATAGAAGTCCTTACATTTTAAAGCTAATACCTGCACAGATATTCACTTTGATCTTACAGCAAGAGATTATAAATTCCATAAACTGTCAAATAGTTATTTATCCAACTGATCAACATGATGGAATTTAGGGTTCAGTATGAAGTGTAAAAACTTACCAAAAAAAAAAAAATATATATATATATATATGTGTGTGTGTGTGTGTGTGTGTGTGTGTGTGTGTGTGTGTGTGTATGTATATAATGTGTGTTCTCATCCGCTCATTCCTCCAAGGAAAGTCTTCACATACTTGGAGAAGATACCCTAATTTAACGGCAGGTTTAAGACCTTTTGGTTACCCACAACCTGGTTCAGCATGTCTACTGAGATGGAGCTTGGTCAGACATTAAAGACACCAAGGTCATCCATCCATTGCATTTTGGGCCACCATCGGTCATCTTGACTTTTATTTTTCCACTTTGATGACTCAGGAAGATAAAATAACACTAATAACTGTAACTCTGCCTCATGTCCAATTCACACATAAGTCAAGACATCACCCTATGATCTTTTTTGTTCTCTTCATAAATAAGGGATGAACAACAACAATAACTGATATATATGTATATACTTAGGTCAATTTAAGTTTGCTTTTGACCAAATGACACATGCAATATATTTTCACAGGACAAAAGTCCAGAAGAAAAGATTGTGAGATAATAGATTTAAAACTGGAAGCCAAAAAACCTCACTTTACAGATGAGGAGCTTGAAATTCAAAGGTATATACCCAACAGTAAGTATCAGAGCCAGGATCTGAGCCAAAATCCTCTGATTATAAATGTAGGGCTTTCAAATTGGAACAGAATTATAGAATAAATTTCCAAATATATAATGCTATATTTAAAGTAGATTTCTCTTATTAAAGATAGACAGATGGATAGGTATATATGCATGCATCCATACATACACACACAAACATGTTCCTATATAACCAGATCTGTGACAAACTTGGTCTACCAATAACCAGAGTCACATAACATGTATGTGTGAGAGGTGAGATTTGAATTCATTTTCCCCATTCTGAGGCTACACTTTATTCACTAAACCACTTGTTTTTCATAGTAATATATCAATGACTATTGTGTGATGAATTGAAATAGTTATATGGATATATATTGCATGTATGTAAGTACGTGTGCATACATCAATTTTTATAATGAATATATGTATATATCTATGTACAGAAAACACTTAGAGATGATAGACATCTTTATCATCTATGTGTATGTAAATAGGTATAGATATTTTTCATCTGTGTCTCTCTATATAGATAAATGTTTTATATGTCTCTCTATATAAATATCAATCATATGTCTATTACATCACTATGTATATGTTGTTTGTTATATAGATTTGTGTAGGTTATGTAGGTTATATAGATATAATGTGTGCAATATATATATAGATATATATACAGATAGATGTGTATATGTATGTAGATTTATAGACCGATATTAAGGGTTTACTATATTCTAGGACTATAATATCTCAAATTCTGGCTGTAAAAACAGGATATAGACAATAAATCATTAGTGGCAAATGCTGATCCTGAATCAGAGCATAAAAAGCTTCCCAAATAGGTGAATTTTATCTAATTCTTAAAAGCTAGTACCATAACTGTGCATAGTGTATGGGCCAGATTTGCCTGAGTATGGAAGCACATCCAGGATTCGATGTTTTGATGGATAGAGGATATTACAAAGATTTGAAATGGAAGGTTTATAGTTGGAAACAATTCTATTAATTGTGCTTTAGAGGGGTCAAATTTAGAATTATCAGAGCTCTGGGAGTTCTTGGGAAGGAACCTGCAAGTGTGGAGAAAACAAGACCCTCTGATCACAGATAATATGACCTGCTAAGTCATCCCTGAGTGGACATGTCCTCTGCACAGCAGAAATCTGGGCCAGATCAATGAGTTTTATGCCTAAAACCTTGTAGCTCCAACCAAGCCATCCTTGATTCCTCTCCACAATAATAATGTGTTAATGACTTTGATAAGGAAAGGATATATATCATTAACACCTCTTAATTACCTTTCAGGCACCGGGACAGCAGCTGCAGAATACACAAATAAAGGAGCCTAGGGAGGAAGTGGTTCCTCTGATTATTAATGTTATATTATTTTGCTTCCATTAATTATCTCATTTTTTTAAAAAAAAGGTGACCTGTCATTAACTAAGAAGTAAAATACATGTTTGTGGTTGGCTCGATTCTAGCCACAAATGTTTGTTTCTGTGTACAATGATCATTTCCTTCAGGATAAATTTGTCACAAGTATAGCCTACATTTATCTACTCCCTAATTCTCAAAATAAAGACACTAACCATATCAAGACTTCTTTTAAAAAACACAATGAGGAGGCACATTAAGGGCCATCCCCCACTACATAGTTGCCAAAGAATGCTAAATATTTATTTTTGCCAAATCTGTTTATTTCAAAGATTATAAGATGTTTCATCATATGGATTTTAATATCATTAAATAAAATCCATCTCTTTTATATGAGAAAGATTAGACATGTTCTGCTAGGTGCCAGAGGGCAGAACAAAGGCGAGAGGGTTGGAGGAGGAAGGAGTCAGCTTTTGGTTGTATGTGTAATCACAGTTGTGCAGAATGGGCTTTTTAAGAAGGTAGAAAGTGCCCCACCATATGTCTCCAAGGCAGGGATGTGTGACAGGCTGTCAGGGATATTGTGGAAGGGATTTCTGCTCTGGGTAAGGTTAGACTAGATTACTTTGAGTGTGCCTTCCAATTCTGCAAAATGTGGATCTAATAATGTTTAATATAAGGAGTTCTGCAATCTCTTTATAGAGTTCTTTCATCTAGGATATACTTAAATACTTAACTGAATAATCACCAAATATTCCTCAGTAGGAATTCAGATTAGCAGCATATGTCCTGGGGTGTGTGTGTGTGTGTGTGTGTGTGTGTGTGAGTGTGTGTGTGTGTCTTTTTTTTCCCTTAGTACAAAGGAGTAGCTGTAATAGTTACTAATCAATTCACTCTCCCATTTCTGATGCCACTTTTACTGATAATGAATGAGAAATCCCCAATACCCAGAAATCCTTTTCTGAGGATTTCTGTCCCTCAAAGTCTCTGTCTAGTGTCCAGTGGAACATAGGAGATGGGTGACTTTACCTGGTTAATCAATGCTCCCTCCAAGTGAGAGACAATCACATCCTTACTTCACTCCATTTTCCAAGCAGCTCTCTGGGAGTTCAAGGTCATCTGAACAGAATTCCCATTATCACTTCAGACTTCAGTTGTAAAGAAATCTCTTTATCTTAATATTATCTAACCCTCAAGTGAATTCTTTGTTAAGGCTATTAAACCCAAAGATGACAAAACTACAGCCCAATTCCCTGTTCAATGTTCTAATGTCATCACACATAATACTACATAGGCTCCTGGGACACATTTCCCTACAGGATGGCTAAATTACTGCAGAAAAAAAAAATAAAGGTGGATCACAAAACTATCCTATAGGGAGAATGAAAATATAGGCTATTTTCGCTTTATTTTCTTTATCAAAACAGTTAAAGGAAGCGGAACTGTTCACTATGGAATTAAAAGGCATATGATGCAGGCCTTCAAATGTTTGACAGGTTGTCATGGGGAAGAGAAATTAAGCTTAATTCAGTATAAATCCAAAAGGCAGAAGTAGGACAATTCAAAGAGGATTTACAAGGATGGATATGCTAATGCATTATGAGGGAAAATTTGAACAACTGGGGCTGTTCAAAATGGGAAAGAAGTATTTTACAAAAAAAAAGTAAGTTCTCTGCCACCAGAAGTATAGACGGATCTAGTGGCCATCTGTCAGATGAGGTAGAATAAATCAGATTGGTTGTTAGATTACATGACCTCTACGGTTCCTTCCATTTGGAAGTCTACTATATACAAAGGCCCTGTATTGGACAGAACACAAAAGAAACAAGTAAGATACGGTCCCTGACCTTCAGGAGCTAAGATGTTTACACAAGAGTCTATGAAGTTCTGAATTGGAGTTATGGTTTTGCAAGTGGAGAGAATGGGATAGATGTAGAAAATCTTATAAAAGTAGAATTAATATGACTTGGTAACTGGTTGGATGCGAGGTATGAGGGAGAGGTAAGAATCAAAATGCAATTCCATGGTTGCATACCAGGGTAACTGGAAAGATGATGATGTCCTTAACACAAAAAGGGAAACAGGAATGGGAAGGGAATAAGTACCTACTCCGTGCCAAACAATGTGCTAAACACTTTACAAATATCTCATCTGATAAAGGAAGAGCTAGGAAGAAGGTCGGTTTGGGGGGGAAAGGAAGAATGAGTTCTAGTTTTGGACATCTTTAGTCTGAGCTTGTGGGACAGTCAATGTAAAATGTCTTCTTAATAGGCAAAGGGAATGTGAAACTAATAGGAGCAGGAATTAGATAATAGAACTCTGTGGAATTACAAAAGCTCCAAAGGACAGGACCTTAGAGAACATCTAGTGCAACTTATTACTCAAAAGAAACCCTTTGCATAACATACCTGAAAAGTGTTCATCTAGCATCCACTTAACCTCCCAGGAGAAAACTGCTCCCCCAACTTTTCTAAGGAGCTCATTGTACTTTCTTATCCCTGCCTTCTTAGTTCTAGGTTGTCATCATTCAGCTGAAACTGTTCTTTCCAAAGTTAGAAGTGGTCTCCTCATTGCCAAATCTAGATTCCTTTTGCAGACTTCATCCTTCTTGACTTTTGTAGTCTATATCATCATCATTCATACTCTTTTCTCTCTGAACTTTTTGATAGTACTCTCTCCTAGTCTTCCCTCCTCCCATTCAGACTGCTTCTTTTTCTCAGTCCATCTAAATTTAGATATTACCCATTAACCATAGGTAGCCTCCCCAAGGCTTTGGCCTGAGCTAAATTTTTTCTCCTTCCATGTTATTTCACTAGGTAATCTCATCAGCTCTTATGGATTTAATTGTTATCTCTATGCTGATGGTTCTTAGAGCTACTTATCCAGCCTTGATCTCTTCTCTAGCCTCCACCTCACAATTCCCACTGCCTATTGGACATCTTGAAGCCTTGTAGACATCTTAAACTCCATATGCCCCAAACTGGCTCATCGCCTCTCCCCCCTTCACCACTGCTCTTCCATTCTTCCCCTCTTCCTAACTTTCCTATACCTGGTGAGGGCTCTACTGCTTTGCTCTGTCGCCAAGATGACTTATAATCCAGTTGTCACCCTTAATTCTTCACTCTCACTTCTCCCCATTCAATCTGTTAACAAGTCCTATCAATTCTGCATTTACATTTACAGCATCTTTCATCTTTCTCTTTTCCGATAAACCATCACTGTAGTATTGACCTTTGAAGTTGATTTCAAGTTTTCTCCCATCCAGCTGTCAAACCGATTTTCCTAAAGTACAGGTCTGACCACGTGCATACCTCTAAGTTTCAGTGACTTCCTATCACCTCTAGGTTCAAAAATAAAATCCTCTGACTTTTAATTTGGCCTTCTCCCTGCCTTTTCAGTCTTCTCATACCTTAATTCTCCCACCCCATCCTATATAGCCTAATAACACAAGCCGTCTTGCTTTTTCTGTACCAAGACAATCTACCGAACCACCATCTATATAAGCAATCCCTATGGGGGAGGAGTACTAACTACAACTATCTTCCACTGATGGGCAGGGCCCCAGATAGAATAGCAGTGCCCCATCCCTGCCCACCCCAGACCATCAGCCCACTTCCAGCTCAGTTGTTGTAGTCATTATTCAAAGAAACAAACTTTATGATATTTCCTGCTAACCACTTCTGAAGGTTTTGTAGCCCCCTGCCTCTTCAGAAGCATTAACTACTAACAATCCAGAAGAATTTTTACCACCAAAGTCCTTGGTACTGTCAAAAAGTTCAATATCATCAATGGATGTTATTTTATCCATGAATGTGACACTAAACAAAATGCATTAATGTCTACTTTGATGCTGTATCTAAAAAACTATTGGATTTGTGACTGAATTGTCCTATATTTGTTGTCTCATGTGAGATCCCTGAAAACAAGGACCATCTTACTTTTCCCACAGTGTTTCCCCTGTATTTAAACAGTGCTCATAGTGTTTAATAAATGTCTTTTTTATTCACTCATTCAGTGTTTGGAATAACTTACTTGCATTGGTTGGGGACATTCAGGGAGTCCCAGCGCCATGAAAGCCTGGGGATAAGTGTGGAGGAGTAGAATTTCAAAGTTGTAGTAGCAGAGCCAAGTTCCCCCTACAGTATTCCATATAGCAGTAAGTTTGAAGCAGTCACTGCTTTCACTTTCCAGAGCTCAATTCAATGCAGTACACACTTATTAAGTACTTACTGTTTGCAGAAAACTGTTTTAGAACTCACTCCTTAACTATGACTTGACTTCATTGCCTAGAAATTTCATAGCCTAAAGCAGAGATCTGCTTCCAAATGTATAATATTTCAGGATTAATTTCTATCTGTGCTGATTTTGATGTGGGAGTGTAGTATACAGCTTTTAAGAGTAGAACCACAACTCATAACAAAGAGAGAGAGAGAGAGAGAGAGGACATTAGACTATTTAGAATGATATCCACTGAAAGAAATAGAACCAGTTGATTTCCCTCTTTATATCAAAGAAGTTATATAAGTAGGAGTTAGTATTTTGATCTTTTTAGAAAGCAAGTATTAGACTGAAGAATTACATATTAATTGTTGTCCCCTGAGATGAACTAAATTAACCACAGATGTCTATTGTCATGACATGACTACTACAGACTGAATCAGAGTAAAAATTGTTGCAGAACCACAGCACCCCACAACAAATTGAATGGTTTTAGCAAGGGAAATACTATCGCACAATAAATACCTTGCAAATTTTATGTTAATTGCTCAATTTGAATAAAATCAATTTTAATTAAGTTTTATATGCATATCATTTCTAATTAACCAGTATTTTCATACTTCATTATTAACTGCATCTTTACATTTCATAGAAATAAGACATATGATTTTTGAACTTTTCTTTTATCTACAAAATTAGGGGGTTGGATTATCTGTCTTCTGAGGGTTAGCTCTAGATTTCTGATTCTATGACATTTCTTATAAAAGTCCAGTGTTGGGGCAGCTAGTTGGCCCAGTAGATAGAGTACCAGCCCTGAAGTCAAACAGGACATCAAATTCACTAACTCTGTGAGTCTAGGCAAGTCACTTAACCCCAATTGCCTCCCCCAAAAATAAATAAATAAATAATAGATAGATAGATAGATAGATAAATGAAACAGCAATCCAGTGCCCTCAAAAGTTATGATTTTTGGAATCTGTTTGAATTGTTGAAAAGTAAGAGTTATTATACTTAGATTTGTTATGTGGTTCCCAGCATTCACCAATACCTTCACCCATCTCTATTTATTGTCCTCCATTTCTTCCACTGTTCCTTTGAGAGTGAGGTAAGTAAAACTTTTTGACCCAAGATTTTGTGATTAAAATTTTTTCTGAAACATCTTAGATTGCTCTTTAAACATAGATAGAAGAGATGTTTCATTCATACTCTCCTCATGCTTCCTCCATTAATCATGTTTAAAATTATAAAGACCTTCATGCTACTTCCATTAATCATGTTTAGAATCATAAAGACATCTTTAGTGGGGAAGGATGGTCATCAATAACATTTCTTTTTTTTTTTTTCTTTTTAAGGTAGTTTGAGGGAGAAGGTATTAATAGATGGATCAAGAAAGCTTTCATGTAGAATGAGTGTAGTAGCTAGTCCTTGAGGGAAACAAGAGATTATTCTAAGATTTGGGAAAAAAAAAAAAAAGGAGGGTGCTTCATGTATAGGGGAACAGGTGGTACAAAGAAGAGGGAATGTGAGATGGTATATGGTTGTACCCCATGTCTGAAATTCATCTTTTCCTCATCTACATTGGTAGCATCTTACACTCCTCAAACCAAAAATTACCTTTCATGGATTTTGTGTATGTCTGTGAGGCAGCATGATTGGTGTAGTTAAAATAGAAACAGATCCCTATGGGCCACATATCGTATCTTAAAATTCACAAATTAACATTATCTGTGTTGTAATGTATTTCTGTTTATTTTGTTAAATATTTCCCAATTATATTTTAATCTGGTTCAAGCTGCTGACATTTCTGAGGTAGCACATAGTGTATTGGACTTGAAACTAGGAAGATTTGACTCATATTGATCATGTGACTGAGCAAATCACTTAAATTTTCAGTGTACCAGGCACTTCTTAAATTGTAGTGAAGGAGCTAGTTTACATTGACTGAGGGAATGCCCTCTCCTGAAAGTTCCTTTTATCACTGACATCACCAATCTTGTCCCTATTGCTTTATAGAGATAGATAGATGACAAGTAATCTGAATATAGATCATTCTATTATTATGCGTTATACTAATTAGCTCATCTCAGTTTAGAGGCAATATAATGGTCCTTAAAGTCCACTTGGTTTCTTCCTCTTTGACTTTAGGAAATATACTTGTGGTTGAAGCAAAATATGATTTATTGAAATTATTTGGGTTATGAAATAGTAGATTATATTATAATATTTGTGGATAGATGCAATTGACATTAAGATTTACTTCAGCCTAGTTCTTTTGCAATGCCTCGAGAAATGATCACTCTCTGTTATCTCCCTTCTCTTCTATAGCTCAGTCTAATTTTTGTACCTGGGAAAGTTGGGACTGGAATGTGATGGGGTTTTTTGTTTGTTTGTTTGTTTTTTTGTTGTTTTTTTTTTTTATTACTTTTTATAATTATAACATTTTCTTTGACCTTACATATGCATAGGTAATTTTTTTTACAACATTATCCCTTGTACCCCCTTCTGTTCTGAATTTTTCCCCTCCTTCCCTCCACCCCCTCCCCTAGATGGCAGGCATTCCCATACATATTAAATATCTTATAGTATATCCTAGGTATAATATATATGTGCAGAACCAAATTTTGTTGTTGTTGTTGCAAAGGAAAGATTGTATTTGCAAGGTAAAAATAATCTGGGAAGAGAAACAAAACAAAACAAAACAAAAAAACAATGCTCACAGTTTACATTCATTTCCCAGTGTTCCTTCTCTGGGTGTAGCTGATTCTGTCCATCATTGATCAATTGGAATTGGTTAGTTCTTCTCTATGTTGAAGATATCCACTTCCATCAGAATACATCCTCATACAGTATCATTGTTGAAGTGTATAATGATCTTCTGGTTCTGCTCGTTTCACTCAGCATCAGTTGATGTAAGTCTCTCCAGGCCTCTCTGTATTCCTCCTGCTGGTCATTTCTTACAGAACAATAATATGGAATGTGATGTTTTGTCTAACCTCTTGAAGACTTCAGTAATCTAACTAAATAATTAGTAGACAATTCCTAGGGCATGACAAGTTTTTTGACCTACCTGAACATAATTCTTGTTGGGATCACACTTAGTCTAAGACCTACACATATGACTGGGCATCTTATTATTTATATTGAGGGATTGTCAGTGAATAAATAAATCATATGTATATATATATATATATGTGTATATATATATATATATACATATGTAGATACCTACATACACATATTTGTGATATTTATATATGTGTATATGTAAGTATATGTCCATTTTTCCATTATTTTACACATAGATTGTTTTACACTATACACATGTATATATGTGTGTATATATATTTTTCTCTCAGTTGAATTCGTTTAACAAATGCTTATTAATTTATTGCTATGATGAATGCTGAGAATGCCAGTTCATCTAGGTTGTAATAGGCACGATGGAGAGTAATTTGTAACAAAATTGTAAAGGTAGATTAGGGATAGGATATTAAGGGCAGTAAATGCAAAGCGTAGGTGCTCATATGCGATCAAATGGTAGAGGAAATAAGGCGTTACTGGAGATTGCTGAGTAGGAGAAGGGCATTCTCCTTAGGAGAATTACTTTGACAGTTGTGCAAAGGATAGATTTGAGAGTAAATAAGCATAAAAGTGGGATATCAGTGAGGAGACAATTACAATTGTCCAGGTGAAAGGTGATGTGGATCTGAAGTAGAATGATTACGATGTGAATAGAGAAAAGGGCACATTTTCTAAAGATTGTGAAGAGATCGATATTCCAAGATTTGATCACTGATTTAATGTGAGTTGAGTGAGGAGAAGTCAAAGATAACATTGAGCTCATTGAGCTCATGAAGCCATGTGACTAAAAGGACAGAAATAGGGAAATTTAGAAGAAGGGTGGTTTAGGGAGGAAAGATAATGAATTTTGTTTTGGACATGTCAAGTTCAAAATACATTTGGAGCATCCATTTGGAAATGTCCCATAAGAAGTTGATGATGTATGTCTAGAGTTCAGGAGAAAAACTAAAATTGGATCTAGAGATCTGTCCCCTCTTTCTCATAGGACTATGACCCTAGTTCCTGCTGCCCTTACTTCTTTCCTAAACATTGTAGTAACCTCTTAATTGGTCTCCCTTACTTTAAAGTCTCTCACATGGCTGCTAAGGTAATATTCCTAAAGCATAGGTCTAGTTATTATTACTCCCTTGAATGAAATTATGAAAGGGATAAGAATTGGAAAATAATAATAAGTTCTTTGACTGGACTGTTGAATATGAAATATCTGTGAATCATCTAGTTGAATATGTCTAATAGACAATTAGTGACATAGGACTGGAATTCAGTAAAAAGATAGGGGCTATTCATGTAAATCTGGAAGTCATATGCATAGAACTTATAGCTTAACTCAGTGGTCCTCAGACTTTTTAAACAGGGGGCCAGTTCACTGTCCCTCAGACTGTGGGAGGGCCGGACTATAGTAAAAACAAAAGCTCACACTCTGTCTCCCCCCTCAGCCCATTTGTCACCACCCGGCAAGGCCGCATCTGGCCCTTGGGCAGTAGTTTGAGAACCTTGGCTTAACCTTTGAGCTGATGAGATAAAAAGAGGAGGGGCGGGATGGATGATAGATAGATAAAGGATGAATGGATGGATAGATAGATAGATGGATGGATGGATGGATGGATGGATGGAGAAATAAATAGGTAGATAGATAGATAGATAGATAGATAGATAGAACTACTCCAGTCCTCTTTAAAACATTAAAACTATAGGAAAGGATTCCAGATTGTGGTACCTATTCTGCCATACAATCTATGACACCATCAAATGCTCAAATGGAGCTGGATCCAAATGATGTGGTTGCCTGGCCATTCTGGTGACCCTTGGGCACTCCTTCCCATAAACGTGCCACGGGGGACTGGAAGCCTTCCTCCCTTCTCTTGAATCTTGAGAACAACAGTGAAGCACTAGGGCTGTTCCCTTCTTGTCCCTCACTCTTGTATGTTGCCATCCCTATTTCTTTTGATCCTATATTTCCCCAAGGACATCTTTCTACTCCCCCCCCCCCCAAGTTCCTCCTCATTGGTTATAGGCTACAGCCTATTCCCATACACCTCTTTATTGCCATCTGTGATGTTCATTTTTAATTTTTCAGAAACTCGTATTTCATGTTCATTCATAGCTGTGCAACAATGATAGAAGAATCTTGGTATTTAAAAAAAAAAAAAAAAAAAAAAAAAAAAAGAGTCTTTGTTATCCAAAGAAATTTGGGATCATTCCAACACAATTTTTTAAAGGCATCTGATCTATAAAGCAGAGTGGTACATCTGGGGCAGATAGCTATGGTATACAACTTAGGGCCAGAAGTTTTGGACTTTAATCAGGATTCCTCTCTAAAGGGATGCTTTCTGTGGGACTCTGCAACCCTATAAAGCAGGGGTTCTCAAACTACGGCCCACGGGCCAGATGCAGCCCGCTGAGGACGTTTATGCCGCCCCCTGGGCGGCAATGGCTGAGGGGCGGAGACAGAGTGTGAGCTTTTGTTTTTACTATATTCTGGCCCTCCAACAGTTTAAGGGACAGTGAACTGGCCCCTATTTAAAAAGTTTGAGAACCACTGCAAAGAACTCACAGCCTTCCCTGTATGGAAAAAGGGGAAATTGTCAGCAATCACTCTGGTGCTAATATTTCAGAGTTTGGTAGCCTGACCATCTCACTGGACATTACAGCTACTACAATGAGGCTATTGCTGCTCTGGGGAGCTTTCTCTCAGCTCTGCCCCTCATGCTGGGCTTCCCTTGACAGCTAGGAGAAAGTGTCTCTGCGGAGACCTGGGGTGACACATGGCAGCTTGGCAGAATTAGCAGGGTTATCCCCTAGTTAAAAGAATAGTCTACCTCTTCCCTGAGATGTTACTAATTAGCTGTTAACGCATGACATTTTCACACTCACTTCAGTGCAGGGAAGGGTCTTAACAATTCCCTGTTCAATGCATGCATGAAATGCTAATAACAAAGGAGAGGAAAAATGAATGGTGATTTACACATCTGTCCTCTTGCAGACTGCTAGTTCATAGTGAATATATTATGTATATATCAGCTCTATTCATATATGTGTGTATGTGAGTGTATGTATATACATCCACACACATATATATATATATTTATAAATACATGTTTATGTGTATATATACATGTATGCATGTGTTTAGATGTTTTAGCAGAATGATATATAACATAGGATCATAGATACTTAGAAGTCATAGAGATCATCTAGTCCAAATTTATAAATGAGGAAACTAGGGTGCAAAGAAATTTAATGATGAATCCAAGGCCACATAGCTAGAGTTGGTGGAAGCACTAGAATTTAAATTCAAGCCCTCTGACCCCAAATTTAGTAGTTTTCCCCTAAACCATGCAACATTATGCATTATCTCATTTAAGAATCAACTACAGGACTGCAACCATTAGGATGATCAAGTGAGTGACCAGGAAGGAGGTATGTTTAAAAATATCACACACAACATGATTTTCAGATGGTTCAGAGGGATAAAAAGAGACAGCTGGAAATATCACTTAGCCTTTAGTTTTCTTATTTGAAAAAGGAGAGAACTGAACAGCAGTTCTAAAAGTATGCCCCATGGGTGCTTGGGGATCCCAAGATCATTTTGGAGGTCCACAAGTTCAAAACTGTTTTTATAATGATACAAAAACATTATTTGCCTATTAAAATATTTTCTCTTTTTCAACTACATTTCTGAATAAGGCCAGATTTTCTTCACATGCTTCAACCAAAATAACAAATCTCAACAGATTGAACACAGAGACAGATATTCAGTTATCCTCTATTAAGCCAGACATTAATGAGCTATGCAAAAATATGTAAAACAATGCTACTCTTCTCATTATTTTTTGTTTTGGAAAATATGGTTATTTTTCATAAAAAGTTATATTAAAGTAGTTATCTTACGGGTTTAAAATGTTATTTTAAATGATTAAAATATATCTTAAAATAATAGTTTTAATTTTTAATATGATATTGATAACCCACAAAAACAAATGCTCTTGGGAGCTCAATAAACAAATAATAAATTCAAGCGAATAAAGAGGTCTTGAGGTGAAAAAGTTTGAGAACCACTGGTCTAGATTAATTCTAAAGTTTTTTTTCAGTCCCAACATTCTATTGATTCCAACTAATGAAATGGAGGCAAGAAGCCTTCCACTAGTTGAGTGACAGGAAAAAAGAATAGAAACATATATAATGTACAAATAATCATCCCGTATAATAGCAGTTATTTGAGTTCTAGTTCCATCTCTGCCACTAATTAGCTATATGAATTTGGTCAGTTCTGTTAATATCTGTTAAGGACTTCAGAGACCTTATTTTCTAAATGAGAGACATTAAATTAGATTTCTATAAGAGATTTCCAGGTTTAAAATTCTGCAAATCTCTAATCTCCTACTTTGACTACCAGAATTTAGATCCAAAGGGGAAGAGGAAACAGAAAGAGGGATTCTGTGAATGACTAGATTAGATAGAAATTTGAAGCTTACTTTTGACTGGGTGGGAACACTTAAGCAAATTAGAATTAAGAGAGTTATTATCATCTTAAAAGGATCAGAAGCATGTCATTGGCAGGTTAGCCAAGACCCATAAAAAATGAAAGTATAATACAGCCCTAAATCTCACATAACCTCCTTGTTCTTCTGCAATGATTGCAGCAGAGGGATGAGAGTGAGAAAGATTTCTAAAACCAATTTTTCTTTTCTGTCATCTTGTAGTATTTGAAATGATAAGAAAAAGTTGTGGCTAAATGTAATAACAGCATCTCTTCTGAGGGGCCACACTAAGTTAGCTACATGCTAAGTACTGAGGATTACAAAAAGATGCTTAAGATAGTTCATGCCCTTGAGGAGTTTGCAATCTAATGGAGGAGATAACATGCAAACAAATGTGTACAAAGCAAGCTTTGTGCAGGTTAAAGAGGAAATAATTAAAAAGGGAAAGCACTTGAATTAAGAGGAGTTAGGAAAGGCTACCTGTAGAAAGTGGGATTTTAGGTCAAGAATATTAATAGCTTGCATTTCTAAGGCTCTTAAAGATTTTCTAAATACTTAACTAATGGGGTTAGGAGGGAAGGGAGAGAAACTGAGAAACAAAGAGAAAGAGAGAGAGAGAGACAAAGAGAGAGAGAGAGACAGAGACAGAGAGAGAGACAGAGACAGAGACAGAGACAGAGAGACAGACAGCGAGAGAGACAGAGAGAGACAGAGAGACAGAGAGACAGAGATATGGAAAGACAGAGACAGAGAGAGACAGAAACAGAGAGAGAGAGACAGAGAGATACAGAGAGATGGAAAGACAGAGAGAGACAGAGAGAGAGACAGAGAGAGAGAGACAGAAAGACAGAGACAGAGAGAGAGACAGAGACAGAGAGAGACAGAGACAGAGAGAGACAGCGAGAGAGACAGAGACAGAGACAGAGAGATGGAAAGATAGAGACAGAAAGACAAAGACACAGAGAGAGAGAGAAACTGAGACAGAGAGATAAAGAGACAGAGAGACTTGTCAAGCAAGCAGTACTGCTATCTCCATTATCTAGATTAAAAATAAATTAAAATCCAGAGACTCTATTTGATCACAAATCACATAGATCATTATTGAGAGGAGCCTGTGTTCGAATGTGAGCCTTCTTATGCCAAGTCTAATGCCATTTCTGTTAGATAATGCATGATCAGTGTGGTAGAGTGCCATAGACTTGGAGTCTGGAGAGCCTGCTGTTTGCTTCTCTGAACCTCTGTTTTCTGACCTTCCAGTGGAGATCCCAATACTCACACAGTCCACCTCGGCAGCCATTATGAGACAGACTCTGGTAAAGTGTTATATAAATGTGAGTTCTTACTGTCACTGTCCTCAGTAGAAAAGATTTCAAACTGATCAACTAATTTCCAGTAAAGTGTCGTAGCTTAATGCCTTTCTTAAAAATATTTTAAATGTAAAAGAGAGTGACAGAGAAGAGGTCAACCCTGAAGTTGAAAGGGCTGAATCGTGGAAGTCAGAATTTCAGGCATCACTTTGGAGGAAGTGAACCTTCCCATGCTCCTGAAATCTCACCAGATAGCCAACAATTATCCTAAATGGAATGAGTGAATTAAGGTTCAGATTTGAAACAAAGAGCCATAGAATCAGATAATTTTAAAGCTGGAGGAGCCCTTGGAAAGTGTGTCCTCTAATCCCTTCATTTTACCATCAAGGAAACTGAGTCCTGTGCTTTATTTAAGATTTCAAAGGTACTTAGTTCTCCCTAGCTGGAGATACAGAGATAAACTGGCTAATCTGGAACTGGGATTATATTTTCCTGTGGGAAGAAATTAGGGTAAATTTGAGCTTCAACCCATAGTCCCTAAATGTCTGGGAACCAGTGGAACATTTCAAATCCCCATTTCAAAAACAAACAAACAAATAATATGTATGGTGACAATACAACATACATTATTTCAGTTAAGATTGTTAAATTGTTATTTACTAGTAATATTCTGCTGATAAAGTTGCTTTGATCTAATTTACATTTGAAGTTATCTTCATTTCCAGGCAACATTATTGTACTGCATGATTATGGCTACATCCCTTGGAGTTGCTCATGATCTGGTAGGTGAGATGGATAAGAGAGCCAATTTCTGTTTTGTTCTGGCCAGTATCACAGCCTATTACATACAGCTTGGGAATAAAATCCATTTTTAATGCACCATTTGATAAGAACACTTAACCTCAATACGTGCTGTAATTAGAGAGATAATTAGAACTTCACTAGAACCTCTTAAGACTAAGAATACATTTTAAATTCACCTAGAATAAAAATTTCATTATCTAAAACCAATCCAAGTTATTTTTTTCTTCCAGCTTTACCTTTATTTCCTTTCCTTCCCCCTCCAACCTTTTGCACTTTAATAAATGTAGAAAGATAAGAATTTTATAGATGGAACATATCACAGAAGGCTAATGGGTTCAACATACAATTGCTTTATACTGATTTGGAAGGAGAAATTTTTTAATTTTGTATGAGCTTTAGAGGCAGAGTATGAAGGATATTAAGCTCAAGTCATGTATGTAGAAAAAATTTGCTCTTGCATGAATTCACTCTTAAAATGTTAATATATGCATAAGAAAATTGTGTTCCTTAATCTCTGAAGAAACACTTATCACTAAGAACCTCTTAATTCTTTTCCTGTGCTTGATTTATTAGCTTATGAAATTATGTTAATAGCTTGCATGTTAATGGTTTGCAAGCTCAAATGATCTGATTTTAATAATGAAGTAATTTATGCGATAAATGCAATCAGCAGCCAGGAATCTCACTTAACAGCACACATTGGTGATTACTCAATGCAAAAACAAGTGACAGGCAGTGTGGTGCCTCCCATGTGCCACTGAGTACAGGAGAGATGGGTCTCGCCAAGCAGGAGTGCTATGCTGCCTCTCTCAATTGCACAGACTGGTGAAGGCTGCCTCCAGCAATTACCTTACAAGGTGTCAGATAAGCCTGGTACCACCATTACTGCAGAATAAAACTACACAATATATTTGTCCATAGCAAGAAATATTTGTTGCTTTTTAGAGATGAATAATGTTCTTAAAGGAAAAGATGGGGTAATGGAGAAAATAAAAGACCCAGAACATAGGACAGCTCCTTCATGAACTGCTAGATTATGAAGGCATTATAGGAGGAGGGACTTTGACACAGAGGAAAGATTAGACCCTTGCAAAGGAAAAAAAATAATTTGTATAGTTACTAAATCCACAATTCAGTTTCAACTGAACTATTCCTATTCTTTATGTGAGGAAGGAGAAAGGGAGAAATGGATATTGGACCTGCAACTACATTTGTATAGGTAAACTTCCTGTTAATGTACCTCTCTCTATCAGTGCAGGTTAGCACTTTCTCTACAATTTACCATGTTAGAGAGCTTAAGGGATTGGCCCAAGATCACAGAATCAGTGTGTCCTCTTTAACACATCTTCATGGTTCCAAGTCCAAGGGAGGGAAGAAAGGAGGGAGAAAAGGAGGGAAAAAGGAAGCAAGGGGAAAAAAGGAAGGAAGAAGAGCGGGAAGGAGAAAGAAAGAAAGAAAGAAAGAAAGAAAGAAAGAAAGAAAGAAAGAAAGAAAGAAAGAAAGAAAGAAAGAAAGAAAGAAAGAAAGAAAGAAAGAAAGAAAGAAAGAAAGAAAGAAAGAAAGAAAGAAAGAAAGAAAGAAAGAAAGAAAGAAAGAAAGAAAGAAAGAAAGAAAGAAAGAAAGAAAGAAAGAAAGAAAGAAAGGAAGGAAGGAAGAAAGAAAGAAAGAAAGAAAGGAAGGAAGGAAGGAAGGAAGGAAGGAAGGAAGGAAGGAAGGAAGGAAGGAAGGGAGGGAAGGAGGGAGGGAGGGAGGGAGGAAGGGAGGAAGGAAGGAAGGAAGAAAAAAAGGAAGAGAGAAAGAAAGAGAAAGAGAGAAGGAGGAGGGAGAAAAAGAAAGAGAAAGAGAGGGAGAAGGAGGAGGGAGAAAAAGAAAGAGAAAGAGAGGGAGAAGGAGGAGGGAGGGAGAGAGAGAAAAGGAGGGAGGGAGAGAAGGAGGGAGGAAGGGAGGGAGAGAGAGAGGGAAGAAGGAAAGAAGGAACAAAGCAAGGAAGGAAGGAAGAATCTTAGTGGAGCTGTGAATTGATCCAATTGAAACTCAACTGGAATTATAAATCAATCAGCAAGCATTTATTAGTTTTCTACTATGTGCCAGAAACTTTGCTAAGTGTTGGGAATACAAACACATAGAACAATATGATCCTCATTCTCAAGAAGTTTATAATATAATTAAAACTTAATGGCTCATACCTCTCTATCCAGTTATTTCATTCCAATATCAATGACAGAGAGTTCTCATATAGACCAAAATATTCATAATAAGGCTGATTTTTTTTTTTGTAATTGCAAACAACTGTAAACAAAATGAATGTCTCCTGATTGCACAATGACTGAACAAACTACAACATATTCATGAAATGGATTATTATTATTCTACATGAAATAAAAAAGACAAAGAATTCAAAGACATTGGAAGATTTAGATAAACTGATACAAAGCCAGGAAAGCAATATATAGAAGGACATAAAAACATAACATAACATAACATAAAAAGGTATCAGAATTCAAATTAAATTACCAAAGTTGGTTCCAGAGAATTAATGATGAAACACACTTCTCTCAGCAGAGAGGTGGCGCACTAGGGGATGTGGAATGTTGAACATATAATCAAATTTGCTATTTTGGTTACCTTTGTTAAACTGGTTTTCTTTGTTATAAGAGATAGCTCTCCTGAGGTAGGGCAGAATTAGTGGGGAAATGACTAGTTTAAAAATCATCAATAAAGCATTAATTAAAAGACAAACACATTTTTCCTTTTTGTATAGCCCTTAGATTTAGAAAGCACTTTCCTGACAAAAACACTGTGAGAGAAGTAGTATAAACATTACCTTCCCAATCTCCTTTTTTTAAATAGATGAAGACACTGGGGTTCAAAGAGGTCACACAACTAGTAATAATTTGAGAAAGCATCTGAACATTTTTCCCCTACTAAAGGTCTATTATGTGCTAAGCACTAGGATTAGGAGTGGTACAAAGGAAAGAGTACTAGCCTAGGAGTCAGGAAACTCTAACACCTATAAATTATGTGACTGTAGGCATATTACTTCATATGAGTAAGTAATAATTTTCTCATATTAAAAATTGTAATAATAATAATAATAATAATAATAATAGCATCTACTACTCAGGTGGTTGTAAGACTCTGGAGTCTACAGCTAAAATGTACTTCATTGGACATTGGATCAAACTTTTCATTTGACAATGGGGAAACTGAGAACAAGAGAGTTTCGAGGGTTTACAGTTTTAGAACCAGAAAGGACCTTAAAGGCCATCAAACATAAATTTTTCCATTTTACAGATGGAGAATCTGAGGCAGATTACCACAGAGAGGTTAAGTGATTTGCCCAGAGTCACAGCGATAATAAGTGATAGGAAGGCCTTCCTGATTCCAAATCCATCGTGTCACCTAGCTAGCCAAGTGACTTGTCCCCAATTCAGATGAGATAAATGTTAAATGTTTTACAAATATTAAAGCATTGTGTAGTAATCATCAGCTGTTTTTTTTTTAATTTAATAGTTAGCATTTATATAAGTTGAAGGTTTGCAAAAATGTTTTATGACTATAATATCATTTTAACCTCATTACAGCCCTGGGAGGTAGATGTGATTATTATCTCCATCTTATAGTTGAAGAAACTGAGAGTAGATTGGAACTTAAAGCTTGCAGATTGCAACAAAGCATTGTTCCATCTAGCTGACTCGTATTTTTTGTTTAAAGCAATTGTTTCCGCTCTCAAAAAGCTTACAAGGTGATGTCCTATGTACACAAATCAATATAAGTAGAAGGTGAAAGTGGAAAAGGAGAGACTTTGAAAGTTCTTTGGAGACCAATAGCTAAGGCTTTTCTCCAATCCGCAGCATAGGTGGGAGGGTAAGTGACATCTTTCTGAAAGGGTTTGCTACCTCTCACCTGACAGATCACCATCACTCCATACTGCTAAGTGTTAGGAAGGAAGGAAATCCTAAGAGAGAGTGATGGAACACAGTGTGATGGAACAGTCACTATCAGAGGAGGTAGGGGGCATAGAAGGATGGGAAAAACTGTCCCTTTTCCCTCTTGAACTTACCTGTGATGGATATATCTTTTTAGTGTCTGTTTGCTTTCTACCTGCTTTTGAAACCCTTTACCTCTGATGTCTTTCCTTACATTCTCATCCCTTTTCATCTCAAGTCCCTTTTCCCTATGCTCTCTGGAACTATTCTCAGTTGCTATTTTGGTTATCCAATCAATCCACCCCCCACACACAGACACACAACCCCCCCCCCTTCAACTTAGATCTCTTCTTTTGACTTTCCTTTGATCTCCTGCAAACAAACAAGCAAACAAGCTGTCTCTAGAGGATATATTCTTTGCCATTCTCTCCCTAAGGCTGGCTGCTTCTTCTCTCACATGACAGACAGGACTGGGAGGGAAGAGCTGACATACTTCTTGCCCCCCACTGCAAATCTTAGCCACTGGCCATGGTCATCTGACCTACTTAGGCAAGTCAAAAATTTCTGGGCTTTGCCATTGGTTGCAACGGAGCATGCAGAAAGGAGTCATGCAAAAGGAGACTAGTTGATAGGATAAGTATTTCTTAGGGGAAAAAAAAATCTAATTTTTTTTACACTTCTTTTCATCATAATCACCATCAACAAGTATTTATGAAGCTCCTATTATGAGCCTCTCTGAAAAACTTTAGAATTGATTGTGTGGCATGAGAAATACTGGCAAAAGACCACCCAGCATGGAGTACCAGCATTAAATATAGCTCTGTGTTCTATGAGCAAAGCAGAATTGAAATGGCTCAAAAAAAAAAACCCCACTAGATTTGCAAATTTAGAGAGTCTACCCTGAAATGTTCACATAGACCACTTGTGCCTGACTTGTAGTAGAGCATTCTGAACTTGCCTTGGTCTGATCGGTCACAATTAGACACAGTGTAACTGATCCTAACAGATGATATCATTTTGGTCCTTTTTGAGAATTATGAAAAACAACCAGGCGACCAGCCATGTGTCAGGCACTGCACTAAGCCCTGGGGATCCAAAAGCAAAAACAGGGACATAGCCCTCAAGGAGTTCACATTTTAATGGGGAAGACAACTTCATAAGAGAAATATAGTGTAAAAGAGAGGTAATCTCCAAAAGAAGGTACTAGCAGTTGAAGAGACTGGGAAAGGCATCTTGCCAAAGGCAGAATTTGACCTTAATTTTGAAGGAAGCAAAGAAGAGGAGACAAGAAGAGACAACATTCCAGGCATGGGGGTGGCCAGTATAAAGACAGAGAATCAATAAAGGGAGTGTGATGTTTTCTTCTTTCCTGAAGATTGGAAAAGACCTTGAAAGGCACTTTGTCCTTCACTTTATGTTCCTGCAGAGACACACTGCAATTATCCCAGAAGGATGAGACTCCATGCTATCTTAAAGTCTCTTTAAGAGAAAATAAATACCCTATGTCTTTAAGAATCCTAGTAGGAGATGCTCTTTTCTTTCCTACTATATTCTTGAAGCAGTTTAAAACAATTTCATCTTGTTCTGTCCTCAGGGGAAATGGAGACAGCTAGTCACATTAACTTGTGCCCGACAAAAAGAGCAGTTTTTATATATTTACATACTGAACAGAATGTAATATTGGACAGCAACCTATGTCCCTAGGAAGGTCATTACCCAAACAAAAATATCCCAGCCTTTGAAACTCTAAATATTGCTTTTTTCACAAGGCCTTAGAAAATATTCTCTTTTCCTTGTCCCTATGTAAAATTTCTTTTTCTGAATGTTTACATAGATGTCACCCACTCACCAAAGGAGAGGAGAGAAGCAAAAATATACTTGTGAAATATATTTCGCAGTAATTGTAAATTACTTTGATGGTAAGCCTTTTTGAAAATACAGGGTGATCCTGAAATCTTTTCAGAGGCAGTTAAGATATGGATTACATGAATACAATGTTAATCAGTGAAGAGAATGCTAGACTTGGAGCTGGGAGACATAGGATCAGATCTTAGTTTTTACTGGTGACATGAAGATAACATCCTTTGTCCTTCCCAAGGTTATAGGAAAAGAAAAATATTGTAAAAATGTTTGATTCTTATATAAAGTTGAGTTGCTGTTATTATGAAAGGATAGGAACTGCACCTATGATTTCACTAGCCTAGGGAATTCCCTGGTGGGGAAACTCCCTCTTTCAATACAGGCCAAACTATTTGGCAATTTATATCATTAAATGGTTGCCTGGAGTAGTGAAAGGTTAGTTATTTGCCTAGAGTCACAGGGATTTTATGTGTCAGAGGCCAAACTTAAACCAGGGACTTGCTGACTTGGAGATCAGCTTTCTGTAGACTACAGCACACTGCCTCTCTGTTATAAAACTGAGCCAGGACAAATGCTTCCTCCCTTCTGATGCAATGCATGAATTCCATAATAGATTTACAGCAAAGCACAGGAGATGCTGCCTTTGGGATCCCTGATGTATAATGGTTACAACCAAATAAGGTGCACATAATTCCACGATAAAAATATATCATTTACATGTGATAATAATACTCTGTGCTTTATAGATAGCACTTTTCCTCCAAGGAGTTGAGATCTGTCCTCACAGGTTGTCAATGCTTTGCACACAGTGCAAGCTTAATGAATATCAAATACTGTCACCTCATTAATCCTTATAACTGAGAAGCATCTAGGAGTGTTCCCTATTCTTTAACACGTAGAGAAATCAAGACAAAAATGTGTGCATACTACTGCTTTGTCCCACATGGCAAGAATTCAGGATGAGAACTCCTCATCTTCCCTAATAAACACCTTGCCATTATCCTTTTCACTGGCCAGAACAGAAGTTTCCCTGAGATATGGTGCTGAGGGTGTAATCTTGATTCAGTTATTTGTGAGTAATTCACCTCAGGTTCATCATCCATAAAAAGGGGAAAATTTACTACCTCTCTCATAGGATTGTCATAGAGAAAGTGCTTTATAAGCTTGGATTGTTGCAAGAGCTTTCTGCTAGCTTTCCCACTATAGTCCATCCTCCACTCAGATTCCAGTGATATAACTAAAGCTCAGTTCTGACCACATCACAATAAACTCAAGTGACTCCCTCCAAAATCAAATATAAAATTCTCTGTTTGGCTTTTTAAACTGTTTACAATCAGGTTTGCTCTTACCTTGTTATCTTGGAATACCTTATTCTTCTCTGTGTATTCAAAAAGCCAATGACAATTAATCATCAACAAACGTTTATTAAGGATCTACTATGCGTCAGGCTCTGGTCTCCTTGCTGTTACTCAAACATGGCACTCCATCTCCTAATTCTATGTATATTCATTGGCTGTTTTCCAAACCTAGAATTGTCTCCCTCTTTGTCTTCTCTTCCTGGCTTCTCTTGGCTTTCTTAAGGTCTTTAGTCAAATCTCAGCATTTATAAGAAGTATTTCAAGTTTGCTATTAGTTCTAATCCCTTCACCTTGCTATCTATTGTCAGGTCATCCTGAATATATCCTGTTTGTACATAATTGTTTCCATGCTGTCTTCCCAATTAAATTGTATGCACCTTGAGGGCAAGGATTGTGTTTGGGAAGTAGAAAGTAGACTAGAGGAATTGTCTCTTTGTACTCCTACATGTTTTCTACAGTACCTGCCACATAGTTGGAGTTAGGTTTTAGGGCAGTTGTAGCCAGGAAGGAATATTTTGGGCAGGAAAATTATAGGAATGGTGAGTTAAATACAGGGGAATATATTCACACCTCATCCAGAAACAGTGGCAGAATTGATTTAAACATAGTTTTTAAAATGTATATAGGGGAAAGTCAGAGTGACCAGGAGGAGAGAAGATGACTGAATAATAATGAATACAGCATGGTTGGGGCTTTCCTGAAATAGTGGTCCAGGAAATGCGATAATTAATCCAGGCAATGGAACTTCAGGGCAATAGTTCCAAAGATGAAAGGAGAGCAATGAAACTCTGTATTTGGCATGAAATCTAAGACTTAACTGACAGAAAACTAACTAAAGGTGGAGAAACCAGCTCAATCTTATTTTATCTGATCAAAATCAGGTGTTATGAATCAGTCTAGTGTCAATAGAAACAGGCACCAATAATCATTGCTGTCATAAAATGAAACTCTATCAAAATGATTTCTTATCCCAAGTAATTCGCACACTCTTCTACACCAATGGACAGCTGTTTTAAGGTCTAACAAGGTATGAGGACAATTTCATCCATGATATAACCAATTAAATCTTAAGGATATCATCCTTTTGAAATAAAGGCAACTCCTAATATTTAAAAAGAATGTTGTACAGTGAACTTGAAGACCGCAAAGCCTAAGTTCAAATTCTTCTAACAGTTACTAGCTTTTTGAAGATGGGCAAGTAATTTGACCTCCTTACATATCAGTTTCCTGATTTGGAAACTGGAAATAATAATATTTATAAGACATTTCTCAAATGAAATAAGGAAAGATTTGACACATTTTATAATTTGCCAAAGATGTCCCAAAAGTCTCAGTGCTGTTTTCAGTTTTAATGTCTTAAAATTGTGTCAAGACTTTTTGAAATATTCAGTATAAATGATTATTATTATTTCTACAATGCACCTTAGTGACCTCAAATGACTTGCTGCTGGCCTAAATTGAGATAAACAAGTAACTAAGAAGAAATTTCACCCAGGTGCTTTCTCCCTATCATTCATTTGCATGTTACATCATAAAGATCCTAGGGCTAAGAAAGCTACCCAATCTCAGATTTAGCCAGCCTTTGTCAATTTGTTGGAAGAGCAGCCCCTAAATAATGACAAATGGATATAATTTGGCATTTGGATAATTTTTAAAATGTTAAACATTTTTATTTAAAGTTTTGAGTATTAAATTCTATTACTCCCTCCCTGGTAAGCAATCTGATAGGGGTTATATATGTACAATTATGTAAAACATTTCCATCTTTTATACAAGAAAATGCAAATAAAAGAAAGAAAATGAAAAATATCATGCTTCATTCTGTATTCAATCAATATCAGTTCTTTCTCTGAAGGCAAATAGGATAGATACTTTATCATGAGTCCTTTGGGATTGTCAGAAATCATTGTATTGCTGAGAAATTCACAGTTCTTCATCAAATGATATTATTGTTATTGTATATATATATATATATATATATATATATATAATAGCAATATATATACATATATGTATATATGTACATAATAACAGCAATATCTACCTCTCTCTCTCTCTCTCTCTCTCTCTCTCTCTCTCTCTCTCTCTCTCTCTCTCTCTCTCTCTCTCTTTATATATATATATATATATATATATATATATATATATATATATATATATATATATATATATATATATATATATATATATATATATATATCATTCTCCTGGTTCTATTCACTTCACCATGTATCAGTTCACATCTTTCCTGCTTGTCATTTCTTATAACACAATAATATTCCATTTTAATCATAAACCACAGCTTGTTTAGCTATTTCCCAATTGATAGGCATCCCTTTGATTTCCAAGTCATAGCCACCACCAAAAAAAACCTGCTATAAATATCTTTCTACAAGTAGGTCTTTCCCCACCTTTTTTGGATGACTTTTAAATGTAGACCTATCACTGGTATTGCTGGATCAAAGGATATATACAATTTTTTAGTCTTTTAGGCATAGTTCCAAATTGCTTTCTAATCATTAAAAGGAATCTGAATGTTTTTTGCTTAATTATTTTTTTTGTCATAAGAAAGAAGTCTATGGGAGATGGTGAGTGTGAAGCTATTACATTCTCAATACAGAAAGTGAATTAAAAGAAAGAAAATAGATATTTTTTAAAAAAATAGATTGCTCCTATAGGTACTACTTAGTTAATTGGCTGTTCTGTGTTCCAAAGAACTTGGTCAATAAACTGAGGACTTTCCTTTTCTCTGCTTGGTGGGAAAGAAAACCCAATTCATAACCAAAACTCCAAGGACTGACAGACTCTCCTTATGAGAGAGAAGAAATTCAGGGTTTTCCCTTGTCTTACAATAGGGTTATAAAAATCCCAGATATCACAATGACTTGTGGCTTAACCTTAAAGAGAGATGATAGAATCTTTCCCTTTTATGAAGAAGTAGGAACTCCAACGAAGGCAAAATCTGGAATCAATGAGAAGCTCCACAAACTCATTTCTAGTAGAGCAAGTGACCATCAGTGACCCTCCAAGACTATTAAGAAGATCAATGTCTCACAAATGCTACGTGCTGTGCCCCTGTGCCTGTCAAAGACTGTATACAAAGTGAAACCAGCAGGCAGCAAGAAAAATCAGAACAGAGACATGGTATCACCAAAATATACCATTCTTGCTTTGTCAGAATGTGTATAGCCCTGCCAGCTGTGCATCTTGTCCACATATGTTTTTTCCATACACTTCTCCATTCATGTTTTCGCCATGCCTTCACTCTTCCCATAAAGGGATAGATATGTATGTATAGATATATATGTACATATATATATATCTACATATGTATGTACATAGATATGAGTATATCCAACTTTATGAGGAAATTATACATTGCTCATTTTCTATTTCACTGTTTTTGTTTTGAAGTAATATTGGTACCAACTTTACTTGCAAGTAATTTAATAACTTTGGTCTCATGCATGGTCTGAGTGTATCTGGACCCACGGAGTACCTTAAACCTGGAGCAGCTTGTCTGAGAGGGATCTACATGTGAGCTGGGCATACTAAACCACCACTTCCCGATCAGGGTAATTGCTCATCTAGCCTGATCTCATATTTTCCCCACAATATCCATACCTCTTAGTAGTCTGGTATAGTGTTGTCTGGAGTTGCTTGGTTAGTTGTTGAAGAGGACCAAAATGACATCATTGTGTTAGAGTGAAGTTACAGTATTTATGGCTATGGCAGATCAGACCAATACAAGTCCAGAATTCTCTGCCACAAATTGGGCACAAATTTGGGGTGGATTCTCTTACTTCGTGATCTTATATATATATATTTTTTTTTGAGCTATTCAGTTCTGCTTTGCTCCCAGAACACAGCACTTCTCTGATGAGGGCACGCCATGCTGGGCGGTCCTATGTCACTATCTCCTCTATCATATAAACAATCCTAAAGTTTCTTTAGAATAATCCTGAGAGTGTCTTTGTACACTTTTTCTGTCCCCCATGTGAGTGCTTGCCCTGTGTGAGTTTTCCACAAAATGGTCTTTTTGGCAAGTGTATGTTTAGCATTTGAACAATGTGGCTAGCCAAAGGAACTGCTTTCTCTGCAGGAGAGTTGGGATATGTGGCAGTTTAGTTTAAGAAAGGATCTCAGTGTCTGGTACCTTATCATACCAGGTGATCTTTAGAATCTTCCTAAGACAATTCAGATGGAAGCGATTCCGTTTCCTGGCAGGGTGCTGGTATACTGTGGAGATTTCACACCTGAAGGTCAGCACAACAACCCTGTAGACCTTAAGTTTGGTGGTCAGTTCACTACCTCTCCTCTCCCCCACTTTCCTTTGGAGCCTCCCAAATACTGATGTAGCTCTGACAATGCATGTGTCAATTTCATCATCAATGTGGACATCCCTGGAAAGACTCCTGCCAAGGTAAGTGAGCTTATCCACAGCATTCAAACTTCTCCATCTGCTCTAACCGATAGTTCCACATGGTAATAACGGGTGGTGTTGGCTGATAGGGGACCTGTGTTTTCTTGGTGTTAATTGTTAAGCCAAAATTAGCAGGAACAACAGAGAATGGAAAATGGAAACAATAAGAGCACCTAATTCAATTTGTTGTGAGAATCCAATGACAAAGTATGTAAAGTGTCTCATCGTGATAACTAACACTTATGTAATATTTACCTTCTGCCAGACACTGTGCTAAGTGCTTTACAAATATTATATGAACTGAGATAACAACTCTGTGACGCAGGTACTACTATTGTCCCCATTTTGTAGATGAGGAAACTGAGGCAAACAGTTGACCATTTTATGGTATACCATCCTACATAAGAGACAAATTGGCAAACATCTCTACCTAACTAGAATTATAGAGGGAAGTTACCATCTCCATTAACTTTCCCTTCTTGTTTTCTGTCTTCCCTTCCTACGTTCCCTCCTTTTCTCCCTCTCTACCAGGAAGAAGAGGAGAGAGAGGAGGGGATTGTAGAACCAAATTATGTGGGTTTCCTGAAATGGATGGAAGGAACTCTGTGTGGTCTGAGCTTGATACTTCTTTCCCAGGGCACTTCTCTTTTCCAGCTGCTAAATGATAAATTTAAGATTGTATGGCACAGGTTAACACAGGTCACAGGTATGTGACCCATGATGGACAATTGTATTTTTTTCTTAAATTGTTGAATTAAATTTCTTAAAATCCTATGTTTTTAACTTTATGCAAATATAAATAGCCAATTTCGTTAAAAACAGATTATCCATATGAAAAAAAAAAGTCATATGGCATTCTTGGACTCTGAGGTGCAGAGAGATTAAATAACTCGCCTAAAGTCACACTGGCAAATGGCAAAGCTGAATTTGAAGACAGGTCTTTTGGCTTCAAACCCAAAACCCTTTCCACTTCCTTCCTAATATATAGTGTTTGTATATTTTCTTCTTATCCATTAAGTTGAAATGGAAGGGGAACCTTTTTTCAGTCAAGGGCCATTTGGATATTTATAAGATCATTCCTAGGTCATACAAAATTGTTGATTTATAGAACTCAAGCAGTGGGTGGTGTTGTACTAGTTTTCAGCTCATCATTACTTGAGGTTGCCTTAGCAAATGATTTGTCAAGTTTATATGATCACAAGCTGGAGGTTCTCTATCCTGCTCTAAGAGAGCTCTTATCTCCAAGGGTCCCTTTTCCATTTCTTTCACAGGTTCCTTCCATTCTGTTCCTCAGCTTGTCTCCTTTTATCCCACATGAATATACCCATCTTGTTAATAGCCTTGGTAACTTTAACAAGTTGCTTAAATCAGGTTCTTCTTTGGAAATTCACAAGACTTGAGAAAGAAGCAGATGCCAGTTTTTGACTCTAGGTTGCTGAGATTCCCATCACTATTCCAACAGAGTGGAAATCAGCCCTCATTGTCCTGGTGCTCTGAAAGTGAGGTTGCCTTTCTAATGCCTCCTACTGTCTTACCTCTCAAGTCTAAATGCTTTCAAAGATCTTCTTTCTTCTGAATACATTCATGTTTTTCAGCTTCCAAGTAATTTAAGTCAGTTTGTCTCCAAATAAAATAATTAAAAGAAAAGTAATACAAAAATCAGATCATAAGAACATCATCATTACCAACCCCTCCCCACTTTTCTTAATTGAACATATAAAGTCTGGTTTCTATTCAGACCCTGGTGGTAACACAAATTCCCCCATAGAAATGTGGTTTGCTTGTTCTCTCCAAGTCTACTATACTCTTCTGGCAATGAAAATGAGTCTGGCCTGTTTTACATTTGATTTCATCTCATGAAATGAATCTGAAACTGAAAGGCAGGTTTCCTATTGCCTAAAGACTCAATTCCTAGGGAAAATTTTACACCTGGAGTTTTCCACACAAAGTCAGCAAGGTTTTGTTTTGTTTAGTTTAATTTTTCAAACACAGTCTTTATTTATCCATTCTCTATCCTTAAACACCCAGTTACCAACTATGGCTATAAATTTCAATCATCTCCAAAGAAATAGATTCTGCAAGATTCATGCTAAAATTAGGAAGTGTGTGTGTGTGTGTGTGTGTGCGCGCGTGTGTGTGTGTGTGTGTGTGTGTGTGTGTGTGTGTGTGTGTGTGTGTGTTTTGGGAGAAAGAGGGACTGGCTAAGTAAGTCAAGAGGACCTGAACATCTCTACTATTCCCTACCTGCTGGACAAGTCACAAGACTTCCCTGAGTTTCAAGCTTTTCATTAGCAAAATGAGTTGGTTGTTGACCTAGACTGATGATTCTGTAAGTTTGTGTTCTCTAAGGTTCCCTTCTAGCTCTAGATCTAAAATCTTATCAGGAAGGAAAATTGTAATTATATCTAGCTTTCTCAGTAAAAAGATGTGAGTCTTTGAGATTTTATAAAGTACTCTTCTACAACAACTTCCTACCTATGAGGAAGTTACTATATGCATTGTATAGATTCAAGATGAAGAAATTGCAATTGAGCAATACTAAGTGAAAGTCACCTAGCTAGAAATAGTAATTTAGGATTCAAATCTAGTGCTTGTTTTTTTTTAAATTCCAAATCCAGTGCTCACTGTTATGCTCCTTCTCTCTGCCTTTTTCTGTCTTTTCGTCTCTTTCCCCTCTTCTCCCCTCCCCCACAGCTCCTCATAGTGGAAAGGTACCTATTTACCAGACAAGATAATAAATCCTGTGATTTATTGAAGTGAAAAATCTTAAGCATTATTTCTGGGCTTGCTTAGAGGGAGAAACAATGATCTCTCAGAATTTTGAATGACAATCCACGGCTTGGGTTGAAGTCCTAGCAAGCAATCACACTTTTGTGTTATGTGAGTGGATCTCCACCTGATTTCCACATAGAAATGCAATGCCCTTTTCTGCCAGAAGATACTAAGAAAGGAAAATTTGCTTTCTTCTCTAGGAGTTTTGTCTTCTTTCTTGTAAAGATTTCTCATTCCACATAATATAGGCAGAAGATCATTAAAAAGTTTTTTTTCCTTTCTTTTCTTCTTGGAGAGAATGGGGAAAGCAGGGCAGGAAGAGTATGACTTGTGAAAGGAATTAAAAATTATTCATCCAAAGCAGTTTTGCAATTCACTGTGTAGAAGGAATAAAAAATCACTGTTTCTCCTCCTTCTACCCCATCAAGATTCTCCACCAACCTGACATTTCTTAATCAGAGTTTATTTTCCAGGTCATTAATCTGATTTCTCAATGTTTTGCAGTCTTTAGTTTTCCCAGTTAGTACTGCATGTGATGATCAATCATCATTTCCATGTCTGCATTTATTTTATTTACTCCTGCCATGTTGGTTGTCTTTTTCTTTTTTAACTTTCTTTTCATCACTTTCTGAATAGTATCTGACCTTTTCTTTACACCAACCCAAGTTGATCTTACTTAATAAATCAACTTTGATTTTCCCAAGAGAGAAGAATATAAAAGCAGGCAGGCCTGTTTCCTGGTCTGTGGATGCCAAAAGAACAGCAACACTGAAGCTTATTTTTATCTTCTCAGCAACTCTCATTAAAAACAACAAGCCAGGCAATTAACCAAGGACATAACATTGTAAATGAAAACCAGAAGAAGTGTCCTAAAGGCAACAAGCTACCTACCAACAGCTGTCTGCCATCTTGGCTTCTCTCTATACTTCCCTGGTATTTTTTGGAGGTGGGGGGAGTGAAGTTTCTTTCATAATTGAATTTGCTCTGCTATTATTATGAATACAGAACACCATTACTTGTCTCCACCTCAGGCAAATCAGATCTCATAAAGTACTACTGTATCCCCTCAATGAACCAGGATTTAGGCTCCAAAAGAAAGGAAAAAACTATGAGGAGAATTTCAGGACTTGTGTTGACCCATTTTCTAAAACATAAATCAAATTACACAATTCAGTACTTCACGTGCAAGAGGATAGCTTTAAGTCTTGCTGGTGCAACTCAATTGACTTTGCTCTGTGTCCCAAGTCTTGTAATATATTCCCACATTTAGTTTAATTAATGCCTGGGTATGTGTGTACCCATAAAGCTTTAGTCAAGCAAGTAAAGAGCAGACATTGATAGTCTTTCTCATGCACTCAGCCCTCACATTGAATACCTCATTATCCTCACTTGCTTGGTTTCACTAGAACCCAGAGACTGAAGTACAAAAGTGGTACTGTTGGATAACAATTCCCAAGCATTTCCATAGACTCTCCCTTAAAAAACACAAAGAAATGGCTCTTCTCTTTTAGATGAGATTTCTTGAACTTACTTAACAGATACCAAACCATTGAGAAATTCCCTTTTTACATGACACCTTATATCAATATTATAATCTTACTCTATGCTTTGCCAGGTTTTTTTTCTTTTTCTTTGTATTTTTTTTACCAGTTCACATTTTTGTTATACATATAGTTTCCTAACTTGAAAAAGTTCTTAAGTTGCTTTTTCAACCCCAGAACATATTTTTCTATGATGATAATAATAATAATGATGACAATGACAACAACTTTTCATGGCAAAAGTATTTTTCTAATGGCCACTACGCAAGACAGGGGTTAGAAACATTATATACCAATTTTACAGATGAAGAAACTGAAAACCACAAAAGGTAAGGAAGGTAAAGTGGATCAATATTATATAGCCCAGTTGCATTATGGTCTTCAGGTTGGTCTTGGGAACCCTACAGCCATTTATAACATGGTTTATTTGGGGAGAGAGGGACAGGAGGCCATGATGAACCTGGAGAAAGGAAAATTTCAGTTCAAATTCTGATTCTGACATATCCTCTATACTGAGAAAGCTATGTATCCCTGATGCATTGGCCAAGGGAAATTGTAACCTAAGTACCAGGAAAATATATAACCAAGAAATCAGGAAATATATAAATTTGGAAAATTGTACCCTTACTAACCATCGAAATAGGGACCCATTCTGAAGCCCAAGCTCTTCAAAGTGCTCTTTTGAATTTCTAGCATCAAAGTTTTTTCTTTGTCCTTTGCTGTATGAGGATGGGAGGTGGAGGGAAATGGAGAGGAGAGGACACCTTCCAGCAAGACAGATGTCTATTTTAGTTCTGAGACCTCATAAAAATGATGCTGAGCTGTCTGCAATTGATCTTAACTTAATTTGCAACTGTTCTTAGAAGTCTTATTCTCTTCAGGTCTCATTTTCCTCATCTGTTAAAAGAAAAAAAAAAGAATACTGGATTAAATTACCACCAACTTCTCTTCTAATAGATTTTAAGAGATAAGGCCTGAAATGCAATATCATATTACCAGATCTATAAAGATTTTTACTCTACCATATGCAAAGAAAATAAAAGAGAAAGGAAGGCAAAAGAAGGAAAAGAAAAAGAAATCATTAAATCGGAGACTTGAAAGTTTGTCTTAACAAAGATTCTAGGTCATTAATGTGTAAAGATTGAATACCTAACATCTCAGAAAAACAATATCATTTGTGCAGAATTTGGTCAATTGATAAGGTTTCTCTGGAAATGCACTGGTTGGTATATATATTTTCTTACAATGTATCTTAAATATTACATACTTAAAAGGTAGAATTCTCCAATCATGTTCCTGTGTGCATTGAAATAGTGACTCAAAAAGTGATAAAAAAAAAAGGTTGTGTTTTTAAAGGAACTACTAAAATAAAAATGTCTTCTTGAAATGTGGGACTTTTAAAAGTTTTTTTTCCCCAAAGTTATCTTATAAAAAATAGGAACTTCATCAAATAGCAGCAGTGCATATCCCACAATCTCACTAGGTCTTATAGTATGACACCACAAATTAATAATTGTTGATATTTTGTCCAAAAGGCTAAAGAACAAAAACACTTCAAGATGGGCCGGGTCTGATTGTGTTTTTACTGGTTGAATATAGACTTCTCCAATGAGTGAGTGGTTCAATCATTTGAAAAACCACAATCATATTTCTCTTGGGAAATTTGCCTTACATTTTCTAGTAGAAAGGACTTTCCAAGAAAATTTGTATGACTTTTTATAATGTCATTCAATTGTTCTCATTTAGAAAATCTTAACAGAGGGATCATGTTCTAAAGCCATTTTTTTGCCTTTATCATGTTGAGGTAACAAGCAAAACAGTCAACTGGTTGAATCTTTCTTTTTCTACTTTTATTAATTAACGTTAATTGATGGGCAACATGGGTTAGCCGATAGAGAGCTGGTCTCAGATTATAAAATAATATTCTCTATTTTGTTGTGAAGATCAAATAAGACACCAAATCAGTCAGGGTGCCCCTAGACTTTCCACTTTATGTAATGAAAGGCTTTTTTAAATGGAAGTGTGATTAAGCAATAATTCTGCAGAAGATCTGGGATTTTAGTGGACCATAAGTTCAATATGAAACACTGTGATGTGACCACTAAAAATATTACATTTCACTGAGAATTACAGAGGAGAGTTCTTTTCCATTTTGATCACATCTTGAGTGTTCGGTTCGGTTCTGGGTGTCAAATTTTGGGAAAGAAACTGATTTAAGAAAGCAGCCAGGATGGTATAAGACCTTGAGTTCATGCTGTGTGAGAATTGGTTATTTAGCCTGGTAAATAGAAGGAGTGTGTGAGTGTGTGTGTGTGTGTGTGTGTTTTGGGATGGAGTTGTCTTCCAGTATTTGACATGCTGTTGTTTCCCAGTATTTGGAATATTGCTATAACTAATAACTCTATTTTCTGGATTGAACAGCATTAAAAATATCCTCATTTCCCTTACCACAGAGAGATATCCCAAGATACCAGCATCCCACTTCATGAGGGGATGATAACAACATATCATCATATGAAGGGAGACAGAGGCGGCTTCTGGGGAAAGTGCCTCCTGAGAAAGAAGTTCCTTCCAGTTCTAAATCTATGATCTTATGATAAGGTAGTGTCCTAGTTTAACTAATTGTTCTTGCTAATTACTTTCTATACTAATGGAGTGAAAACACTGCCGGTTATAAACATAAAAAAAAATTAACTACATTATCTTTTAAAAATCATTATTTACAATTTTGTATCTTCTGAATTTTGTTGTTCTGCTTCAAAGCTCCAGTTGCTCTATCTTAGTTATGGTTCTGATTTGAAACACTATCCCATGAAAGACAGATGAGACTTGGTCTGCTTGATGCCAGAAGTGAAAATAATTACAGTGAGTTGAAATTTCAAACAGACAAATTAAGGTTTGTTATAAGGGGAGAAAATTCCTAAAAATTGGACTATCTAAAAAGTATAATGGACTAACTCAGAAGGCCTTCCTCAATGGATATCTTTATATAATAAATGCTATATGACTTAATGTAGAGCATGTTACAGATGGGACTTTTAAGATTGTTATTAGCCATTTATTGAGGTATAAAATTACCATGGAAGGCACTTCCAATTCTTATATTCTATGACTCTGTAATTATAGCTGTTGTCTCCTACTTATACTTTTAAGACTTTCCTAGTGGGATATATCTTCAGCTCATGGATTAACTATTCTCTCTGTATCTGCCTCTGTCTCTTGTCTCTCTCTCCACACACACGCCTTAGTCTTCCTTTTGTCTCCAGTTTTCCTAAAACTTTACCCCCTTGCTTTCCCTGCTTGTCATCTCCCTGAGATCAGATTTCATGTTCAATTTGCCTCCTATGGTATGAGTGACTTTATTCTCCTATTGGGTTCTGAGAAGTTCCATGTTATTTATCCATATGAATTTTAACATCCTCAAGTTCCCCGCATTTATGTTTCATCACATCCCCATGGAGTCATGTTTTAATCTATAATCATTCTTTGGGGAGAGGAAGCCAATTGGGAAAACATGGATTGTTTCATGCTTTCCTTTTCTTCTCACTTGTGGTTCTTCATAATGCTGCTGGTCTCCTTCCTCTGATTCAGTCTCCTTTACTGTGATTGAGACACTTTGTCTGTCTCACTTCCATAGAAGATCTCTGAGTTCATCTTTGCATGTCTGAATTTCTAATCCCTTTCCTGATAGACCTTGATAAAATTCCCAAAGTGTCTTAAAGCTAGACTTGGCACATTATGTCTCACATGATTAAAGATGTACAAATCTTGATCAGTCACATAAGCAGCAAAACTTTGAGGTCTGTAAGCAATGATGTTGAAAGCAACTGACTTTTTCACTTAGTTTCATAAGGTTTGTTAGTGATATCGTCTATTAATTTTTCTCTTTTTAATATTTCCCAAACATCTTTTCTGTTTTTGTCATCACCCCTGTCAGGAATGGATTATTTCACATCCTCCATCATTTTCATCTGTTCTTGCCTTCACTTCTTTTAAGGCCCTTCATCTATAAAAGCTTCCAGGATCCTTCCCTTCTCTAAGTGAAACGATAGAGTGTAGTTGGAAAAAGTGCTGGGTTTAGAAGATAAATAACCTGGATTAAAACCCCAAACTGTTCTTTACCATCCATGTAACAAATATGATTTAATTTCCCTGTTCCACAGTTTCTTCATCTGTGAAGTGAGGGGATTCTATAGGAATAATCTCATTTCCCTTAAATTTCTCTTGATCCTGTTTTTATTTATCTTACTTTCCCTTTATTTCACCTCTAACATCTTTCTCTGTGTCTGCTTGTTTTCTTTGGTACTTTAAAAGCGGCAAAAAGAGATGAACCCTAAAAATGCCCAGAAGCAACTGAAAAATGATTATGATTTAAAGCTTGTACAGATGTTGTGTTTAAAACTTTTATTGGATACTGTAGTTCAAATACTCTGAAAGCCTCCCCTTCTCCAAGTAGACTATATTGCCACAGATAATGAATAAACTCCGTCCATAAAGTAGGTTTAAAGTGCTCTTTGAAAGATACACTTTGTCCAAAGCTCCCCTTCAAATCACATGGTTTCTCTGTTGACAGTCTGAGTCCCTGAAATGTTTATATAAAGTAAATATTTTCCCCCTGAGACTTTCTTTTTTATTATTTTTCTTTGTTAATTGTTATTTTTTCTCCTGAGACCTTTAAAATGTTGTAGTACCATAATCCTTCATTTCCAATTTTGGGGACTAGAGAGGTCTCTTGACATTTCTTTTATATCAACAATCAAGATTTTTTAAAGACAAGACTCAGACTATACATAAACTTGGCCCAGAGGATTCTTGACCCGAATCTATTGAACTACCCTCTCATGACTAATGCTCCACAGTTGAATATCCTTTTCTCCCTAAAGAAATATGATTTCATTGGAGAATAACCCTAACACCAATAATATACTTTCCCCTAGTGTCAGCTTTAATCTTACTTTCATAAAATTGTTCCTTTGCCTCTGACACATCTTTTTTGTTTTGTTGTTATGTATGGACCTGTGATTTCATCAGCGTGAGACACCTTTGGTGTAAAAATTGCCTCCACTAATTCAGATCGTCAGGAACTTACTTATCTGTAAATAAAGAGTCTTAGAAAGGATCATCAGAAGCTCAGTGTTAAGCATCTTGTGTCCATTGGCACAAGAACATGCGAGAGCTGGAAACTGAACTCAAACCTTCCTGATTCAAACGTCCACCCCCTATCTGTGATGCAATCCAGCTTTTCATTTACTTATCTTTGAACTAATAATAATAAAAACAACTCACTTTTTAATCTCCTTTTGCACTCTGAAGCTTTCCTTTCACCTTTAAATAAGGAAGTGAGTTGCACATCTCATCATTAGTTCTCTGGAATTGTGATTAGCCATATTCCAGATAAGAATTCCTATTCTGATAACTGATACTTACTGATAAGAGTCCCTAATTTGTTCAGAGTGATTTGTCTAATTGAAGTGAGCAAAACAAGAGGTTATTCATAGTAATAGCAACATTATATGACAATCAATTGTGAATGACAGCTATCCTCAGTAATACAATGATCCAAGACAACTCTGAAAGATGTAAGTGGAAAATGCCATCTGCATGCAGGAAAAAAAACTGGTGGAGTCTAAATGCAAATTGAAGCATACTGTTTTTTACTTCTTCTTTTTTGTGCTTTTTGTCCTTTTTCTTTCATAATATGACTAAAATGGAAATATGTTTTGAATGATTGCACATGTAACCTACATCAAGTTGCTTACCATCTTGGGGAGGGAAAGAAAGAAGTTGGAATGTTAATGTTAAAAAAATCAATATTAAGAATTGTTTTTCCATATAATTGGGAATAAAATAAACTTTTATTTAAAAACACATAGTTTTTTACCTTCACTATATTGTTGTCATGGCATGAATTATTCTCCTTGTTGTGATTACTTCATTCTTTACTTCAGTTCATGCAACTCTCAAACTACCATCACAATATATCATTTCCATGTGCAAGAATTCTGAACCATGGGGCAGCTAGTTGGTGCAGTGGATAGAGAACCAGCCCTGAAGTCAGGAGGACCTGAGTTCAAATCTGGTCTCAGACACTCCTAGCTGTGTGACCCTGGGCAAGTCACTTAACTCCAACTGCCTCAGGGGAAAAAAAAGAATTCTGAACCATATCTGACCATTATTACATCTTCTTGCCCCAATGCACAAGTCCAACGGTACTGAGTCTAATTCTGACCAGACCAAGTCCCTAAGGCCCAAAGACATCTCTTTCACACTCTGCCTTTCATCTCTCCCTCTGTCTTCTCTTAGTCTTCATACCATGACTTCCAATCACTTGACTCTTTACTTCTCTCACATCATCCTCTCCTGCCACAGTCACATTATCTCTTCTTTTCCTCATCTTGACTCTTCAGTGAACCAATTACACTCTACATTGTCTTCCATCCTTGAATTACTGCCCCCCCTTATGATATCACCAATTATACCCAGCCAAGTCTCAGCCTGGGACTATTCCCACCATTTGCTGCCTTTGTACCTACATACCTGATGCTAAATGAAGGGGGAGAAAGTCATGTAACATTCTAACTGGTTTCACTACAAATTTATGTTACATAAACTCAACTGGGGGCTCTCTACTGCTAGGCAATCTTATAATACATCCTTCATCAGCTCATTATCCTATTCTGTACAATGGCTTTTCCAACTCTTTTCATACCTCCTCAAATCTTCCATGTCTCCCTCTCCCCCACTCTCTCAGCTGAAAACCTTTCTTTATATTTTACAGAAAAACAGAGCTTATTCACTGCAATTTTCCTCTTCTCCTCTATTCCTCACCTCTTATCACGGAGACACCTTTTCCCATTATCCTCCCAAAGGATTCTTGACATGAATCTATTGAACAGCTCTCTCCTATCACTGTCTCCCATTATCACTTCCCTCACTCCTGTCTGACATGAGAAAGTGGTCTTACTCTACCAAGGCTTTACTTGTTCAAGCAGGACTATTGCTATTCCATCTCCAACAGATTGAATCCTCTGTCATGTCCACTCTCTTATTTATTTTCAGTTTCTTTCTCTCTACTGGCTCCTTCCCTACAGCCTACAAACATGTCCAAGTCTCCCCTATCCTGGAAAAAAAGAAAAACCTTTGATCACTCCATTCAGTCTACTGTCCATTGTCCATAATCATTGTCCTGTTTCTCTTCTGCCCTTTGTAATTAGACTTCTTGAAAAGGCTATCTATAGTAGGTACCTCCATGCTTTTTCTCCTCTCACCCTCTTCTTAACCACTTGTAATCTGGCTTCTGACTTCATCATTCCCCTGAAACCTCTCTCTCCAAAGTTATTAATGTTCCCAGTTGCCCAGTCCAATGGCTTTTTTTTATCAATCTTCAACCTTCTTGAATTTTCTGTGGTCTTTTGATAATATTGATCACTCTCTTTTAACAATCTATTCTCTTTTGGTTTTCAGAATACTGCTCTCCTACCTATCTAACCACTCCTTTGCCTTGTTTGCTGCATCCTTCTCCAGATCATGTTCTCCAAGCTCAGATGTCTCTCAGGATTCTGTCTTGAATCATCTTCTCTTTTCTCTTTAAACAACTTGATTTGGTGATCTCATCAGCTCCCAGAGATTTAATTATAATCTTTATGCTGATTGTTCTCAAATCTAACTTCCCTGCCTCAATGTCATGTAGAGGACACCACCATTTTCCCAGTTCTTCAGGTTCATAACCTAGAAGTCATCCTGGACTTCTTACTCTCTCACCTTGTCCCCCTATATCAAAGCTGTTTTCAGAGATTATGAATTTTGTCTTCTTCCACCATATTCCCCAATATGTATTCTTCATTCCAATGACACTGGCCTTCTGACTGTTCCAGGAAGAAGACACTCCATCTCTTAACTCCAGGCATTCTCTTTGCCTATTCCTCTACCTTGAATGTCCTCCCTCCTTCAGTCTAATTATTGATTCTCCTGGCTTTCTTTAAAACCCATCTAAAATAGTTTGCTTGCATGTTGTCCCCATTCCTCAACTCCAATGTCTCTTTTTATATCTCTAGTGCTAAGCACTGTGGCTGGTACATAGTATTTAATAATGTTTATTGAATTGAAGTTTTTCCTGGTTTTTCTAAAAACATCCTCTCCATCATTTCTTACAACACAACAAGTATTCCATCCCATTTATATATCATAACTTATTTAACCATTTCCTCAATTTATGGATACCCTTTCGTTCACATTCTTTGCCAACTCAAAAAAAGCTATAAATATTTTGTAGATACTTAATTAGAATTTGTTTTCCTTAGGACTAACTCCCCTAATCTTTCCTCCCTCTAATTCCTCTTCCTCCCTTTATTTTTACCTCTTCTTTTTTTGTCTAAATAAATGTATTTCTGTATCCATTTCTTCCCCTCCACCTTGACCAGTTCAGAGAATGAGGTTCAGGTATTAGATTATCCCTTCTCCTTGTTTGAATAGATATGTATTTGTACATATGAGAGATACTTTTTTCTAATCTTCCTTCCCTTCACCCCTCTCCAGTATTTTTGTTCTCTTGAAGTACTTTCATTCCATTTGTAATAACATGTTGAACCCTTTTTGAACTTTTCCTTTTATCTCTTCCAGGAATTCTAGTTGAATTTGTACCCAAACTATGTTTTTCTCTGAGACTTTGCTTGTAAATGTTTTATAATCTGTCTCTATTTCTGGATTTGTCTTGAGCCACCAGAATAGCTTTTTATGGTGAATTTTTTTTCCTACTTTATTCACTGTCTCAGTCTACTGCCTGACTTTGGACTTAATATTAGGGACAGGCTCTGTATACTTCTAGAGGAAAAGGTCTGGACTAGTCCTCTTGCTTTTTTTTTTTTTTGAGGGGGAGCAGGATATTGAGTGCAAAGTAATTCCAGGATCTCAGGTACAACTCATGCTGGGGACTTTCAAGCTTTCACTATTCCCAAAGTGGTCTGATCCAGGGTAATGTATGATTATTGCTCTCCTGCTCTGAACTCAGCAAGTTCCTGATTCAGTTTTGGGTTTGAACAAAAATGGACTGCTTTGGGCCCCAATATCTATCAGCCAGTTGAGAAACTTTGCACAAAACAATAGGCTCTCTTTGACCTGGGAATTCTGACTTTGGTTATTCCTCTTCAAGCTTCAGATTGGGATAGGGAAAGTGAGTCACAGAGACAAAAAAATAGCTTGCCCATAATTACACAACTAGAAAATAGAAAGATAGGATCCAAACCTAGTTTTTCTAACCATTAAGTCAATACTCTCTTCAATATACAATAGATATATCAGTTCTGTTCCCTTTATATCCATTAACAAGTTTTTCAGTCAACCTACCAATCACAAACAATTATGTTGTTTATGATTTTCTTTCAGTCCTTTGACCATCCAGCATCTCTCTGAATAAGTTGCCTGATGTTGTTGTTCTGTTTTGGGGAATTTTTTTTAAGAGGGCAGAGGGTGGGGAAGAAGAAACAAACCATGGCCCGTAGTTTAATTGACTTAATTGACTAAATTTTCCTGCAGCCTTTATACCCTAGGGTCACTGAGCCTTTCTTTAACCAATACTTTAATTATATCAATCACTAGTTCTAAGACTGCTTCTTTTCTCTTCATTTATTTTCTCCAGACAGACTTCTGATTATGAAATGGGAATTAGTTTTCATTAGAAGGCCTTCAAGGTCCCGAGAGCTGAAGTCACATTTTTTTCTGCTTCCCGAATCATTCTGTTCTGGCTGAAATTAAGCTGCTACCATCATAGTCTTTATTATATACTTAATACAACACCAAAAGAAAAGAAGAAACCCTACTTTTCTAAAAGAACACTTCTTCAAAAACTAACAGTCAAGGATAGAGTGTTCCATCTTTATGATGAAATGCAGATTTCCCAATAAAACCCAGATCCTTTTTTCAAAAGGTTGACCAGGATAGGAGAATATTTTTTTTAAAGTTACAGCTGCTTAACTTTAGGGCATTCAAAAAAGTCCAGTTGGAGGTTATTTTCTGGCTCTGTGCCCAGAGAATTTTCATTTGAAGAAAAGAATAAAATGTCTTTGCACTTTGGGCTTGTCTGAGGTCTGTTTTCTGTAAGTTTTTTTGGGGGGAGGTGGTTTTTGTTTGTTTGTTTTATACAATTATCTGTAATGGCCATATTGAGCTCAGGAATAATGCCTCCCTTCTTAATTAAACGACCTATTCAGTTGTGTTATTGCCAGGTAAAACTGGTCTCGTGCTTGATGACACATTTTTAGTGGTTGATTGTGCAAGAAATGTTGATGTTTTTCTACATTGTTTTGCCTCTTCATGCATCAACAATTTTCTTTTCCCATAATTCTCTGTAAGGAATCCTGCCTTTCCTTTTGAAACCACTGTCATTCCAGACTGCTGCTGCCCCTTAATAGTTTGCCTCTTGCTCCTTAGCTCTATTTCTATTTTTGTTCCCTGATGGTGTTTATCTAGGAACCCTATTTCCCTGGCTCTCACCTCACACTCTAGTTTTACATACATGTGTTGTTGTTCGGTTGTTTTCATTCTGTCTGACTCTTCATGACCCCAATTTGGGGTTTTCTTGGCAAAGATATTGGAGTGGCTTGCCTTTTCTAAGTCATTTTACAGATGAAAACTGAGATTAATAGGGGTAAGTGATTATTCACACAACTAGTAAATGTCTGAGACCAGATTTGAATTCAGGAAGATGAGTCTTCTTGACTCCAGAGCTAGTGCTCTATCCACTGTGCTACCTAACTGCTCCACATATGAGAAGAAAGGCAAATGTAGAAGCCCTCAGAATATGTCAGTCACATGCAGAGGGCATATTGCTGAGTAGAGGGTGGTTATCATTAATGTATAATGTGATGGAGAGCACTCAGTTACACACTTTAGTTTGGAAATGTTTTCATCCTATGGGGTAAATTTGCCTAATGGAATATTGACCAGTAACATGTCCCAGTATTTTCATTTCTAGCTGGATAAATCACTTTACCCCTCTATGATTCAATTTTTCCATCTGGAAAATGAGGATGAAAGTAACTAAATGATAATTTTTGCTGCCTATTCAGTGTTATTTCTTCTGATTTCCCTCATTATTTCTCTTATTCTTTCTCTCATTTGACCTTCATAGAATAAATGTTCTCCAGAAGCTGCCTAAGATCTTGGAGATCAGCTAATTCTCTGCTCCTCATCGAACAGATGAAACAACTGAAGTTTTGAGAGGAAAAATCTTCTTCCAGTTGGGGTGGGGGTGCCCAGAAATAATCACTTGTCACATAAAAATGGGTAATTTACTGTAGATGGAGGAATTCGTTCCTTCTCCCTTGTTCTAAGAAACTGGTTGACCAAATCATCCATCAGAACCAAGTGACTAAGGTAAGCTTTTCTTGTATCGAATGGATGCTTTGATGTTAACTGGCAGTCAGGTCACATGGTGACAGGGGATACAGGATTGCTGGAGGGAAGGATGATTTTCAGGGGCACTGTGAAGGTCAAATAAGATCATGGATATAAAGCACTTTGCAAACCTTAAAATGCTATATACATGTCAGTTATTATTTCAATCAATTGTTCAATAATTTTTTAGTTGTGTCCGACTCTCTGTGACCCCACTTGGAATTTTCTTGGAAGAGATACTGGAATACCATTTCCTTCTCCAGATCATTTATAGATGAGGAAACTGAGGCAGACAGGATTCAGTGACATGCCTGGGATCACAAAGCTAGTGAGATCAGATTTTACATCACAAAGATGAATCTTCCTGATTCCAAGTCTGGCTTTTATCCACTTTGTCACAGAGCTGCACCTATCATCATTATTATTATCATTATTGTTATTAATTATTATTATTATTAACTTTCAGTTTCCAGGCCTCTAGTCTGGTGATGATTCATTCTCCAAGCCTTCTACTGCACTCCTGCTGAGTCCAAGCAATGTTTATAGGATAATACAGGAGTATGCTGGTAAATGTTTAACAACTAATCTGAGAAGGAGATGTAGGTACACACATTTAATTTTAATCTGCTTTGTTAGCACTTTCCTAAGTATAGACAATCAACAAAACAATAAATCAAGTAGCTGCCAATTTCTGAGGTGTAAATGCTCACATCTGAAAAGTTTGAAAGGGGCTCTCCCACACCAGTTAGCACTGGTTCCAGCACCCTCCTGAGATTTCTCTCCTGACTTTATACTAGTTCTGCCCCAGGGGGTAATCTTAAGAGTCAAGAGGTATACTGGTATTGGGGAAACGCCTGAGAAATAGCAGACTCCATAACTCCTCAGATTTCACTCTGGCCTTGCATAGGAAATAGGAAGTAGAAGGAGAGACTTCCATCTGTGGTTCAAATAACCCCAAATATAGCAATGCCTTCAAAAGACCCAGGTAGATTATAACCCTGCCTCCCCCCTCTCCAGTGTCATTTCCACTATTCCAGTTGTCCCTATTGGTGTGTTTTTTAAATAAGATGTCTTCCTTTTAAGGGTGGTATAATCTTAGTTGTATAAGCAAATTGTGATGCTGTAGCATTACAGAATCTCACAAATGGACAGGACCTAAGAGGTTCATCTGGTCCAACTGTTTTCAGAATGAGAATCTTTTCTTGTTAGCATTATGTAGCATTGTGAGATTTGTAAATCATATTACAAATATAAACTCACTTTATTTTTACAACAATGTGGGGAAATAGGTTCTATTATTACCCCCATTTTACAGATGAGAAAACTAAGGCAGATAGTGGTTAAATGGCTTAAAGTCACACAACTAGTATCTGAGGCTGGATTTGAATTCTTTCTGATTCCAGGTCCAGCACTCTGTCCACTGAGGCACTAAACTGCCTTCTCTACTGCACATCTGACAAAGGGTCATACAAACTTTGCTTGAAGACCTCTCTACCTTGATTCTTTCCCAGGTTATCACTCCTCGATGGCCATACTTTTCACCTTTTCCCCTTGATGACCCAGTTCAACTCTTGACTTTTGCAATTAAGTCCCTTCCTCCCTTATCCTGTGGCCAATCATTCCCTGCCAAGCCCCATCATAGAATCTCTCCCACCATCACCTGTCTTTGTTCCTATTCCCATTTGGCTGAACAAAGCTGGAGAAAAAAATAAAATTACAGATTTATGTTACATGATCTCATCTGGAATCTTTAACACTTCCTTAATCTAGTCATATCCCACTAATCCCAATGATTATTCCAAATTATTCCATATTTCCTTCCTCCCTCTATCCTCTTAACTGAGATCCTTGTCTCACACTTCACCAAAACTTTTGAGGCTGTTTGGCAAGAGTTCCTTCTTTTCCCCTGCTTTCTTCTCTCATCTCATTCAGACATCTCCTCCAGTATTTCCTCCTTTATGCCTGTCTCACCCAGAAAATCGGCCCTTTTCCTTGCCAAGGCAATTCTTTTACTTGTGCCCTTTATCTAACTCCATACTGTCTTGTCCCTTCTGTCATTCCCAATTTCTTGCTCCTTATCTACTGGCTGCTCCTTTGTTGGCTACAAATTTCCGTGTTTCCTCCATCTTAAAATATCCTCCTACCATTCCTGCTAGCAATTGTCCTATATCTTTCTTCTATTGCATGAATAAAAACCTTGAGAAAACCATCTACAAGCAGTGTTTCTCTCTCTCTTCTAAACCCTTAGGAGTCTGACTTCCAATCTCATCATTCAACTGAAATTGCTCTCTTGAAAGTTACCAAAGATCTCGATTGCCAAATCTAATGGCCTCTTCCTGATCTTCATTCTTCTTCATCTCTTAGAGCCTTTGACAATATTTATCACTCTCTTCTCCTGGATACTCTCCTCTCTTTCGTGATCCTGTCTCTCCTGCTTCTCCAACTATCTGACTGCTCACCCTCGTTCTCCTTTGCTAGAAGTCCCCCATGTCATGATCACTGACCATGAGTGTTCCCCCATGATCTATCCTGGGATCTTTTTTCTCCCTCTATGCTATCTGGCATGAGGATCTCATCATATCCCATAGATTCATTTATAATCTCCTGGCAGATGACATGTTTCCCTATCCCTCTGCCTTCAGTCTTACATCATCAACTACTTATTGGAGATCTCATACATCACATAGATATCTTAAATTCAACAGATCCCAACAGAACACATCTTTTCCCAATTTCCATTTTCTGAAGTTTCCTATTACTGTTGAAGGTACCATCATTCTGCCAGTCATTCGGGCTCACAAATTCAGAGTCATCCTGGATGCTTCATTAGCTCTTACCCTTCCATAGCCAAACTATGGTCAAGGCTTGATGATTTTGCTTTTTCATCATCTCTTGAGTCAGCCTCCTTGTCTCCGCTGATGTACCCACTACCCTGACACATGCTTTCATTACCTTATGCCTCAATTACTACAGGAGCCTGCTAGTGTGTCTTCCTGTCTTACAGCTTTCCCCACTCCAGACTGGCCTTCACATGGCAGCTAAAGTGATTTTCCTAAAGGCCAGATTTGACCATGTTTCTCTTTGGGTATGTGTTTGTCTGTATGTCTATCTCTGTTCCTTTGTCCCTGTCTTTCTGTCCCTCTGTGTGTCTCTATTTCTGTCTCTATCTTTATCTGTCACTCTCTGTGTCTCTCTCTCTGTGTCTCTATCTCTCTCTCTTTCTCTCTCTCTCTCTTTCTCTTTCTCTCTCTCTCTCTCTCTCTCTTTCTCTGTCTGTCTGTCTGTCTCTGTCTCTCTGTCTCTCTCTCTCTCTGTCTCTCTCTGTCTCTCTCTGTCTCTCTCTCTCTGTCTCTCTCTGTCTCTCTCTGTCTCTCTCTCTCTCTCTCTCTCTCTTTGTCTGTCTATCTCTGTCTCTCTGTCTCTCTCTCTGTCTCTCTCTCTCTCTCTCTGTCTCTCTTTGTCTCTCTCTCTCTGTCTCTGTCTCTCTGTCTCTCTCTCTGTCTCTGTCTCTCTCTCTCTCTCTCTCTGTCTTTCTCTCTCACACACACACACACACACACACACACACACACACACACACACACACACACACACACACAAGCATGCACTCCACTTACTCCACTTAGTATTACTATTGCTGTGAAGTTCTGGATATTCCTTTAGGATCAAGTATAAAAGCTTTTAAAACCCTTCTCCATCTGGCCCATTCTTCTCTTTCTAGCCTTCCTACACTTTCCTCCCCTTCACATACTCCACAATCTAGCTACACTAGCTTTCTTGTTGTTCCTTGAAAATAATCTCTTCACATATTAGGAGATGTCTCTTCATTTTTTTATCATGATTATTGTCATCACGGTAAATTGTTTATTTAAAAGATATTTTGTTAATGCTGCCTGAAGACACATAAGGAGAAACTCTGTATCTGCTCACCAGGGAAGGTTTGAGAATTTATTGAGATATTTAGCTTGATATATTTTAGAATAAAATAGATTTTTGACCAGCTCAGAATCATCAGAAATTATCCTACAAGATAAGCTGCCTAGCAATGTCTACCACTTCTGCTATTAGTACAGAACCATTACTTGAAACAGGATAAGGGGGTGAAAAGTTTGAAAAGTCAGTGGCTAAAGAAGTTGAGCATTTGTGAAGACCTAATGAAGCAAACTGTTGCTCTTCGTCCCAATAAAAGAACCCTAAATTTGCAACCTAAATTATCTACTGTAAGAGATTTATTCAGTTTGATAAACATTCATTAAATACATACTATTTGCAGGCTAAGCTAGATGGCACCGTGTATAGAACATCAAACCTGGAGTTAGGAAGATTCATCTTCTTGAGTTCAAACTCAGTCTCAGACATTTACTAGATGTATGAGCCTGAGCAAGTTATTTAACCCTGTTTTCCTCAATTCCTCATCTGTAAAATAAGCTGGAAAAGGAAGTAGCTGACTATTCCTGCATCTTTGCCAAGAAAATCCCAGAGGGGTTCAGTAAGAATCAGATATGACTAAGACAACTGAATAACAACAAGTACTAAGCCCTGGGGATATAAAGATGGAAAAAGACAGTGGGAAAAATAGTGGGAATACTGGACATATTAAAAAAAAAAGACACCAAGAAGAGTTATATAAAATAGAATATGAAAGGAAGAAAATTTACTGAAAAAAAAAAAAAGTTGATTATTCTGATCTGAGAGATAAGGGAGAACCAGGAAGGAAGGCTCCATGAAGAAGAAAATAGCACTTAAAGGGAAGAGAATTTTCACATGTAGAGATGTCAATGGAACCAAAACAGAGTACAGAGGAAAGAAATAAAGGTCAGGGACACCACTGCTAAGGATGAGGGTGAAAGTAAATAAATAAACGAGTGAAAGAGATTCAGACAAGAAGCTGGAGATCCAGGAGAGGGTGTATCATAGAAGCCAAAGGAGGAGTTAGCAAGAAAATCAACAGAGTTTTGAAAGGTTGAAGATGACGATTGATAAAAGATGATGGTTTGGCAATTAAGAGGCCATGGGTGACTTTGGAGAGGATTGCTTTTCAAGCATAGTGGAGACAGAAGTACGATTCTAAAGGGTTGGCAAGTAAGGCAGTGATAAGAAAGTAGAGGCAGGAACTAGAAACTACTTTTCCTGGGAACTTAGGGAGTAGAGAAAAATAGAAAGATATTTCTTCATAGCTTAATAGAGAGGCAGGGACAAGGAAAGATTTAGAATAAAATATCTCTGAGTATGCTTGAAGGCAGAGGAAGTCGGTGTAAAGGGAAAGATTTCAGATGAAAAAATGAGAGCAAGATCCAGGAGAAGACGGAAAAGATGGTCTTGGGGAAACAAATTAAAGGAATTAGCTTGCAAAAGAAGGTAAATTACCTCATCCTGTGGGACTGGGAGGGAAGGATGAGAGTAGGGTGAATTATCTTGAAATGTAGAGAGGAGGAGATGAAGACACAAATCCTCACACCAGGACCTCATACTTCAAACAAGTCAAGGTTGCCTATCAAAAGAGAGGCTAGAGACAGGTTTGGGAGATTGAAAAAAGAAGAGAGATTTGAACAGTTTCTGTGGGAAGTGTTAATGTAAAATTAGTCACTGATCAACAAAAGTTTTGTTGTGTGTGCACTCATGTGAAGTTACAGAATAAAAACTGATTCTGGAGTCAGTCAGTATAATCTCCAGACTCCATTAGAAGTACTTCTTTCTCAGGAAGATCTGAGTTCAAATCTGGTCTCAGATACTCAACACTTCTTAGCTGTGTGACCCTGGACCCTGAGGGAAAAAAAAAGTACTTTTTTCCTTGGCACAGGAGTAGAAGCAGAGAAAGATCATTGCTTTTAATATTTTTGAAGTGCTCTAACTTTGGAATTATTGATTGATCCATTCAACAAACTTCCACATTGCACCAAGGGCCATACTTGATTGAATATGAAATCTTTAAGAGAGTTGGGAGAGATATTGAGGGAGTACACTAGGAGGATGTGTGTGGGTATGAAGAGCTAGGAAAGAACAGGACAGGACTGAGGAACCAATGCTTGCAGGCCAGCATTCTCAAGGAAGGAAGTGGTGCTCCAGCGGATAGAGCACTGATATTGGAAATCCGAAGATCTAGGCTGCAATTCTGCCTCAGATGCTAATCACTGTGTGATGGATCTTGGGATAGTCTCTCAATCTCACTTCCTCATCTGCAGAATGAGGATAACAACACCTGTACCTCCCAATAAAAAGAGTTGTGGTAAGATAAGTGCTTCACAAACCTTAAAATGCTATAAAAAGATGACTAAATAATTATGGTAGTGAGCAAAAGGAATAACAGACACACTATTTAAGGGTGGAGATGCATTGTTAAATGGAATGATCAACTTAAAGAAAGGAGAGAAATAAGTCAGAGGACCCAAGGGCAGTGACAGAGCCCATTGTTTTTTTGGTTTGTGCTTCTTCTTGCTGTGTTTTTGGTCCAGACCTGTGATTTCATCCATTCAGGAAATTTCTTTTGAAAAGATTCTCTCCATCATATAGATAAACCACTTCTCTTAAATTTGTAGTCTTAGATATTTGCCTAAGCCACATAAGTGATTTGCACAAGCTCATAAAATACTCAAACAACGAATTTGAACTGACGTCTTTATGACTCCAAGACCAGTACTTTTTCCATCATGTTATGATGTCTATGATATATAAAACTATATATGATATATGATATATAAAAATTATTGTTTTGGTCTTCAGCATAAGTGCTATGGAATAGAAACCTAAAACAAAGCCCAGAGATCCCTTTAGAATTCTGCTCTCCTTAACTAATTCAAGAATAATATTGATCACCAATTTTTCAGTTGTTTCAATTTAACTCAGTAACTGTTCTTAAATATGTACATTGCAGAGAACTAGGACTGCTATACTTTTTCTCAGTGACCTCCTTCTGTTTAAACTCAAGCCACCTTCTTTGAAAATCCCCAGTCAGTTACAGCATACTACACATAGTAGGTACTTAATGATTTCTTTAATGAATCAAAGATTAAAGCACTTTAATAATAAATAAAACATACAATTTTTTCTTATCCTTTTCCCTGTGTCCCTACTGAGTTTACCTTATAATCATTCCTCTACAAGAGAGGATTATAACCTTTTTTTGATTAATTTTTTGTTGCACTTGTCTCTATGCTCTGCATAACAATTGCATAATAAAGCTTAATTCTTCTTGATGAGTAGAATTGTAACTAGGGTGGAACAATCAGAGCTCTTCTCTAGGGTAATGGAATTTAGAGGGTACTGACAGCACTTACAGCCATTCTCTAGGGCAGAAATTATTAGCCTTAGCATCTAATCAACAAGTATAATATTTAAAATAGAAATCTATGATTTAACTGGCTGATGCAGTTCATCCCTCACGCATCCAAACAAGCCTTGCTCCCCCAGAAGCAGCCTTTCCCTAAAAAAAAAAAAGAAAAAAGAAAGAAAAAAACAAAAACATAGATGGTTCTACATCCATGGAGACTGATTTTGCAAAAAAAATAAATTGTTGATTTGAGGTTATGTTTCCAATTGCTTGCTCTATTCATGGTCTTGTACCCCTTTTCCCAGTTAATCACTCCATGCATCTCCACCCTGGAATAGTATGCCTCTTATTCCCTTTGCTCACTATCATAATTATTAAGTCATTTTTGAATCCTTTTAAAATATGCTCATTATGTTTCTGTTGGTGAAGAAACATGGCTAAGCAGGGCACACTGCTACAAGCCTATCCCTCTCCCACTGCCTCCTCCCTTAACACTCAGAGATTTGAGATTTGTCTTCTATGATACCCCATATCAGATCCTGACAGTATGTCTCAAATAACATTTCAACATAGATTCACAGGTCACAAGCCACGAAAACGCTACTTAGCATCCAGAGATGTTTTCCAAATGGGACAAATTTTTAATCTTTCCAAGGCACTGGATGAATCTATTTAATAGTCACTAAGATTCAACAGTGTTCAGTAGCGAAAACAATCACTTAGTTCTCATTTTTTTTTTTCTGGTGAGACCTCAGAGAGCCTTGGTACCTGAAAGCAGATGATATTAACACAGTGAAGAGACCATTATTGTAAACACATTATAACATTGGTCAAAAATGTCAGGGAATTCTGCCCATGAATCAACTCTGTCGAAGAGAAATGAGGCTAGACAACTATTTAAATAGGATTCACATTTTCCCCCAAACAAAGCTAATCTCATCCTGGTGTTGCACAGTTGAAGCTAGCAGCGAGACAGTTAGCCTAAACGCTCGGCTGGGGAGATACAGCTAGCCTGGCTCAACTCCCAGGAGGCCAAGTAAGGATAAGCATCAATATTTCAATAGCTCGGGATTAGGAAATGCACTTATCAAATCTCGCCTGTGAGGGTAACTAGCAAACATTAAAACAACAAGACATTCTGTATCTTACACAAGACTGATAGGGATGAAGTGTCTGGCTCATCAGCAAAAATATACCCATTATTCTTGTTCCTTTTGACTAGCACAAGATGTGTACAAAATCCTAAGAATGAGACTGAAGCTGCTTAGAGAATTATCACCAAAAGGATCTTAATTAGACTGATAGGTAGCTTTTGAGAATAAAGAGAAGAAAAAAATCAAATGGCTGTGCCTGGATGTGGTATTGAATGCCTGGATGTTTAATTCAAAGGATGGAAACAATGGGAAATCAAGTAGCAGCCAACAAAAGAATGTATTTGTGTTATAGAATTCCTGTTTCTTCTATTGTTTGGAAAATCTGGGAAAGCCCAGTGTGAATCTAGTCATCTGTTAAGTACATTTCCTATTATGTTTCATAGTTATCATAGATTTAGAACTGGAAGGAAAATTTAAAGTCCGACCCCCTCGTTTTACAGATGAGGAAACTGAGACTCTGTGAGAGAGATCCAATAGGGATTTGAACTATTCTCTTACTCCAAATGCAGCAATTGTTCCTTTTAACCATTCAGGTGGAGGGGGAGAAGATAGGCAAAATCCTTTGAAAATCGTTAAAGCAGTGGATACCCAGGCATACTTTGCTCATTTGTAACAAAAAATGCCTACTGCATTAAATTTATTATTAACCCATAAAAGGCAGGTTGTTAATGGATAAAAAATCAGCTTTAGAGTTCAGAAAACCTGGATCTGAGTCTTATCTCAGACATATATTAATTGTAAACTTGGGTAAATCTCTTCACCTTATAATATCCTAGGTGACTCTCTAAACTTAAAAACTATTTGCAAATTGTCTACACTGGTAAAAAGAGTTTACACACTGGGAGTTCCCTATATTTGTTAAACCACAGATTCTAACTAAATATGATTCTTATACTTATATATAGTACATATAATACATATATACATATAGGTATATTTATGTATAATAAAATAAGACATATTCCAACTATATAAATTTGATTCTTATATTTTTATGTATATAGTACATAAAATATTTATATATACATAAAAATAAAACCAAGAAGTAGGTATGTGCACATACCTACTTCTTAATTTTGTTTGGTTAACACAGAGTTCACAAGTATATCCAAAAAGAAATCAACAGGTATAAAGGTTTTTTTTTTTTTTAATCTTCTCTAAACAATAAAGAAAACTTCATAGAAATCATAGAGTGCTAGAACTTCAAGGAACTTTTTCCCCTTGATTTGTACAGATTGTAACCTGAGGCCATTGAGGGACTGGAAAGATTTTTTTTCTCTCTAGCTAAGAGGCAGTTTAGCTCTAGTGATTCCTAGGAAATGCTCTGAATTCTCATTTCCTATTACCATCCAGAGGTTCCCTAAAAATAAGGAGCTACATTCTAGGACACACCCTTTGCCTTGGGTTCCTCACTTCCAGGTGTCCAAAAGGAAAGGAGTGTGGGCAAAGGGAAAGGTGTTTATTTTCAAAGATCTAATTGCAACTCTGACAAGTAACTTGGGATCAAAGTAGTTTTTCTTAGTTCCTTTGATCTTCTGATAACCACATTTAGCACTTTCCCCAGGCAGGGCCTCCCCTCCCAGTTTTCTGTTTTCTTCTATCCCTCTCCTATCTCTTTTAAATGACAAGGCTGCTAAACATTTACTGAAGGAAATGTATTCTGAGGCCCAAGGAATTTATCAGATTGCATAAGAAATTCACAATTTACAAACAAGACCTAATGGGAATATGGAACCTTGCAAAGAAATCTAAATGGATGCCTAAAAAGATACTTGATTCATTTCTGATAACTTATCCAAATCAATTAGGCTTAACTTTTTATTCTGGTTGTACATCTCATGGATGATTTCTGTCCTGCTTGTCCTACATAATTCTTCATTTATAATACTCGGGAACCAAACTTAACCCAAACATATATCTTTTCCATTATCACAACTTCAAATCTTTGGACACTGTGGCATTGCATAAATCAGACACAATATTCTTGGAAAATACTGCTGTTAAAAAAATATGAGTCTTTGTTTTAGGGAGAAGTTTAGGGAACACATGTAATGGAGAGAATACTGGATTTAGGAAGAGAAGCTCTGAGTTCAAAATCCAATTTTGCCATTTTTTATCTGTGTGTTCGTAAACCCAATCAATTTCTTTGGGTTGTAAAGTGAAATTATATTAAGTTCTTCTAGTTCTAAATCTACAATCCTATGTACAAAAGTACTCACAAATTAATGAAGGCATACACATACACAAATAATTTCAATACAAAATGTAATATGATTAGTGCAAAGGAAACACACAAAGAGACATTGTACAAAAATTCAGAAGTAGGAAAGATTTACACCTAAGAGAATTAAGGAAGGATAGTTTCAATGGAGGAAGTGATCTTTGAGTTCATCTTGAAAAAGAAATAAGATTTCCATTTTCTAAACCAGCTTGTCCTTTTCTTTTGTCTGTCTCATGAAACAGTAATTAATCTCATTTCATCAGCTTAAATATAGCTTCTGCATTAGTCCTTTGTGGTTGTGTTAAATGTAGGTTCCCTAAGATGTCATCACTGGTCTATAGTGTTGCTTAACTACCCACCTACCTCAACCACTCAGCTGGCAAAGCACAACATGACCAGAAGGCAGGGGCATTTGTGAGCCTACAGACTCATAATCCTTAGTCCACTCTCTCCAACAACCCTGGGCAACACTCTTATTAAGCCAGTAATACCTGTACTTAATATTTTGGAAGAGCACACAGTGACTGATTTATAGTCAGTCAGTAAAACTTTATTAAGCACCTGCTATATGCCAGACACTACTAAATGCTTGTAGCAGGTACCAACAACCTATATAGTAAAAGGCAAAAACTACATCAGAGATGATTTTTAAAAATTAAGTATTGTATTTGAGTTTTTTCATATTTGCAGGTATTTTCCTTGACTCCATCCACTTCCCACCCCTAAGAACCCTCTCTCACAACAACCACTAAGTATAGCTTAACAAAATAAATCAATGCGTTGATTATAGTTGACTGTTATGTGAGATATAATCTCATTCAGTACCCAGAATCTATCACCTCTTCACTGAGAAAGATGTTTCATCAAGAGTTCACTGAACTCATACTTAGCTATTATATTGAACAAAGTTCTGATGTCTTTGAATATTGTTTTCTTTATAATATTGATGTTTGTTTTATCACTTATTCTTTTGGTTGTCCTTACTTTGCTCTTATATCCTTTTATACCAGCCATCCCATGTTTCTCTGAATTCTTCATATTTACAGTTTTTTTTTAAATAATGCAGATTCTTGTACTTGTATTCATATGCTATTCAGTCACACGCCAATACATGAGCACTGATTTGGTTCCAGTTCTTTGTTGCTACAAATAATTTTTTTTGTAAATGTGGTACATTTTGAAAATGATTTTTCAATAGCATTTGGAAACTAGATAGTCCAAGATAAAATGGCAAAATTGATAAAATTCTCTAATACATTCATTTCTATTATGGAGACAACCCTGGATCTCAAAGATTACATGAATGAAGCTCAAGTTCTGATCAAGATGGAATTGACTTTGAATATTGGTCCAATGATTGACTATTATATCAGTAACCAACCTTAAAAGTTCAGAAAAGGCTCATCACCAAAGGAATGGCTGCCAGATGATGAGTGTATTTGGATTAGTGACTCATAAAGCTACTAATTAGTGTATAGAGGAGTTGTAATCTTCAATAAAGATAGTATTCAATGTCATGGTTTTTTTTTTTAAAGTATTAAATTGAAATGTACTTTCAGAAGCATTTCAATAGTATTTACTGAGCAAGCATTATGTGTCACGTACTAGAGGTATAAAGATAAAAAACAAAGGATTCCCTAGCCTCAAGGAGCATATATTATACTGGTACCCATTTGCCTCCATTTCTATAATTCATTCCACCTTTTGGTTGTCCTTTCAGGAAATGCCCCATGCTTCAAAACTACTTTTTCCCCCTTCTTGAATCTACTGCCCTTCCAATTTAAATTCCCTTTTTCTTAATGTAGTTGATCTCTTAGCTGATGCTAGAAAATGCATTTCCTTAATACTGATAAGAAGATTCTAAAATTATAATTATCAGTTGACCTGCTATACCTTTCTTTCTTTTCTTCTATTTTTTTCCTCCTCTATTATAACCCTACTCTAACTCTTCGTCATAGTATGGAAGTGATCCTGAGCTCATGAAAATTAACAGAAGATGAACACAAGCTCTACCAAAGTGGAAAGACTTTGAGTAGCAGCCGAGGGACAGGGCCTAAGTTTAGCTAGATTCAGAAAGGTTCATTGCCAGAGGGACGGCCGCCAGATGATTAAGATTTTTTTTTTTTTTTTTTTTTTTTTTTTTTTTTTTTTTTTGGCCTTAACAACTCATGGAACTATCAGTTGAAGTGTGGCCAAAACACTTGTTGTGTTTTTTTTTTTTCCTTTTCTGAATAGGAAAGCCCACAACTTTCTCTTTTTCTGAATCGCTACTCTTCTCCACATCCCAGATGTCCATATGAATTATTTGTGACTGACCTCCGGCAGAGCGTTCTTTCTAAACTTGTATTGGTCTGATCAGCCACAGTCAGACACACTAACTTGATGTCATTTTGATCTTCAAGAATGAAGGACACCAACCAGATACTTCTTATCCCACCCCCATCTTCCACCGTTTATTTTAGTTTTAAGTTGGAAAATAGGACTAATAATACTTACCTCTCAAAGGGTTGTTATGAAGAAAGCTTTTTTGTAAGCTTCTCCTTGTTAAATCGCTATTATTATTTAGTTATGTCCCACTTTTCAAGACCTCATTTGGGTTTTTTTTTAGCATTTTTTTTTTTTTTTTTTGCCATTTCCTTCGCCAACTCCTTTTATGGATGACAATACTGACACAACCAGGAGTTAAGTAATTTGCTAAGGGTCCCACAAGTATAAGTGTCTGAGATAAAACTTGAACTCAGGTTCTCTTCCACTCCAGACCCAGCATTCTATCTGCTGTGCCACCTAGCTGTCCCATAATTTTCCTACCTTTGTCCAAAGTAATCCCATGGAAGAACTGAGAATCACACACTAGACGGAAGCTGAATTTAAACTTGGGTCTTCCAACCCAATCTCCCATTTGCTGCCATTTTGCCTCTGTTATGTAGCTTTGTTGTGCTACTGTTCTTTCTGGATATCCTATCCTACCCTACCCTCATTTGGATTATAAATTCCATGAGGTCAGGAAGTATATTTTACCTCAATTATGTATCTCAGCCAGCACCTAGTGCAGTGTAGTATACAAAATACACTGTTAAATAAAAATTGCTAAATTAGAGATCAAATTAATCTCTGATTTATGGAATATGAGGGAGTAATTTTTTGTATCTGAGTATTCTGACATTGCCTCTTCCCTTCTCCTACTATAACAATGGAGTTTTTACGAAAGGTTTGTTTCCAAAAGTATAATTCCAAAGGGTAAACACACAATCCCTTTTTCCAGCCTCCAGTTTAGGTGCAGTCTCTGAGAAAATAAAGGGAATTGCATATAATCCCATTCCAAATCTGAACCCCCCTTGGGCTTGAACCTCAGGCACTCTTATCACATCTTCTAACCTACTTGCAATTCTGCTCCAAGATTGTCATGGTTCCACCTTCTCCATCCTGAAGATCTTCACTAGCACCTAAAACAAGAATGGAACAGAAACAAACACTCAGAGGCCCCTTTCTTAGAGTTGGGGTTAAAGAAAGAGAGTGGGGAAGGAAATCCTTGCCCTCTCACAAATTCATTTCATGATGTCCATCCCGAGCATACTAGATAAGAGATACTGAAAAAGAGCATAGCGGAAAAAGATGATAGAAGTCTCCCTAATCTTAAAGATGAGGGAAGTCAATCAAAGGAGGATATTCCCATTCACTCAACAAGCTCCCTTAGACAAACTGGGCATCCTCAGAGAAACCTCCAGGCTGTCTCTGTGTGAAAATTGGGTGTGCTCACCCAGCCTAGATTTTAGTAGCTCATCTTGAATCCTGTCTCAAAATCAAGTCTCAGGGCCCTGCTGCTTCTGACCTTTTCTTTGATCTCATGTCCTGTTACCCATTATATCCTGCTTCAACTTAAACCCTATTTCTACCCAACTCTGCTTCCCAACCCCAGAATTGCCCCTCCCGCCACTTGTAACAGACAGGTCCAGAGATTACATGAGCATCAGTGGGAGTCCCTGAGAGATAAGTGTGACTAGAAACAGACAATCTGCATCCTATCACTTTCTCTGGGTTATTTTCTCCTACTCCTGAACAACTAAGAAAAGTTCCATTGAGTTTTCAATTAGGGCAAAGGGAGTTTCTAATATTCCTACAAATTTAAAAACTTTCAGAATATTGGCTCCTTGGGAAGAAAAAAACTTGTAGCTAAACCCGGATTTCCCACCTATCCTCGGGGTTCCTAAACTATACTGGGTGTTTACCTAGACTTACCTGGGTAAAGAAAGTATGGATTACAATAGATCTGAGTCTAGTTTTTTCCCACAATCTTTCCATTCATGAATAAACTCAATCACAGAGTTTAATAGAAAAAAAAAAAAAAGAGTGAATTTGGAGCCAGATATCTGGATTCAAATCCCAGTTTTCACACTGATTTTATGACTTGGCCAAGTCACTTGAATGAATTTATACCTCAATTTTTTATTGTAAAGTGAAGATAATAAATATTAGCATTGCTTATCTCAGAATTTGTGTGAGGAAAGGTCTTTGCAAACATTAAAAACAACATAAGTGAGAATTGTTATCAATATGGCTTTCATGTTTCTTATTCAATAAGCTATCACAAGAAGGATCAGAATTATATTCGGGATTTATTATCAATATAGCCTTTGATGAGGTCTAGATTTGGGGTACCCAAATGAAATTGAGGTCTAGTGGCAGGTTTGGGGTACAGGGAGTCAAATAGAGCTCCCCTGCAACCCTTTTGGATTCGGCACAAGGATACGGAGTTAAATGAGGTCTAGTAGTGGCACAAGAGTCCCCTGTAAAGGAATTTACAGACCTGAAAACCTAGATTGATAAAAGAGGTTCATTATGGGGTTTGGAAGTAAGGTTAAAGTTTAGTTAGTAAAAGGTGAAGGTAGAGATAAGAGGGCATTGGAAACAGTGTTCCAGTGGGCAGAGACCCTTGGCATGCCAGTGTAAGGCTGGCATGTTTGGAACCTCTGCAAAGAAAGTTCTCTAGCTTGGCTCTTTTATAATGAGAGATTTAGATAAAGGGGCACATGGATGCAGTCCCAAGTTGGCTCCTCCCTGGGTTTCAGCTAGGGCTAGAATTTGCTAGGTGGGGGTTGGGAAACCTGAACAGATCATTAGAATGGGGGCTGGGACAGTCCAAGTTGGCTCAGATCCCTTGGGGGCTGGGATTGCCCAGATAACTCCTATTGGAATTCAAAGGGGTGCTTTTGACCAGGATTTGTGAATCAAAGGTCCTAGATTCTTGAATTGGTAATGCATCAGCTAGTAGGGGTTGGGATTTAGAAAGGAATAGATCAATCTGAAAGGATTAGTTTCTTAAAGAGATCACAACCCGCATCACCTTCATATTTCTTATTTTTCAATAAGATATCACAAATAGGATCAGAATGATAATTGGCAATTATTATCAATATGGCTTTCATGTTTCTTATTTTTCAGTAAGTTATCACAAATAGGATCAGGATCATAATAGATAAGTAAAGCATTTATTAAATGCCATTTACCAGGCACTGTGCTAAAGATACAAATACATGAAAACAAGATTGCCCTTATTTTAAGGAGCAATCTCTTTTGTTATATCATTTGAGAGAGAAATCTACCACAAAATAACTCTGCTTCTTTGGCATCTCAATGTCTGAATTCTGTCATTAGAAATTTATTTCTTTGGTTTAAACAGTGCCCTCTTTTTAAAAATTTCTTTTACTTTTGGTTAAATGGGGAAAAAATAGGTCATTAATAGTTCAGCACAAATACAGTCTCCTGTATTTAAAAAACAATCAACCTAGGAAGGTCAGGAGGACCTATGTTCAATATTGACTATGTTATCTTAGGCCAATCGTTTAAGCTCTGAATAAACCAGTCAACTCTCTAAAACTAGAGATTTCATAGAAGCTCCTGAATTCTATGGCCAGGGACATTTTTCATGGCTCTTCCTTATACCAATGAAACCCAAGATCCCAACAGAGTAATAGCTCAGTACAAATTAGCTAAGTAGATAGTTTCCTCTGGGTGGGATTGAGAGCAGGGTAAAAGGGACATCATGTATATACTGGGTAAATACCTGATGGAAAAGGAGGAGCTAAAATCGAAGAAAAACATGTCCAGAGGACAAGAGAGGAGCGATAGCTCTGGAAAATTCATAGGATTCTTGGTTCTTTTAGCTGCTGGTGGACCACTCGTAGTTAATATATATCTACTTTATTTTTATATGAATACCTATCTAAATATGTTTTGTTTTTCCCAAAAGAATGTAAACTCCTTCAGAGAAGGAAGAGTTTTTACTGTTGTCTTTATAGCTTAGGGACTAACTTAATGTTTGGCATTAGTATACACTTAATAAGTTCCTGTTGAGTAATTGATTTTAAAAATATTTTGACTACTTCACAATTTTACTCAAGGCTAGTCCTGATTGATAACTTTTTCTTTCTTTCTGCTTTCTTGTCTTCTATGATACAAAATAGTTTTAGCTGAACTTATGCTTTTTATTTTCAGATTTATGAGATGAAAATTGCACAACCTGATTTGTACAAACTGTGCCCTACCCATTTGATTTGTTTCTAAGTAGGAAAAGAGACCTCAACTCCTACCCAGAGAGAGGAACCACTCACCCAGCGGAAAAATCTCACTGATTCAAGTTCCAGGATTGTCTACCAAAGCAAAGAAAACAAAGTTAAAAAACAAATACATATTCTGCAGGGTTTCCCAGAAAAGACGCAGGTATTGGTTAGCATGGCAAGTGTTTTGTTTTATTTTCTTTTTAGAGTTTCGGCCAGGATGGCAGAATGTCAACATCCATGATGTTGTAATCAAGTGTGGGACATTTATCCCGTAATCCGAAACCACAGCTCTTGAAAAAGCTGTGTAATATGGCAAAATCAAATTGCATCTTTCGAACATCTCCTAAGCACATTAAAATGAGTCAATCCAGACTCATATTTCTGTGTGTTTGCTAAGTCTGCCCTGTATAATGTCCACATAAGCATTTCAGAGTAACTATTTCAGACACTAATGTTACTAATAATCTCCATCAATAAGAAAGTGATAAGAAAGTAGAGAATGAATGAACTAATGAATGAATGAATAAAAAAAAACATTTATGAGATTGTAGTCCCTGTCATCTTAACTATTATAGTACTATGAGCTAAAGAAGTAGGGATTAGGATCTTAGGAGCTAGGGGCAAGACCAGTGGTAGGAACTTTTTTACCACTGTTTCATCAGAAGGAATGATGTTGACTTCCAGCTCTTTCAAATCCAGTGAGTAGTCAAGCAGTCCAGACAAGAGGGAAGGTAACCCCCAGTGGTGATGATGTTCTGATGTTCTTGCCCAGCCAACTTCCATAGATTCTGGGACATTAATGTTCTACCCATTGCAACCTAGAAAAGTAGTTTGTAGTTTTTTTTAAGAGTTTATTAAAGAAACCTATGACCTTTGATCAGTTGACAGAATCAGAACAATTTAGTGGGTTTCCATGATAAGAAGCCCATTAATAGCCTTAAACAAAACAGTTTCACCAATGTACTAGGGATGGAAGAGAGATTACAGGGTTTAAGAATTATGTGGGTGATTAGGAATTGGAAGGAGGAAGTATATTTCTTTCATTCTACTCTTCAGACTGGTACCAAGCACTGTTGGGAGAAATAAAAATTGATTTTTCAGGACCACAATTTTAAGATTAATTAAAATTCTTATTTTTTTTTGGAATATAATTTCCAAGCTTAGGATATATGAACTGACTTTCAGTTATTTGTGGTGATGTTAAACAGTAAAATCTAAGTAAAACTCCTATTGGCCAATTTCTGCCTATTCCAGAATAAAGGAAAGCCTGCAGGTCTGTGCCCCTACCAAAATATGACAGATTCTCAGCATCCTAATGAACAGGACCTTAAAAGTGATCACATCCAACTTATTTCACCCATTAAGGAAGTGAGACCTAGAGACAGTAAACTATTTGCTCAAAGACATACAGATTAAAAGTGGCAGATCCATGATTGAGACTTTAGCATTCTAAGTGTAGCATTTTTTCCACTGCCCTAGGAAGGAAAGAAAGGCAGCTCACTTGCTTGGTGGAAGGACTTCACAATGCCTGAAGTCAAGAAGACCTGAGTTCCAATATTGCCTCTTACTTGTAATACATTGACTAGCTGGGTGATTTTGGACAAATTATTTAATCTCAATTTGCCTCGTTTTTCTTTCTTTTTTTTTTGGAAGTAATATTTTAAATAATAATTAATATTTTCCAATTACAAGTAAAGATAATTTTTAACATTTAAAAAAATTTTGAGTTCCAAATAATCTTCTTCCTTCCCATTTCTCACCTGTAAAATGGAGATTATAATAGTATCCACCTCCAGAGTTGTTATAAGGATCAAATGAGATCTTTGTAAAGTGCTTAGCACAATGCCTGGCACATAGTGGGTAGTACATAAGTACTCATTATTATTGTTGTTGATGTTAAAAGGAATAATTCAAATTGATTCAAATTTTATCTCCTTTTCAATCCCTACCTAATCTCTGACAGAGGTTCCAATGAACCATGGAACTACCAAAAGACAGTAGAAAGGAAAGAAGAGAGGAAGAGAAATTAAGAACATAGTTAACCCACAAACTGGATACTCAGCTCCAGAATACATTGGGGATGGGGATGAGAGAAGGATTTTTTAAATTATGCATTCAACCTATGAGTGGTATAATTGTTAGCTTGGACTTTAAATAACTTGAAATAATTTCACAGGTTTTCAGAGCATTTTTATGATTTTTTAAAGATGCATGAGTTGCCCATAACAATAAATAGAAATTCTCATTGTTTATGATAAAAAGCAAACTACCCTATTATTTTTTCCCCTTCTTTGCTCCTGGTTACATCTCGTCTAACTTGTTACCGATAGCACATTCACCTATTTCCCATAGAGCTGTGATCTTCTGAAGATAAGAGTGTTGCACGGAAACTGTTTTTCACCACTTCAAAACCATGCCTAAGAAAAACTATTTCACATTTCTCCTTAATAATGCAACATTTTAGGACCCAGTCTTAATGACTGCCATAAGCACTTGGGGAGCAGTGTAGCTATAAATGAAGAATAATGAATAATAATTACTTGGACTATAAAATCAAAACTGTTCCTTTGCCATGGCAACAACAACTTTTCATTAAGCACATTGGAGTGTTTTGATATCTTGATTATTGACAAGATCATCTCCTGGGGAGCAGCAGGAGTCAGGAGAGGGAGAAAGAGTCTCCCAAGTGTAAATAGGTTTCTTTTGTACCTGTGAAAATTATTGCTAGAGTTGAAATATATTCTAGTACTTCTCAGTGTGAGGTGTCTATTGCCATTGCCTAAGTTAGACTGATTATAGAAAAGCTCCCTGTCTGGTATCCCCTTCCTCTACCAATGTGATTTAAGAGAAGTCATATACTGGAAAATGCTGACATCAACGGGAAGGCAAATTATACTGAAAGAAGAAGAGATACATCTGGGCCTAGTTTTGCCAAAAATAGTACATGAGGTTGTTTATTTACATGGGATCATAAATTTGGAAGGGACCTTGGAGGTGGGCAAGTCTAATCTCATTTTACAGATGTGAGTCAGCAACTCAAAAATGTTATTAAAGGGATCAGCTTTTGACCATTCTACCCTACTCCAATCATATACCTTGCCTTCCCAATCCCAATATTTACATTATCTCCAATTATTTCTCATTGATTTTATTTCTTCTTTCAAAGCTCCTAAAATGAAATGTCAAGAAAAGGGCCAATGTTGTTGGCCTTTGGTCATTAGTAAAAGTTAACCATCATGGGTAACACTATCAGTAGCAACCAAAGGGTCTCCAATTTTATGTCAGTAGGACAGAGTGACAGTTTTCCACTAAAAACTCTGAAAACATTGTTGGGAATCAGACAACAGGAAAAATGAATGACATTTCCTATTTTGAGAAGACAAAAGGGCTTTAAATTTAGGGCAATCTATCAATCAATTGATTATTCAGATCAATGCTTTCAGCAATCACACCCACACAACAGGCAAATGAAAAATGTCTGTTATGTCCAGGTAAAAGATCAGCTCTGCCTTAATTGTTAAGGTAATTCCAGTGATACGGCTGAGAATAACTTGTTGTGAGGAGACCATCTATTCAAATGAGACACCATGCTCACTGCCATCAGAGAAGCACTCATAGTATAGGAAAGTGTGTTTTCTTTAACACTCAGAAGATCACTAATCATCCAGACCTATTTCTTGCCACTGGACCTTGAATGATTGGAGAGAGTAAGGCTGATCCTTGGCCCTGCCTCACTTAAATTCAATTCATTTGTAAATCAAAACATTACCCTCCTGATATCATTGGTCCTCTCTGACAATGGAAGACTTACAACAGGCCCCTTGACTGGAGAAACATCACTTTAATCTTTGTATTTCTATTTCCAGTGGTTCTTGTAGAATAAGGAGTTAATGAATTCTTACTGATTGAAAGATCTGAGACAGAATTCATATGTTAGTCTTTTGACTCCAGAGGCAAGTTTCTTTCCATATTGACTCCCTGTTTTGAAGTCGTGTTGAATTCTCATCATCTTCAGTCTGCTATCCATGGAACTAATAAGAAATCAAAGCTCTTCTGTGTATTAACTTTTGTTGGGATGTTCTCACTTATGTCATCTTCTCAAAAGCTTTAGTTGATGTACATACACCTTTAAAAATGCTATAATAAGAGGAAAAAGCCAAAATGGTGGAGTTGTAAGGACCAAAATGGTCAAGCTCTCCTCCAAAAATCTCCTCTAAACAGTTCTAAAAAAATGGATCAGATTGAATCCTAATGGAAATCCAGGAAAAATGAGTGAATCAACTAGGTCAAGTTGGCATAGGGAGACAGAAACAATGGTCTTTAACAATGAGTACTGGGGGCAGACCAAAACCACGCTGCCTGTGAAGTTTTCTAGCATCCAAAGAAAACTGGATGATGAGAAGACCAGAGCTATAGAGAAACTTTGAAATACAAATATAAAAGCAAAGAGAAACATAAAAAGATGATCATGAATAAATAATAATAAAGGACTAAAAGAGGATAAACTATTTATATTCAAATAAAGAAAAAAATATATATATATATCCCTTTAGAAACCAATCATCATCAGGATTCATAAAGGGAGTCCAATTAAATAAGACCTTAGAGTGGCTCTGGTGTGTTTTTATTATCTTAAGAAAACAATGGGAAAAGAAGGAAAAAGGAATGCACTGGTAGGGTAGGGGGAAGAGGAAGGGAAAAGAGGGGAGGGGGAAGAAAAGGGAGACGGAAGATATGAGGGAAGTAAAAGAAACAGAGAAAATTCTCTCTCATAATCAGGTTGTAAATGGAGACATCTTACAGACAAGAAGGAGGTAGGTGGAAAGACTAACATGTGAACTAAATTAATTCTCATTTGGTCAAAAAAAGATAAAACACATTTACATTTTTACATACATATATACATACATACATTTACATACATACATACATATATATAAAAAGTACATTTTGCCCAACAGGAAAATAGAAAGGAAAGGGAAGAAAGGAAAAGGGCAGATTTGAGGAAGGATAAATTAAGGGAAGGATTAGTATTAAGAAAAAAAATCAATAAAACAAAAAACAGAGCCTTAATGATAAACAAGGTCTTTGATGTGAAAAAGAATATAAATCTGAAGGGGTGCCCATAAATTGGGGAATGAACAAATTTTAGATAATAATATTCATATACCACAATTTATTCAGCCATTCTCTAATTGATGGGTATCCACTCAGTTTCCAGTTTCTGGCTACTACAAAAATGGCTGCCACAAACATTCTTGCACATACGTATATGTATGATTAAATACTATTGTGCTGATCTCTTATTGGCATAATGACCAACTAGGATTCCAGAGTACCATTGATGAAACCTACCTCCTAATAAAGAGATGAAGAATTCAGAGTGCAGAATGAAATAAATATTTTGAGTAGCTTGACCAGTGTAAACATTTGTTTTGATTGACTATATATGTATATAAGGAGTTTGAGATTTTCCTTGTATTCTCATTATATGTGTGGGAGAGGGGGTGTAAACAGAAGTGAGAAGGTAGATTTTGACTGACTAAAATTAATAAAAAATATTTTGAAAACATAAATAAATGAATGAATGAACAAACAAACAAATAAATAAGAGTTGTAAGGCAGCTAGGTGAAACAGTGGACAGAGTATTTGCCCACTCTTTCTTTGTTGAGTTTACCTGCCTCCATGTTATATAGCATGAAATTTAACACAAAAAACATATGTTATAATACTGTTCAATAATTGTTTTTAATGTATTATCTCCCCAAACACATCTCAAATCTTGGAAATCAGATACTCTCACTTCAATTGTATGTATTGTCATACCCAATAAAATGCTAGACACATAAATCAGTTAATCCAAAAAAAAATTCAGTCTAACAGAAACATGAATGTAACATGTATGGCCACTGTGATTCTACTGAGCTGGGTACATTTGGAAGGGCACAACTCCCAATTGGCTGGGAGACCTCTGATTTGAAGATGTTCATTGCAGTCTCAGAGGTCTCCCAGCCAGTCAGGCATCATGTCCTACAAAGTGCATACAGCACTTTGTAGTCACAGGATTGTATTTTCTGTCACCAATCAAATCAGATTGAAGTATTGTTTAATTGAAGTATTACATTTATCAAGTGTCTACATTGTGAAAGGCCTTTGTTTTAGAAAAACAAAAAGCTTCCATTACATGTTATATTATATATAAAGATTTGCAAAATATTTTCCCCACAGTAATTCTGTGAGGTAAGTGGAGAAAGTGTTTTTTCCCTCCATTTTGCAGATAAGAAAGCTGAAGTTCAGAGAAATGAAGAGCCTATTTTCTGGTTGCATAGTTGAAATGCCAGAGTTGGGATTTGAACTCAGATCCACAAGTTCACCTCCAGATCCTACTATACTTAACTACATATTAAAATGCTTAATAAAGCTGGGAAAATATTTTTACACTCAGAGGTTCTGACAAAGGCCTCATTTCCAAAATATATAGAGAATTGACTCTAATTTATAAGAAATCAAGCCATTCTCCAATTGATAAATAATATCAAAGGATATGAATAAACAATTTTTCAGATGAAGAAATTGAAACTATTTCTAGTCATATGAAAAGATGCTCCAAGTCATTATTAATCAGAGAAATGCAAATTAAGACAACTCTGAAATACCACTACACACCTGTCAGATTGGCTAGAATGACAGGGAAAGATAATGCAGAATGTTGGAGGGGATGTGGGAATACTGGGACACTGATACATTGTTGGTGGAACTGTGAATACATCCAGCCATTCTGGAGAGCAATTTGGAACTATGCTCAAAAAGTTATCAAACTGTGCACGTCCTTTGACCCAGCAGTGTTACTACTGGGCTTATATCCCAAAGAGATCTTAAAGAAGGAAAAGGGACCTGTATGTGCAAGAATGTTTGTGGCAGCCCTCTTTGTAGTGGCCAGAAACTGGAAAATGAGTGGATGCCCATCAATTGGAGAATGGCTGAATAAATTGTGGTATATGAATGCTATGGAATATTATTGTTCTGTAAGAAATGACCAACAGGATGATTTCAGAAAGGCCTGGAGAGACTTACATGATCTGATGATGAGTGAAATGAGCAAGACCAGGAGATCATTATATACTGTATGATGATCAATTCTGATGGACGAGGCTCTCTTCCACAATGAGATGAACCAAATCAGTTCCATTTGTTCAATAATGAATAGAACCAGCTACACCCAGCGAAAGAACTTTGGGAAATAAGTCTGGGAAATGACTACACAGCATTTCCAATCCCTTTGTTTTGTCTGCCTGCATTTTTGATTTCCTTCTCAGGTTAATTTTACATTATTTCAAAGTCCAATTCTTCTTGTGCAGCAAAATAACTGTTTGGACATGTATACATATATTGTATTTAACTTATACTTTAACATATTTAACATGTATTGGTCTACCTGCCACTGAGGGAGTGGGAGAAGGAGGGGAAAAGTTGGAACAGAAGGTTTTGCAAGGGTCAATGCTGAAAAATTACCCATGCATATATCTTGTAAATAAAAAGCTATAATAAAAATACTTAATAAGTATTTGTTGATTGCTTAATTGATCTTAAATATCTTCCTCCAGTTTATAGGGACATTTTAATTGTCCTTCCAGACATTTAGATCAGAAAATCAACTCTAACCTAATTAGCTTCTGATTTTGTGCCCTATAACTCCCATTTTCTTCAATTATAAAATGAAGGCCCTGAGGTAGATGATCTTAAAGGTACTTTCCATCCTTAAAATTCTGTTTCTCTTCTAATTGTATTATAAGCAAGAAGAAATTTGGGGTGTTCTGGCAAATGGAAATAAGCAGCCTAGATTTATATTATTAGTTAGGAAAGACAATAATTCAGTGAAGAGGATCCCCCTTTCCTTCTTTCTTTAAGATAGATGTTTCATGTGTGACCCTGGGCAAGTTACTTAGCCCCAATTGGCTCATAAAAAAAAAGATAAATGTTTTATCCCCTTCTATGTATTCTTTGCCCTTGGCATCTCTTTTAGAAAAGCACACTTTATAATAGATTCTTATAGAGCTATTCTGTCACCAAATTGTGAAACAGGTTAAATCAGAGCTGAGCTTTCTTTTCTTTTGCTATGTACTTGCCTTCAGGAGCCAATTGTTTTCTCTGGGACCTTCTCAGAACCGTTTTTCCCCTAGGTATTTTTTATTTCCCCCAATTACATGTAAAATAATTTTAACATTCTTTTTTTTTAAATTGAGTTCCAAATTCTCTCTCTCCCTTCCTATCCCCCTCATTAAAAAGGCAAGCAAGATTATACATGTGCAGTCACCCAAAATATATTTCTATATTAGTCATGTTGTGAAAGAAAACGCAGACCACAAAACAAATCCTAAGAAAAATAAAGAAAGTAAAAATAGTATGCTTTGATCTGCATTCAGACTCCATCAGTAATTTCTCTAGAGATGGATCAGCATTTTTCATCATAAATCCTTCAGAATTTTCTTGGATCATCATATTGCTGAGCATAGATAAATTATTTGCAGATGACCATCATTGCTCTTATTGTGTTCTCCCAGTTCTGCTCATTTCACTTTGTATCAGTTCATGTAAGTCTTTCCAGGTTTTCTGAGAGCATCCTGCTCATCATTTCTTATAGTACAACAGATGTGATTATATCACATGTATATTCTACTACATGTTTAATCATTCCCCAATTGATGAACATCTCTTGAATTTCCAATTTTTTACTATCATTAAAAAGAGTTCCTCTATTTTGTACATATGGGGCCTTTTCCTTTTCCTTTTTTATTTCTTTGGGATACACATCTAATGTTGGTATTTCCGGGCCAAAGAGTATGCATTTGGTCATAGTTCGAAAATGCTCTCCAAAATGGTTGAATCAGTTCATAATTTCACCAATAGTTCATTATGCCTCAATTTTCCCACAGCCTCTCCAACATTTGTTATTTTTATTTTATGTCATATGAGTCGATGTAATAGATGTGAGGTCAAACCTCAGAGTTATTTTAATTTGCATTTCTTTCAATAGTGATTTAGAGAATTTTTATGTGATTTGAGATAGCTTTGATTGCCTCTGAAAATGGCATTAACTATTTATCAATTGAGGAATGGCTTTTGTTTTTATAAATTTGACTCAGTTCTCTATATAGTTAAGATATAAAATTTTTATCAGATAAACTTGACATAAAATTTTATAATATATTTCTTCCTAGTCTATTTCTCCCCTGTTTATTCTATTCTCTCTCTCCTTTCTCTTTGTCCATTTTCAAAAATGTTTTGCTTCTATCACCTCTCCCAGTTCTCCCTCCCTTTTATTATCACCATTACCCACCTTAGCCTTTTCCCCTACTACCTTTCTGTAGGATAAGATAGATTTTCTTCATTAATCCAGGGCCTCCTTTACCAAACTGTTGACTCTTTTAAAAAATTATTTTCTTTCATCTCTGTCATTTCTTATCCAATTATTCCTTTACCTCACTTACTTTATTTTTAAAAAGCCTTTTTGACCTCTTCCAGGAATTCCTTTTGGGCTTGAGACCAATTTGCAATTTTCTACAAGGCTTTGGATTATCAGTTTTGACTTTGTTGTCTTCTTCTGAGTTTGTGTATTGATCTTCTCTGTCACTATAGTAACTTTCTGTGGTCAATTTTTTTTCCCTCTCATTTTTCCAGCCATCTTTTGACTTTTAACTTTATGTTAAAATTGGGCTTTGCTCCCAGGGTGGAAGGGGCACTGTCCCACGCTTCAGATTTTTCTGTGCAGATATTTTCAGAGCTGATTCAGAGCTAGTTTTCAGTTTTTTCCAAGGTGGTATGATCTATGGAAAGGTGTGTTTACTACTCTACCAGCCTATTCTCTGGTCTGTGAGTGACCACAAGCACTCTTTTGCCCTGAAACTATGACTAGAGTTTCCACTCTCCTGTGGTCACTAGTTTTGAAATGCTATTGCTTCTTCTCTTTCTGGGACTGTGGCCTAGATGAAGAATGGGCAATAAACCGGCGTCCTGTTCCCAGTGTCAGTAAAGGGACCCTTGTAATCTCCTTCTGATAAGTTGTTCAATCCCTTACTGTCTGTGGATTGAGAGCTCTGGAAGCAGTCAGCACCACCAATGAGTCAGTTGCCTCCAAGGCTTGCTGCTGGTTTCCTGTAGCCCAGCCCATGCTGGCACAGTCTATGTTAGGCTATGCTCTACTCTCACCCTAGTGCAAAATTTTTTTTCCTGTCAACCTTCTAAGTTGTCTTAGGCTGGAAAACTGTTTCACTCTGTCTTTGTGTGGGCTCTTCAGCTCCAGAATTCATTTTGAGGCATTTTTAAAGTTGTTGGGAAAGAAATGTGGAAGTTCTCAGGTGAACCTTTACATTTTCTCCTTAATCTTGGCTCCATTCTCCTCTCAGAATCTTCTTTTAGAAAGGTATTTGTTGTCTGTCTTTTAAATATCTGAGTAAATTTAAATAGCTGACTATTTGCATATTAACCCTGATTTATAATTGTCATGGAAAGACTATTACCTAATAAGGAAAATTTTTGAAGAGTAGGAGAGGCTTCTTCACTCCCCTGAACTTTTCAATTCAGCATTTATTAAGCCCCTAATACAGTTTGTTCAAAGCACTGGGCTCTACACAGTGGGCCTATCATCATCCCACATAGAGGCTAATCTTGACAGATAGTAGCAATCTTTCTACTTGTGTGCCTTAAATAGCTCATGTCTTAACTGTTTGCTTAACTGAAAATGAGTGAATGCTTTACAAGGAATACTGTCACTGAAAAGAATGTGAGCATCAGTATAAACCAATGGAAAAGATGTCAATTTTGGAGTCAAAAGATCAGATTTGCTGCTACTTACCTCATGATTTTGAATGAGCCATTCTGTCTCTCTAAGATTGTCTCGTATCAGTCAACAAGAATTTATTAAGCACATACTATATGCCAGACACTGTGCTAAGAACCAGAGATACAAAGAAAGGTAAAAGACAGTTCCTGCCCTCAAAGAATTCACAATCTAATGCAAACATGCCAACAATTATGTACAAAAAAGCTATATAGAGAATAAATGGGTATAGTCTCAGAGAGATGGCACTAGAATTAAGGAGGAATAGGAAAGGTTTCTTGTAAGTTGTGGGATTTTAGCTGAGACTTAAAGGAAGCTAGAAGAGGGAGATGAAGAGGGAAAGAATTCTAGACATGAGGAATAGCCAATTAAAGTGCCTGGAGTCAGGAAATGGAATGACTAGCTTGGAAAACAGAAAGGAGCCAATAAAAAAATAAGGTATTGTCTCTAAGTCTAGATAGATTGTAAATTGTCTATAAGGTTTCCACCAAATTTGATTCTATGTTCTCTACCCTCTTTTCCTGCCTTCCCATTTTAATAATTTTACATTTTATTTTGAGCAATAATTAAAGAATTATTAGAATAGTAGTGAATTCCATTCATCTTTTTTTTATTATTTTACAGACAACATGAGCTACATAATGCCTTTCTAAGAGATTTCAGGGATTATCTGAACCCAGTTTTGCCTTCAAAGAATTTGAGAATTTAGAGGCATGCCATTCAAGTTTTTAGAAAATCTCATTTAACAATCCACCTTTAGTTCAATCCAGTGAAACTTGTTTACTTCCATCTTAAAACAAACTAATGCCACTCCAGCACCCTAAAGCTATATTTAGGGCACTTGGAGACTAAGAGAAAATACCTATTGGAGTCCTATTCTTATGTTTCCAGCCTAAAGTTTTTTTGGTAGGTGAAATCTAGTTAAAATTAACATCAAGGCTTCATTTAATTGATTGAATCTAAAGTGTAGCCTCCAGAAACCAAAGTAAGAGAAAATGATCTTATCAATCCTAATATATGGCTCCCAGAGATGAACACAAAACTCCGGATCTAAAAAGATCTGAGTCACTGATTGACAGTTAGGTGGCACAGTGGACAGAGCACTGGAGTTTCAGTTGGGAAGACATAAATTCAAATCTAGACTCAGACACTTTTTATCTGTGTGGCCCTCAGCAAGTCATTTATTCTCTCTCTATTTCAATCCCTTCAACTGTAAAATAAGGATGGTAGCACACCTGTTAAGTGGGTGGGCAGCTAGGTAGTGTAGTAGATAGAGTATCAGACCTGGAGTGAGGAAGATTCATCTTCCATAATTCAAATGTGACTCAGACACTTACTAGCTATGTGATCCTGAACAAGACACTTAACCCTGTTTGCCTCAGTTTACTCATCTGTAAAATGAGCTGGAAAAGGAAATGGCAAACTATACTAGTATCTATGCCATGAAAACCCCAAATGTGGTCATGAAGAGCTGGATATGACTGAACAACAACAATGGAAATGAGGAAGATAATGATGAGGATAAAATGAAATATTATTTGTTAAATGTTTTGGAAATTTTTAAATATTATATAAATGCTATTATTATTATCACCTCCCTAGACCTTATCTAAATCAGACTTCTCAAAAAAATTTTACTATATACCCCATCAATAAAAAAATTTTTAACATGGATTTCTAGTATATGCATATTGATTTATTTAGAAATTAAAGAATATACTATGAAAATAACAAAACAAACACAAATTTTAAAGGATGTGATAAAGATAAAATATTTTTAAAATATTTAATTCATCATGATCTAAACCCTTGTAGCTAGTACCAAAACATTTCTAATAATGTATTTTTGAGAACAATATAATTAAATTTGTCTCAATTACTTTGAAAAGTCTTTTGTCTTAAGGGATGGGACAGACTTGTAAATAAAGAGTATTATTAATTAATTGTTCAGTTAATTTAATCAAGGTGGCCAGATAAGGCACTGGATTTCTTTCTTTTAAGAACTTTTTTTTTCAAATTATTATTTTTTATTAAAGCTTTTTATTTTCAAAACATATGCATGGATAATTTTTTCAACATTAACCCTTGCAAAACCTTGTGTTCCAATTTGCCCTTCTGCCCTCATTCCCTTCCCCTTTATGGCAAGTAATACAATATATGTTAAATCCAATATGTGCATACAAAAATCTATAATTATCTTGCTGCACAAGAAAAAAATCAAATCAAGAAGGGAAAAATGAGAAGAAAAATAAAATGCAAGCATACAACAAAAAGCAAAAAAAAAAAAAAATACGATGTGATTCACACTTGGTTCCCACAGTCCTCTCTTTTTATGTAGATGGCTCTCTTCATCACAAGATCACTGGAATTGGCCTGAATCATTTCATTGTTGAAGAGAGCCACGTCCATCAGAGTTGATCATCATATAATCTTGTTGTTGCCATGTACAACGATCTCCTGGCTCTGTTAATTTCACTTAATCAGTTCATGTAGGTTTCTCTAGGTCTCTTTGAAATCATCCTGCTGATCATTTCTTATAGAACAATGATATTCCATAACATTCATATACCTTAACTTATTCAGCTATTCTCCAACTGATGGGCATCCATTCAGTTTCTACTTTCTCTACAAAGAGGGCTGCCACAAATATTTTTGCACATGTGGATCCCTTTCTCTCCTTTGAGATCTCTTTGGGCTATAAGCCCAGTAGAAACACTGCTGGATTAAAGGGTATGCATATTTTGATAGCCCTTTGAATACTTAATAAGAAACTTTTTATTAAAAAATACATAGTACAACAATTTATTGAAAAATTATAGTCAGTGAACAGAACCACTTTTCAGCAGTTGTTGTTTTTACCTGTAGATGTTCACTATACCCCCAAAAAATGAGCAAAAAAGAATTGTTTCCAATTTCAATTCAGGAGGAATTAAAACAAAAGTATTGCTCACTCTTTATAATATTGTATCCAAATTTCCTTTTCATATTTAGATACTTTAGTTACATTTTAATATCATTATGAGGAACAGCAACAAGTCCAATTTTTCCTGGTCTTGGTTTGTAGGAAGGAATATAATGTATATGTGTTAAGGCAGGAATGGGTCATGTTGTGAAGAATTTTAAATATCCAACAGAAACGCTTACATTTCGCCCTGGAATCAATATGGACCTAGTGATATTGTCAGAAGAGTGTGAGTTGGTCAGAACTCTACTTTAGCAACATCACTTTGGCTGCTGTTTGGAAGATGGATTGGAATAGAGACACTTAAATCAGGGAGACCAAGTAATTAAAAGACTACTGCAATAATCCAGGCAACAAGTAATGAGGACTTGAACTAGGTTGGTAGCTGTATGAATAGAAAAAAAAGACAAGGAATAAAAGATATTGTAGGGCTGGAACTTCTTGGGTATGTTGAGTAAATAATTCCCAGGTCAAATGATCAATAAAATGAAGCACTAGACATTTTTCTGTTTTCTCAAGTAAAATCAGAATTATATGTAAAAGATAAAGCAATTTCAGCTGTCTCTAATTTAAGACACCAAGAACCCTAATGAGGAAACAACTTAATGAAGTAACAGCTGAGAATGCTAAACCTTAATCCCTAGTGCTCACTCAGCATCCTCTCTCCCATAAATCAGCTACCACGCTGACAGGATGGCCCAAACTGACCCATAAACTTGCAACAGAAATAAACTCTGTTGCATTCCCTTCCACCCTAACACATACACATACATAGATAGCAAGGGTCATTGGGCCACAGAATCCTTAGCCAGAGAAGTGAAGAAAAAAGGCATCTGGGGAATGGCACCAGCAAAATTATGAGATTTCACCAGCTCTGAAGAAAACTTCTGTCACCACAGAAGTCACTTGATACAGTGGACAGCAAAAAGTTGAATTCAGCATGTTATGAAGAAGCTGAAACAACTTTTAAATTTTAGGACTTGGCCAAACTGAGTCAGAAAATGAATAATAGAGGGAGGAAAGGAAGAAAAGAGTGACATTTAATAAAGATCTTTCAAAGAAGACTCAATGAACAATCTTGAGCATAAGCAGACAAACAAATAGAGAAAATAGTGATAACAGAAGAAAAAATGAACTCCAGACCAACAAAAAGAATTCAAATATCTTCAAAAACTATTGCAAAACAAAGGGAAATGATTTTTTAAGAAATTATTTGAGGCAGGAGACCCTGTGAATTTCCAAGAGAGCATGAAATATATCAGGATGTTCTTGAATGGTTCAACAGAGAAATATGCATTGTGAAAATAGAATTATGGCCTAACAGCAGAAATAATTCATAGAATAGAAAAACTTGAATCCAAGGCAGCAACTATCTCTAAAAAAATAAAGCAAGAAGCCTGTACATGGCACAGTGGATAGAGCACTGGCCCTGAAGTCAAGTGGACCAGAGTTCAAAATTTGGACTAGACACTTAATACTTATTAGCTTTGTGATCTTGGGCAAGTCACTTAACCCCAACTGCCTCACTGCCCCAAAAAGAAATAAAAGTGAACAACTCTGGGAATGCAAAAATTTTTTAAATGAAGAAAAATCAGAACAAGAAACAAAAGGCATTAAAATATTTTTAAAATTAATTTTATAATTATAACATTTTTTGACAGTACATATGCATAGGTAATTTTTTTTTACATTATCCCTTGTACTCCCTTCTGTTCTGAATTTTTCCCCTCCTTCCCTCCACCCCCTCCCCTAGATGGCAGGCATTCCCATACATATTAAATATCTTATAGTATATCCTAGGTACAATATATATGTGCAGAACCAAATTTTGTTGTTGTTGTTGTTGTTGCAAAGGAAGAATTGTATTCTGAAGGTAAAAACAATCTGGGACGAAAAACAAAACAAAAAAAAATGTTCACAGTTTACACTCATTTCCCAGTGTTCCTTTTCTGGGTGTAGCTGGTTCTGTCCATCATTTATCAATTGGAATTGGATTATCTCTTCTCTATGTTGAAGATATCCACTTCCATCAAAATACATCCTCATACAGTATCATTGTTGAAGTGAATAATGATCTCCTAGTTCTGCTCGTTTCACTCAGCATCGGTTGATTCAAGTCTCTCCAAGCCTCTCTGTATTCCTCCTGTTGGCTATTTCTTACAGAATAATAATATTCCATAACATTCATATACCATAATTTACCCAATCATTCTCCAATTGATGGACATCCATTCATTTTCCAGTTTCTAGCCACTACAAAAGGGTCTGTCACAAACATTTTGGCACATACAAGTCCCTTTCCCTTCTTTAGTATTTCCTTGGGATATAAGCCTAGTAGTAGCACTGCTGGGTCAAAGGGTATGCACAGTTTGATAACTTTTTGGCCATAATTCCAGATTGCTCTCCAGAATGTTTGGATTCTTTCACAACTCCACCAACAATGCATCAGTGTCCCAGTTTTCCCACAGCCCCTCCAACATTCATCATTATTTGTTCCTGTCATTTTAGCCAATCTGACAGGTGTGTAGTAGTATCTCAGAGTTGTCTTAATTTGCATTTCTCTGATCAAGAGTTATTTGGAATACTCTTTCATATGAATGGAAATAGTTTTAATTTCGTCATCTTAAAATTGTCTGTTCATATCCTTTGACCATTTATCAATTGGAGAATGGCTTGATTTCTTATAAATTAAAGTCAGTTCTCTGTATATTTTGGAGATGAGGCCTTTATCAGAACCTTTAACTGTAAAAATGTTTTCCCAATTTGTTACTTCCCTTCTAATCTTGTTTGCATTAGTTTTGTTTATACAAAACCTTTTTAATTTGATGTAATCAAAATTTTCTATTTTGTGATCAATAATGATCTTTATTTCTCCTTTGAACACAAATTCCTTCCTCCTTCACAAGTCTGAGAGGTAAACTATCCTATGTTCCTCTAATTTATTTGTGATCTCGTTCTTTATGCCTAAATCTTGGACCCATTTTGATCTTATCTTAGTATGTGGTGTTAAATGTGGGTCCATGCCTAGTTTCTGCCATACTAATTTCCAGTTTTCCCAGCAGTTTTTGTCAAATAATGAATTCTTATCCCAAAAGTTGGGATCTTTGGGTTTGTCAAACACTAGATTGCTATTTTTATTCACTATCTTGCCTGTGAACCTAACCTATTCCACCAATCAACTAGTCTATTTCTTAGCCAATACCAAATGGTTTTGTTGACTGTTGCTTTATAATATAATTCTAGATCAGGTATAGCTAGACCACCTTCATTTAATTTTTTTTTCATTACTTTCCTTGAAATTCTCGACTTTTTTATGATTCCATATGAATTCTGTTGTTATTTTTTCTAGGTCATTAAAATAGTTTCTTGGGAGTCTGATTGGTATAGCACTAAATAAATAGATTAGTTTAGGGAGTATTGTCATCTTAATTATATTCGCTCAGCCTATCCAAGAGCACTGAATGTCTTTCCAATTATTTAAATCTGACTTTATTTTTTTGGCAAGTGTTTTGTAATTTTGCTCATATAATTCCTGACTTTCCTTTGGTAGATATATTCCCAAATATTTTATACTATCGACAGTTATTTTGAATGGAATTTCTCTTTGTATCTCTTGCTGTTGGATTGTGTTGGTAATGTATAAAAATGCTGAGGATTTATGTGGATTTATTTTGTATCCTACAACTTTGCTAAAGCTCTGAATCATTTCTAATAGCTTTTTAGAAGAGTCTTTGGAGTTCTCTAAGTATACCATCATGTCATCTGCAAAGAGTGATAGTTTGATTTCCTCATTTCCTACTCTAATTCCTTGAATCTCTTTCTCGGCTCTTATTGCCGAGGCTAGAGTTTCTAGTACTATATTGAATAGTAATGATGATAGTGGACAACTTTGTTTCACTCCTGATCTTACAGGGAAAGGCTCCAGTTTATCGCCATTACATATAATGTTTACTGACGGTTTTAAATATATGCTCCTTATTATTTTAAGGAATAGTCCATTTATTCCTATAACTCTCAAGCGTTTTTAGTAGGAATGGATGTTGGATTTTATCAAATGCTTTTTCTGCATCTATTGAGATGATCATATGTTTTTTTATTAATTTGATTATTAATATGGTCAGTTATACTAATAGTTTTCCTAATATTAAACTGGCCCTGCATTCCTGGTATAAATCCTACTTGATCATAGTGTATTATCCTGGGGATGATTTTTTTGAAGTCTTTTTGCTAATATCTTATTTAAGATTTTAGTATCAATATTCATTAAGGAGATTGGTCTATAGTTTTCTTTATCAGTTTTGAATCTACCTGGTTTAGGTATCAGTACCATGTCTGTGTCATAAAAGGAATTTGGTAGGACTCCTTCAAGCCCTATTTTTTCGAATAGTTTATATAGCATTGGAGTTAGTTGTTCTTTAAATGTTTGGTAGAATTCACATGTAAATCCATCTGGTCCTAAGGATTTTTTCTTAGGGAACAATAGCTTGTTCTATTTCTTTTTCTGAAATGGGACTATTTAGACTACTTACTTCTTTCTCTGTTAATCTGGGCAAGCTATATTTTTGAAGGTATTCTTCCATTCCATTTAAGTTATAGAATTTATTGGCATAAAGTTGAGCAAAGTAGCTCCTAACTATTGTTCTAATTTCCTCTTCATTAGTGGTGAGTTCTCCCTTTTCGTTTTCAAGACTAACAATTTGCTTTTTCTCTTTCATTTTTTAAAATCAGATTTACTAAGGGTTTGTCTATTTTGTTGGGTTTTTCATAGAACCAACTCTTTGTTTTATTAATTAATTCAATAGGTTTTTTTATTTTTAATTTTATTAATCTCACCTTTTATTTTTAGAATTTCAAGTTTCGTGTTTGTCTGGGGTTTTTTAATTTGTTCCTTTTCTAGCAATTTTAGTTGTAAGCCCAATTCGTTGACCCTCTCTTTCTCTAGTTTATGCAAGTAGACCTCTAGAGATATAAAACTTGCCCTTATTACTGCTTTGGCTGTATCCCACACATTTTGGTATGGATTGTCATTTTCTTGGGTGAAGTTATTAATTATGTCTATGATTTGCTGTTTTACCCAATCATTCTTTAGTATAAGATTATTTAGTTTCCAATTATTTTTGGTCTATTTTCCCCTGGCTTTTTATTAAATGTAATTTTCATTGCATTGTGGTCTGAAAAGGATGCATTTACTATTTCTGCCTTACTGCATTTGATTTTGAGGTTTTTATGCCCTAGTATATGATCAATTTTTGTATAGGTTCCATGCACTGCTGAGAAGAAAGTATACTCCTTTCTGTCTCCATTTAGCTTTCACCAAAGATCTATCATATCAAACTTTTCTAGTATTCTATTTACCTCTTTGACTTCTTTCTTATTTATTTTGTCGTTTGATTTATCTAATTCTGAGAGTGCAAGGTTGAGATCTCCCACTATTATAGTTTTGCTGTCTATTTCTTTTTGCAGCTCTCTTAATTTCTCTTTTAAGAATTTAGATGCTGCACCACTTGGTGTATATATGTTTACTATTGATAACTGCTTCATTATTGATGCTACCCTTTAGCAGTATATAATGTCCTTCCTTATCTCTTTTAATTAGATCAATTTTTGTTTTTGCTTGATCTGAGTTGAGGATGGCTACCCCTGCTTTTTTGGCTTCACCTGAAGTATAGTAGATTCTGCTCCACCCTTTTACTTTTATTCTGAATGTATCACCCTGTTTCAGGTATGTTTCCTGTAAACAATATATAGTAGGATTCTGACTTTTAATTCAGTCTGCTAACTGCTTCCTCTTTATGAGGGAGTTTACCCCATTCACATTTATGGTTAGAATGACTAATTCTATATTGTTTGCCATCCTGTTAACCACTACTTATGCTTTTCTTCTTTCCTTCCCTCTTACCCCCCTACCCAGTATTAAACTTGTGAATAACACTTGCTTTTCACAACCCTCCCTTTTTAGGATACTTCCCCCACCTTAAAGTTCCTCTTCCTATTTTACCCCTTTTTCTCAAAATTTCTGTATTGTCTTTCTCTTAGCTTACTCCTTCCCTCTCACTTTTCAATGAAGTGGAAGAAGTTTCACCATAAATCGAATATGTTTATTGATACACACTATGTTCATCTCCCTTCTTTCTTTCTCTCAGATATAATAGATTACCTTTGCCTCTTCATGAGATGTAGTGCCACAACTTTACCCTTTTTTGTGATATAATTTCCTTTCCACCTCTAGTTTCTAGGACAAATTATACATGTGTTCTTTACATATCTTTATGGCAGAAATATAGTTCTCAAGATTTCTTTTTACCTGTTTAGAAATCTCTTGAATTCTGTATTTGAAGATCAAACATTTTGTGCAGGTCTGGTTTTTTTTTTTTTTTTTTTTTTTTTTTTTTTATCAAGAATAGATGGAATTCATTTATTTCATTAAATGTCTATCTTCTTCCCTGGAAAACGATGCTCATTTTTGCTGGGTAAGTTATTCTTGGCTGCATACCAAGTTCCTTAGCCTTTTGGAATATCATGTTCCAGGACCTTCGTTCTTTGAATGTGGACGCTGCTAGATCCTGGATTATCCTTATTGTGGCTCCTCCATATCTGAATTGCTTTTTTCTAGCAGCTTCCAGTATTTTTTCCTTTGTCTGATGGTTCTTGAACTTGGCCACTGTATTTCTTGATGTTTTGATTTTAGGGTCCCTTTCAGTAGGTGATTGATGAATTTTTTCAATGTCTATTTTACCTTCTGTTTCCAAAACATCTGTGCAGTTCTCTTTGATAATTTCCTGGAAAATAGTGTCCAGGCTCTTTTTTTTCCTCACATTTTTCAGGGAGTCCGATTATTCTCAAGTTGTCTCTCCTGGATCTGTTTTCCAGGTCTGTTGTCTTTCCAATAAGGTACTTGACATTCTTTTCAATTGTTTCATTTTTCTGGTTTTACTTGACTACTTCTTGGTTTCTCCTTGAGTCATTCATTTCTACTTGTTCAAGTCTAATTTTCAATGATGTATTTTCTTCACTCACTTTTTAAAAATATCTTTTTGTAATTGTCCAATTGAGTTTTTAAGTGAGTTTTTTTCTTCTATGGAATTTTTTTCCATTTCATGCATTTTATTTTTTAGATAGCTGTTTTCTTTTTCCAGCTTACTAATCCTGGTTTCCTTGGAGTTTTTTACCTTTTCTAATTCACTAATTTTATTTCTCAATGATTTGATCTCTTTATCCACCCTGGATGACTTCTCCAGGCTCTCTTGCCAAGCTTCCCTTTCCTTTTCCCATTTTTCTTCTAGCTCTCTTGTGAGAGCTTTTTGATTTCCTCTATGAGATTCTTTTGTATTCAGGAGCAGCTCATATCCCCCTTAGGGGATTCCTCTGGAGATAATCTGCTTTTAGTCTCTTCAGGGTTTGAAGTCTGCTCTCTATCCATATAGAAGCTGTCAATGGTTAGAGCCCTTTTAAATTTTTTTGTTCATTTTGTCAGAGCAGGAATCGAAGAAAACAAATTGACAAGAGAAACAATTGGTCTGTTTGGAGGGGGATGGGGCTGGATGGTTATACCGGACTTTCTCTACAGACTGAGGGAGACAGCAGCAAGGCACTAACAGGACAGCTATAGCTGTGCTGCGTCTGCACTCTGAGGCTCTGAGAACGCACTGACTCTGGGTGGGGGTGAGGGTGGCTGGGTCCCGAGAGATGCTAGCTTTCCAGGGTTTTATTCTTCACCTCCGATGTACCCTCCCCACTGCTCCTGGCTTGCTGCCAAGACAGAATATCCACACTAGGGAAAAAGTCTTTTCACAGAAATGGCAAAGATCTCACCCCTCACCCCTCTGGTCTGAGCTGTGTGAGCTGCCTGCCTCGCTCTCACTGCCTGCCCTCAGTCTGTGCCCAGTGTGTTAGACCCTTCCCATGAGCAAACACAGACCTTCTCTGGCGAATTTCAAGGATGTCTTCTGTTGGTGATTATTTGTGGGTTTCTTTTCCGGTCAAGCATTAAGTAAGTCCTGAGAGAAAAGGAGGACCTCAAGCAGCTATCTGCCTCCACACCACCATCTTGGCCATAAGTTCCCCATTAAAAATATTTTAAAGGCATTAAGAACATTAAAAGAAATATGAGTGGGGCAGCTATTGATATAGTGGATAGAGCATTAGTCCAGAAGTCAGGAGGACCTGTGTTCAAATCTGCCTTTAGTCACTTTACACTTTAGACACTTAACACTTTCTGGCTGTGTGACCCTGGGCAAGTCACTTAACCCCAATTGCCTTTAAAAAAAATGAGCAAAACATATTGATCTCAAAGACAGGATGCATAGAGACAATTTAAGGATTATGTGTTCTAGAAGTTAAAAAATAACAACAAAAACAACTCGAATGTCATAATACAAGGAATTTCCAGTTGAAGTAATCCATAAATTACCTCCAGAAAAAAAAAACTGTACTCAAACTCCACATCACCTACCTCTTAAATTTAATACTTCCAACTATAATAATAATTCCTGTAAGTAACCAGAAGAAAAATTTTCAAATAAAAGGAAAGGAAATTCAAATAACTCAAGCAAATTCTACTCCCATCAGAAATTATAGAAGGGAATTGAATGATGTATCTTGTAGAGCAAAGGTGCTTCAGATAAATCAGGGTGACATACTCTACAAACTAAAGCCTAATCAACAATGAAAAGAGAAAGGCATTCAATTGAAAAAAAGAATCATTTAAAGAAAACCAAATGTGAGTAAACACTTTGCAAACATTCCATTCAAAAGAAATATGTTAGGTAAACACCAGCAACCTAGGAAGGTATAGGTCACAAAATAAATTATTCTTTAAAACAAAAAAAAAGGAAAAAAATTAGAAAGAGAAAGTGACACAACAATAACAAAATAACAGCAGAGGCATTGTTGAAAGATTCTTTTATAAAAGCACAAAAGGACACAAGGGTGAAAACAGAACACAAATGGAAGAAGTAATAATGGAGAAACAGGCCTGAAACATTGCACACTAAATCTCACAACACTCCACCTTTTAGTGAATAAATGCTATTTGTTTGTTTGTTTTTTTTCTTTTCTGTGACTAAATTGCAAAATGGGAGCACACATAAAAAAGGAAAGCGCAGATATTGGAACAGTAGATATGTGAGGGGGGTAAAAATGAGGATGATAACAAGGGTTTATGAGCCTGGATGACTAAAAGATCAGTAGTGATCTGATAGAAATGGGGAAGTTCAGAAAAAAAAAAAAATAAGTGAGGCAGGAAAGTGAGGCAGATAAAGGCTAGTTAAGTGACTTGCTGAAAATGCACAGCTAGCAAATATCTGAAAAAGGATTAGAATTCAAGGATTTAGAGGCTTCAATTCTCACACTGAATCCACTATATCATCTAGCTGCCTAAGAAATTATAATCAAATGAGATAGATCTTCGATTTATTCATGCTTGCTCATCCTTTGTGATTTGCTCTCCCACAAAAATTAAAATGGGGTATTTCTCATTCACTGATCCCTTCCTTAGAGGTATGAGTCTACTTTCTGAGGGGTACCTGTTGTAGTCTCAAAGTGATCTGAGGGTCAAGGAATAAGGCTTTGGAGACTGAGGAATTTTTCCAAGGGCACCAATGCAACCACTCCTGACAGCATCCAGAGGTTATAATCTACCTTGAGAGGGTAATTTCTGGGAAAAGATTGGGGGAGGAGGGGGATGAGAGGGAGGAGTTAGAAGCTTGCATAGCTGTGTAATGAAGCAAAGTTAACTGATTTTATAAGGAAAGATAGGATGTGAGCAGAATTTGATTCATCTTCTTACTCTCCAGTTGACTGGTCATCACTTTTGAGACAATTGGTCTACGTCACTTATTTGGCACTCAACAACTACATAAAGTACATATGTTCTTTTTGTATGCATTTTTAACAGTTATGAAAGTTTTCTTTCCTTCTAAATTGTCTATATTTTCTCTTGCTGCCCTGCACAGTTTTATATACAGTAGATGCCTAAGAAATTGATGTCATCAAGAAAGAATTATCATAGGGAAATGGTTTCACAAATGGATAGGCTTATGAGAGCTCTCAGGAAATGATGATATTTATTGCATTTTACAGAGCCCTAATTGTACTTGCAGACACAGATACAATACTACCTCTTCTTCTTCCTGAAGCTTGGAGCCACAAATCTCTGAACATGGGGTGACTTAAGAATAAGTCTGCTGGGGGAAGGAGGGGAAAAGTTGGAACAAAAGGTTTTGCAATTGTCAATGCTGAAAAATTATCCATGCATATATCTTGTAAATAAAAAGCTATAAAAAAAGAATGTTGCTCACCCCAAACTGTACTTCACTCAATTGTTTGATTAAATTAAATTACAACAAATGCTTCTCGAATGTCTACAATTAGATTGCAAATTCCTTCATTGGATTCATTGAAGGAAGGGATTTTCCTTTGCCTCCTTTTTTATCCCATGCACTTAGCACAGCACCTGGCACATAGTAGGCATTTAATAAATGGGGACAAGGTATCTTCCTCATTTAAGTAGAAAGAAAACATTAACTACTAGGATGATTCAAGGTAAGCTTTGCAGAAGAAAGGGTGCCTGAGCTGAGCCTACAAGTAAAGTAAAGATTGTGAAGGGCAGAAATAAAAATGTAATAAGAATTTTAATCTTACAGCTAGTAGATTTGGTTTGACCACCAATAGAGCAGGCACTTTGACCTTAGATAAAAACATATGAGGTTATGTTTAGAAATCAAATAAAGCTTTAGCCAAGGAATTCAATATTCATTAATTACTACGGTCTAATTCCTTCTAAAAATGACTTTTCCTTGTTGCTTTGAATCATATCCACTTCAATCAATAATATGTAAATTAGTTCTTTATTTCCTGGAGGTGGGGGGTATGAGTATAGTTAAAAATTTACATGGTGTTTTTAGTGAATAAAAATTAAGCTTAGGCATTGGGGGTAGGGCAAAAAGAAAAAGATCTTGGAGGAAATTTACACACATATTAATAGTTGCAAATCATTCAAGCAAATTATTATCTGGAGGCATCTTCACAATGTAAAGAAAATTAAACTTATTTTTTAAAAAAATATCAAATTCTCAACACTTCTTTGATCCTCATGTTTCAAAACAAAAATGCCAGGGGCAATTTTTTTAAGCAATTTTTTTTTTTTTTTTTTTTTTTTTTTTTTTTTTAATGCAGAGAGGTTTTCTCCACTAAATCTGGCTTCAGAAGCTTCCCATTTGTTCACACAATTATTTGGGAGTGGCCCATTCCGATGAAAATCCCACCTCCTCCTTCCCTTCATGGGGGCCTGCCAGGCCTGGCTGTCGTTGGCTTTTTCCAGCCATGAGACTTCAATGGAAGACCAGAGTTCATCCACTGAAACAGAGGTCTGACAGATCAATTGAGTGGATAAATTCAGTGAAGAGAATGTCACAAAAATCTAGAGGAGAATGTGAAGTATAGACAATAATAACAATATGTAAAGCATTAAAAATGTGGTTTCTCCTTCACTGATCCCCTCCCTAAATCCCATTTACCATTTTCTCCCTCTTCCTCCCTCCCTCTTCCTCTCTCTCTCTCTCTCTCTCTCTCTCTCTCTCTCTCTCTCTCTCTCTCTCTCTCTCTGTCTCTCTCTCTCTCTGTCTCTCTCTCTCTCTGTCTCTCTCTGTCTCTGTCTCTGTCTCTCTCTCTCTCTGTCTCTCTGTCTATCTCTGTCTCTCTGTCTGTGTGTGTGTGTGTGTGTGAATCTCTCTGTCTCTGTCTCTGTGTTTCTGTCCTTGTCTCTTTCTGTGTCTTTCCCTATCTCTCTCTCTGAATCTGTCTGTCTGTCTGTCTCTGTCTGCTTCTGTCTGTCTCTCAGTGTGTGTCTCTCTGTCTCTGTCTTTCTGTGTGAATCTCTCTGACTCTGTCTCTGTCTCTCTGTTTCTGTCCCTGTCTCTCTCTGTCTTTCTGTCTCTCTCTGCATCTGTTTCTGTCTGTCTCTCTATATATGTCTCTGTCTCTGTCTGTGTGAATCTCTGTCTCTATCTGTCTCTGTCTCTGTCTCTCTGTCTTTGTCTTTCCGTCCCCCTCTCTCTTTCACATAAGCATATATACACACACATGCACATACATAAAATCTCAAAGATAAACAGTAATGATACCTAGAAGCAAAAGAAAGACCTTCCCAGAGCTTGTGCCAGCCACACCCAAAACATTTGGCTCATTCCCAAGAATTCAGGCTTTCTCTGCTGCAAAAAATAGCAATCTGGGAGCAGGGCATGAGTGGGGCCTATATTTGGTGCATCTAAAGGAGTTTTCCCTGGATTCCTGTTCCAGTGCTCTGAAGAGTGCTCATTTTCATGTACAAGAATCAATGCACACACACACACACACACACACACACACACACACACACACACACACACACACACACTATTGATGTAGGCCCCCAAATAGTGCATACATTTGGGTAAAGTAAAAATCTCCTCTGCTGCTCATGCTTTTGGGGGAAAAAGAGAGTCATTCCAGATGTCTAGATAATGCTGAGCTGTTTCCATGAAGAGCTTTAGGAATGGTATTAGCTCACATGGAAATAATTTTTTAACTAGCTGGGAGTGGTTTCTGCAGCTTCCCCCATCCTGCCCATATCTAAGCCACCCCAGACTGTTTCAGAAACAACACCAGGTAGAGAAATGGAAAATGACCTCTAGGGAAAAGAAGGCATGGTATTTTACAATTGAAAGACCTCTAGCTTGGAGGGAAAGGACCCCAGCCTCACTATTTACAATCTGGGTGACCTTGAGTGAGTTCCTTGCCATCTCTGAGTGTTATTTCATCACCTGCAAAAAGAAGATAATATTTGCACTACCTTACTTTGTAAGCATCCAGCAAGATAATGTAAGCAAAGTGCTCCCATAAAGTGGGATAAAAACCATCAGCAGTTATTATTATCATTATGAGATAGAATCATAGTTGAGAGTCCCAAGAGACCTTAATCCAACCCCCTCCTTTAACGAGGACATTGAGAACAGATAAGGACAGTAACTTTCCTAACTCTGGTTCTCTGACTTCAGAACTAATAATTGCTAGTCAAAGCAAGAACCAAAGGGGGAAAAAAAACAATAAATATACATTTTTGCCATCAAGAATAGAAGAAACTCAGCTCTAGTACTGGGATCATAAAATATAAAATGACATAAGAATAATAATAGCAACAGCAACTGAGAATTAGACATTTCAGAGAGTTTTTGGAGAGCTGTACAAATATTGGCATTTTGGCATTTCATATTGAGATCTGAAGGAGACAGGTTCTATATGGAGGCAGACCTGTCCCAGAGGGCCTCAGGCAACACCATGCTCAGCAACATTAGAGGAAAAAGCTCCATTATCTGAACACAGATGGGCAAATCTGTCAGATGGTTTTTTTGGATTCCTTTTCTCGGATGGTCAATCCCACTGACACCAATTGATTTTAAGTGACTTTAATACTGATGAAATGGCTACATGGACAGCTGAAGTTAAAGCCCTTGTATTTCAGGGTGAGTGAGCATGAAAGAGGGATCTCTTTAAGAGGCTTTGGGGTTCAGAGGATGCTGAGTCCTGAGGCTGGCTGCCCCTCTATCCCTGGCATTGAGCAGCAATAACTAGGTCAAATCAGTCAAATAAGAGCAATAGGACTCTCTCTAGGTCAGTCCTAGGAGTTTAATTTAGAAAGCTCTCTTGAAGCTTCCTTGTCCCAAGGCACAAATTCCCTTATGTTGCTTCCCAGGAACATTTTTATTCCATTTTGCCAGCATTTTAAAGTTATTTCGGTGTGAAGGGTATTCTGCTGGACAGTGTTGGAGGTACAAAATTAGATAAGACATAGTATTTTTTTATTTTTGTAAAGCTTTTCATTTTCAAAATATATGCATGGATAATTTGACAACATTGACCTTTGTGTTTCAGATTTTCTCCTCCTTCCCTCTACCCTTCTCCTAGATGGCAAGCAATTCAATATGTTAAACATGTTAAAATATATGTTAAATTTAATATGTATAAACATATTTATACACTTCTTTTGCTGCACAAGAGAAATCAGATTTAAAAAAAGAAAGTAAATGAGTAAGAAAACAAAATGCAAGCAAACAACAACCAAAAAAAGGAGAATATTATGTTGTAATCCACCCTCAGGCCCCATAGTTCTCTCTCTGGGTGTAGATGGCTCGCCATCACAAGATCACTGGAATTGGCATCAATCATCTCATTGTTGGAAAGAGTCACATTCATCAGAATTGACCGTAAGACATGGTATTTGCATCACAGCAGTACAATAATACTACTAATAATAATAATAATAAATGCTCCATGAGGGCTGGGTGACAAAAATGTTATCAAACAAGGGATCAGAGAAGATTTCTTGGAAAGCTGGCCAGTGGGTAGCTAAAGTTGGACTACATGGGTGGATATAAATTCCACAAGTAAGGAGGGTGAAGAAGCTCATTCCAGGCACAGGGAAAATAAAGCCCCAGAAATAGAAACATGTAATGTAATCTGGAAAGAAAAGCATCTGGTTTAGCAGTAAATACCAGGAAAGTTATAGTAGGAAGTAGGAAAACCTGGGCTGGCATCTGAGCTTGGGAGGCCTTCAATCAGAGTTAAGACTCAAGTTCAGTTTCAGGTTAGGTCTAGGAGTCTATATATTACTAAGCAGCAAGAAAGATTTTTGAGCAATTGAGTAAATTGACTAGATCTCTGAAATAAAGAAGATAATTCTGGGGGCAATATGGAGGATAGTATGGAAGAAAGGGAGAGTGGAAGTAGGAAGACCAGCAAAGAAGATCCTGGAATTCTTGCAAAGAGGGTCTTTAATAGAGTGATTGAGTAGGAATTGAGAAGAATGCTATATTACAGAGGCAGAATGGACATGACTTAGGAAGTGACTGGATATGAGAAGTGGAGAGATGAGTCATATATCATAGGATTTAGAATTCAGAGCTTGAGAAACATGTGGTCCTTCACAATCACATGACATCCTTTACATCTAAATTCCTTTGACAGTTGTTTAAAACCTTGCTTTCTGAGGAAGATTGAGTTCACCTATCCTAAGATCTCCACCCACTGTACTCCACTCTACAAAACCTTCTCTTTTAACTCATCCTTTCCTACTCTGCGCTAACTTCACAAACTGAAGGTGTCTCCTCTCCTTGCCAAGACTTCTTTCTACACATGTGTTTGATTCCATACCACTCTCATTAGAACCCCAGGATCTAGCATAGTGCTTTGTTCATAGTAGGTATGGAGTTGTTTAAGGGCCTTAGAGGTCATAGGGTCATAGATCTAAGTTAGAAGGGACTTCCATCATCCAGGGACTTTCTTCATCTAAATCTATTCCCCTAATTTTATAGATGAGGAAACCAAGACTTCCAGAGGTTACTGAGTAAAGTCACAAAGCCAATAAAGAGAACAGAAAGAATTCAAACCTAGAATATTGCCAATGTTTTGAATTTGAACTATTAGGTAAAAGGTGAAGTCAGAAGGAGGAATAGTTTTAAGGGGAAAAAGATAAACTTACTTTTAAACATGCATTTGAAACATCAGTCAGATATCCATGTGGAAATAATCTTCACCAAATGGAGATGCAAGTTTGGGGCTCAGAAGACAAGACAAGATTATAGGTATAGATTTTTAGTAATCTGCTAAAGAAAGAAGGAAGTTGAAGCCTTAGGAATAAATAAGATTATGAAGGAAGAGAGTCTAGAGTTAACAAATACTGCTAATTCTCTCTCTCTAATGTCTACCTCTCTGTCTTGCATCTTTCTATTCACACAACCACCAGCCTAGCTCAGACCCTCATTACTTCTCATCTAGACTATTATAATTGATCTGTCTGAAGTTCCTCCTCTCTCCAATCTATCCATGAAAGAGCTTCCAAAGTGATTTGGAATAGCAGATATTCACTTCCCTACTCAATAAATTTCAATAGTTCCCTATTGCCTCTGAAAGAAAATATAAACTCCTCTTTTTGGCTTTTGAATCCCTCCACAACTTGGCTCCAGACTGCCTTTCCAGACTCATTGTATATTATTCCCCTTCCTGCACTCTATGGCTTAGCACCAAACTGGCCTTCTCTGTGTTCCTCATACACAACCATCCATCCCTATCTTTGTGCTGTGTCTCATGCCTAGAAAGGAGTGATTCTTCACCTTTACTTTATAGAATCCTTCACCTCTTGATGCAGCTCAAGTGTCAACTTTTACAGGAAGCCTTTTCTCAGCCCTCCCCCCCAATTATTACTGCCCTCTTTCTTTAACTAATTTATTTGCATTTATATCAATTGTCAGGATATCTGTACGCTACATATATTTAAATGTGTTCATGTTTTCTTCTCCAATAGTATGTAAGTTCCTTGAGATGAGATACTTTTTTTGTTTTCATATATCCATCACCTAACTTAGCACTTAGCCCAAAATAGATATTTAAAAGTGCTTATTGATTGATTGAGAAAGAAAAAAAGAAAATGGTATATACAACCTTTGGGAATAGTAACCTTAAGGGGTTGACAATAATGTAAGGAGATAGGAGAGAAGACCAGAGAGTGATGAAAGATAAAGCAAACGTGGTATCTCTGATGCCAAGGGGAAAGAGACTAGTTAGAAAGAAAGGGGTGGTTAGCAGTGTCAAATGTTGCAGAGAGATCAAGGAGAGACAAGACTAAGAAAGTGCAATTGAATTTAGTACTTAGAATGTAATGGATAACCTTTGAGAGGGGAATTTCAGAAGAGAGACGGAAGACAAAGATCAGATTATATTTATTCTTTGGCATTTGAACTGTATGTAGACTAGGCATTTTTCATGCATTTGATTTTTTCCCACGTGGATTTTTAGGCTGATCTCCTTTGAATGGTCATGAGTCTTACTGAGAAACCACAAAAAGTCATCCACAACCAGGAGAATCAGACGTACCTCCCTATCAATAAATACAGAATCCCTCTTGCACTGGACTCTGCACAGGACATCCTCCATAACAATGTCATTCAGCTTAAAGAAGAATGATTCACTGTTTGATGCATTACTTGGGAGTGGTAATTTAAGGATTATTTGATGCAGTTATTTTTGTGTGTGCAGCTTTCAAGGAATCTTGTGCAATCAATATATGCTGAGATATGTTGTTAGAAATTTTTATTTTTATTATTTTTAAAAGCTTATTTAGTACTTTATTTTCCCCAGTTACATATAAAAACAATTTTAACACTCATTTTTAAAACTTTAAGTTTCAGATTCTTTTCCTTCTCCCCCCCCACCTTCCCTGCCACCCTCCCCTTGAGAATGCAAGCAATTCGATATAGGTTATACATGTGTAGTCATGCAAACCATTTTCATAATAGTTATGTTGTGAAAGAAAACACAAAAAACCTCAAGAAAAATAGAGAACATTTTTAAAAAGTATACTTCAATCTGCATTCAGATGCCATCAGTTCTTTCTCTGGATATGGGTAGAATTCTTCATCATAAGTCCTTCAGAGTTGTCTTGGATCATTGCATTTCTAAGAATAGTTGTCATTCACAGCTGATCTTCTTACAATATTTCTGTTACTTTATACATAATACATTTCACTTTGCATCAGCCCAAAGAATCTTTCCAGGTTTTTCTGAGAGCATTTGGTTCAACATTTTTTTGTAACATAATAATAGTATTTCATCATAACTATATAACCAATTTGTTCAGCCATTTTCCAATCAATAGGCATCCCCTCAATTTTCAATTCCATTCCTCCAGAAAAGAGCTTCTATAAATATTTTTGTATTTATAGATCCCTTTCCTTTTGTTTTTTAACTCTTTTGGGATCAAGGTTTTAAGTGGTATTGCTAGGTCCAAGGGTATGCATGGTTTTAATAGCCTTTTGAAGAATACAGAATATTTGGATCAGTTCAAAACTCCATCAACAATGCATTAATGTCTCATTTTTTCCACATCCCCATTGGAGCCTTTAAAGATACATTTTTCGGGCCAGCTAGGTGGTGCAGTGGATAGAGCACCAGCCTTGAATTCAGGAGGACCTGAGTTCAAATCTGCTCTCAGACACTTAACACTTCCTAGCTGTGTGATCCTGGGCAAGTCACTTAACCCCAGCCTCAAAAAAAATAAAATAAAATAAAATAAAGATACATTTTTCTCTGTCAAGTCAAATGGTTTTCAAAACAATTAATAGGTAATAAGCAGAGTAGGGTCTTGTATGCTCTATCTCTTTCAATTGATTGTGAAACCATGAAGATATGGTGTAATGTACAGAACTGGTTTACAAAAGCTTACCTGTTTCTTTCTTGTATTATTATCAAATATATTTTCATTAGGCATGCAGATAATCATTTTGATGGTTTTGTAGAGATGAGAGAGTACACATAAGAGTTATTCCCAATGTCATCCCAATTGAATTTTTCACTCTCCATGTTTCCCTCAACTCCACCTACCACAGGTGCTCTCTTCCTCTCTGAGATATATTGAAAACTAATCCCTGAGTGCCTTTAAACTTCAGTCATGTTTAACATGGATTTATTTCCATATACTTAGTTTGATCAAGTTACTCTTGACTTCATCGTCTTGAATGTTATTTCCATTTCCTTACAAAGCACATTGGGGACTGAGACATTAAAGTCCAAATAGTCCAGTGTCATTAATAATGAAAATAAATTGTTATAGGAATTCTGGCAAATCTATTCTATTTTCCATCTATTTGTTGTCCTCTTTCCAGTTCATCTATAAATGCTCTTGGGATAGTCTGGCTTAGCTGAGTTTCACATGAAACTTTCAGCAGACTTATGTTTTCTTCCAACAATCTTTACTATTTTGTGAGACAATACTGTTCATAATCTACAAGCCTTCACCATTCACAAAGGGATTTGTTTTCTAAACTCCCATATTTCTCCTTTGTCAAGTATATTCAACTCCAATGAGTTGAAGTGACATCCAAATTAATGTCAGACAGAGCCTAATACATGAATCCAAATCCTCCAACTCCTAACCTATTACTTTCAAGTACACCATACTCAAAAACACATACATGTTCTCATTTGATCTTTGTGGTTGTTCAGTCATGCCCTAATCTTTGAAAACCCTGTATGGGATTTTCTTGGCAAAGATACTGGAGTACTTTGTCATTTCCTTCTCCAGTAGAGAAGAAATGGTTTAGGCAAACAGAGATTAAGTGACTCATCCAGGGTCACACAGCTAGTGAGTGTTTCAGACTGGATTTGAACTCAGATCTTCCTGACTCTAGGCTTACCATTCAATCCAATAAATCAACTACCTGCCTCCCATTTGATCTTTACAATGGCTCTACTAAGTAGAGATTTTGGCAAATATTTGCTGCCTGAGGTAAATGTTGAGTTTTTATGACTTCCTTGTTGTATTGATTATTGTATACTGATTAAATTATTATTTTTGATTTTTTGAATTATTATAGCTTTTTATATACAAGACATATGCATGGGTAATTTTCAACTTTGACCCTTGCAAAAACTTCTCTTTCAACTTTTCTCCTCCTTCCCTCCAGCCCCTCCCTTAGATGGCAGGTAGTCCTATACATGTTAAATATGTTCAAGTATGTGTTAAATACAGCATATGTATATATATTTATACTGTTCTCTTGCTGCACAAGAAAAATCTGATTTAGAAAGTAGGTAAAAATAACCTGAGAAGAGAAAACAAAAATGCAAGCAAACTAACAGAAAGAGTGTAAATGCTATGCTGTGGTCCATACTCATTTCCCAGTGTTCTTTTGCTGGGTGTAGCTGATTCTGTTCATTACAAATCAATTGGAACTGATTTGGATCCTCTCATTGTTGAAGATGGCCACGTCCATCAGAATTGATGTATTGTTTTGTTGTTTTTGCTGTTGTTGTGTATATCATATAGTATTGTTGTTGCCCTGTATAATGATCTCCTGGTTCTGCTCATTTCACTCAAGTCTCTCCAGGCCTTTCTGAAATCATCCTGCTGCTCATTTCTTATGGAACAATAATATTCCATAACATTCATATACCACAATTTATTCAGCCATTTTCTAATTGAGGAGCATCCACTCAGTTTCCAATTTTTAGCCACTACAAGGAGGGCGGCCACAAATATTTTTGCACATGTGGATCCCTTTCCTCCTTTAAGATCTCTTTGGGATACAAGCCCAGTAGTAATACTGCTGGATCAAAGGGTATGCACAGTTTGATAACTTTCTGAGCATAGTTCCAAATCACTCTCCAGAATAGTTGGATCATTTCACAACTCCACCAACAATGTATCAGTGTCCCAGTTTTCCCACATCCCCTCCAACATTCATCATTATTTGTTCCTGTCATCTTAGCCAATCTGACAGGTGTGCAGTGGTATCTCAGAGTTGTCTTAATTTCCATTTCTATGATCAATAATGATTTGGAGCACTTTTTCATATGACTAGAAATAGTTTCAATTTCTTCATCCAAAAATTGTTCATATCCTTTGACCATTTATCAATTGGAGAATGGCTTGATTTCTTATAAATTAATTCTAATTTATAGTCAATTCTCTATATATTTTGGAGATGAGGCCTTTATCAGAACCTTTAACTATAAAAATGTTTTCCCAGTTTGTTGCTTCCCTTCTAATCTTGTCTGAATTAGATTTATTTGTACAAAATTTTTTTAACAATATAATCGAAATTTTCTATTTTGTGATCAATAATGGTCTCTAGCTCTTCTTTGGTCCCAAATTCCTTCCTTCTCCACAGGTCTGAGAGGTAAACCATCCTATGTTCTTCTAATTTATTTATAATCTCATTCTTTGTTCCTAGATCATGAACCCATTTTGACCTTATCTTGCTGTATGGTGTTAAAGTGTGGGTCCATGCCTAGTTTCTGCCACATTAATTTCCAATTTTCCCAGCAGTTTTTGTCAAATAATGAGTTCTTCTCCCAAAAGTTGGGATCTTTGGGTTTGTCAAACACTAGATTGCTATAGTTATTGGCTATTTTGGCCTGTGAACCCAACCTATTCCACTGATCAACTAGTCTATTTCTTAGCCAATACCAAATGGTAACCACTGCTTTATAATATAGTTTTAGATCAAGTACAGCTAGACCACCTTCATTTGATTTTTTTTTCATTAGTTCCCTTGAAATTCTTGATTTTTTGTTCTTCCAGATGAATTTTTTTTTTTTTTTTAGGTCATTAAAATAGTTTCTTGGGAGTCTGATTGGTATAGCACTAAATAAATAGATTAGTTTAGGTAGTATTGTCATTTTTATTATATTTGCTCAACCTATCCAGAAGCACTTAATATTTTTCCTATTGTTTAGATCTGACTTTATGTATAAAGTGTTTTGTAGTTTTGCTCATATGGTTCCTGACTTTTCCTTGGCAGATTCCCAAATATTTTATACTATTGACAGTTATTTTAAATGGGATTTCTCTTTGTATCTTTTACTGTTGGATTTTGTTAGTAATGTATAAAAATGCTGAGGATTTATGTGGATTTATTTTATATCCTGAAATTTGCTAAAGTTGTGGATTATTTATCTTTATGTGGGAGTTCCTTATACCAATGAAATCACAGATTCAATTCCTAAACCCACTCATCTTCTCCATTTAACATATAAAAGATATAATGATGGATTTGGATTCTAGAAGATCTGGAAGAGATTTTGTCACTTAGAAACTGTTTGATCCCATGCAAATTATTTATCTTCTGTGGAAAAATCTGTGATTTCATAGGTATAAGGAACTCCCACATAAAGAAACTCCCTCTGTGAATACATTTCACACTTTGACTACATCTTATAAGACTTATAAATTGCTTTAGACATAGTAGTTGGTTTTAAAAAAAAAAGAAAGAAAGAAAGAAAGAAAGAAAGAAAGCAGAAGACAGAAAACAAAAAAATAACACTTCTTGAACTGAGCTGTGACTAAAAGCCAGGGCTACCTTTTCCTAACAATAAAGTAGGATCTACTTTCAGTCCAGGCTGGCTTTAGATTAAGGTCCTTATTTTGGAGATTGAATCAAAATAGCCCATTCCACCCAAGTTTCTAAAAAAAGTTTAAGCAGTCTTTTCTCTACTTATCCCACTTCCTGCCACCCTGCCCTCTTCCCCTCGAGGCAGAAGTGAACTGCCTTTGCCCCTCCTCCACTTTACTCTCCTCTGGTGGTAGCTGTATTAACTCTAGATCTAAGAATATGGTCAGAGAGCCCCCTACAGCCAGTATCCCAGAGGGCACTCAAACCACAACAGCCCTCAAGGTTTCCAACCACTTTGAAAAGTAACTTGGATTTCCCAGAATCAATAATCTTGGATAAATCAGGTCTCTTGTTAGTTAACATAATCTACCGAGTTTGAATGCCTCTTGCTATGTAATACTTTTCTTCATGGGGAATGTGAGAAGGAGCCAAAAGAGATGAATAAAAATTTAGTGACAGTTCTAAAGGAAGAATCGAACCAAACTATCTAATCTCTTCCAGCTACCAACTTGTTTCACTCTCATCAGAAGACCTTCTCTTAGCCTCATGCCTTGAAGAGACTGTTTTATCTCTTCATGTTGAGAGATGTCAGAATCCAACTTATACTTGAAAAAGACCTGTCATTTCAAGAAACCTGAGGAAGTGATCATCCAGTCTTTATAGATGATTTCCACAGAGGCAAATTCCACTGCCTGACAAAGCAGCCCCTTCCACTTTGGGATAATCATCATTGTTACGAAGTTTCTCCTGATATTAAGCCTAAATTTACCTGTTTGAAACTTTGGAAAGTCAGCATAGCATATGTAATGGAATAAGCCTTGAATTTGAGGTGTAACATACAGGTGACAATCTCTCCATTTAACACATAGGTGCATTACTACAGACTAGTCGCTATCCCTCTCTGAATATTACTTTCCACATCTGAAACATGAGAAAACTAATAACTATAGCATCACTCCCTAGATCAAGGCATTCCTAAGGAGTACTAGAGCCAGTTAGACATTATTAAACTTTCAGTGGGGGTATCTACACTTTGAAAATTGGCAAAAGATACAAATTAGGGCTTCATTTATTGTGTTTTTCCTTGCCTAGACTGAAAAAAGGATTGACAATGCAGATTAAACTTTAAAATGTGTTCTACTTATCTTTTATATTCACTTGTTTTGTTTTCAGGAAAGCCCATTGTTAAATATTACCAGTACACCCCACCTGTTCATCCTTCCTTTTGGAAGATCACCAATGACACCATGAGGTGATGTGGATATGTGTGTGATTTGGATTTAAATGAGTCAGTTGGGTAAAGTCATCATCCCTATTTTCTCTTCTAGAATCACCAAAGTCCAGTGCCAGACAAAAGGCATGACAACTAGAAATGGCAAGGATTGTAGTGGATGACTTTGGTTCTTCCATGTCTGACCAAGCTCTGAGCACTCCACAATAGCTGTTTTGGCTGTTCTCATCTACCCATTCCACCTTGAGATGCCTTCACATGCGTGGGGTAGACATCTCCCTAATTCATCAGTGGATTTGACCTCAACTCCATAAACCCCTAGGTGCTATCCTTAGCAAGTTCCTCTTCTATTTCATTCCATTACTTACAGTCAATACACATTTATTAAGCATCCAATGTATGCAAAGTACTTAGGGAGGTATGAAGTTTGTTTAAAATGCAGTCCTTTCCTTAATAGAGCTTATACTTTAGTAGAGGAATAAATTGTCCCCTGTGTCATCTATTCTCACGGCTTTAACTTTCACTCCTATGCTAATAGATCCTAAATCTGTAGCTGCAGCCCCATCTGTCTTCCAGACTTCCTTTAGAGTGTAAATGAAAAGAGTTCTTCTCTTTATCCATATCCAATCACTTGTGAGGTGCTATGGCTTCTTACTTTGCAATGTCATACAAATCCACCTAACCTGCTTCCTGTTCCCATGGTCACCATTTTATTCCATTGCGTCTTGTCCAATATTTATCCCTAAAGGATCAAGTTAAATATATCTTCCTTAAATCCTTAATTAATTATGCCTGATCTTGTTCACCTCTGGATTCCTAAAACAAAATTTTGTACCAATTTTTTTGGCATTTTCCACATGTATTGTATATATGCCTTTTCTGCCTAATAGAACATAAAACTCCTTGAAGGCAAGAACCAAGGTTTATACTCCTTCTGTTTCCCTCTTAGCACCTAACAGTGCCCTGTATGTGGTAGGCACTTAACAAAGGTGTTTGGTTAGTTACCTAGTGGAGTGGAATATCTAAATTCCAATCTGGTCTCAGAAACTTAGTAGCTGTGTGACTCTGTGTGACACTTAACCATTGTTTGCCTCAGTTTGCTCATCTGTAAAATGGGGCTGATAATATGTATCCCACAGGTGGGGTTTAACTGAGATAATAACTATAAAATGCTTGACACATAGTAAGTACTATATAAATGTTAAGTATTATTATTATAAATGACATAAACCTGTATGGCACAGATTTGTGTAACTATACATCCTTGATTCACATATTGGTTAATACACACTGCCACTGGCCTTCTTTATTTCCATCTTTCCTCTTAATTACTTAAACTAAGTAATTAAATAAAAGAATTCAGGATTCAAATCTCAATTCTGTCTCTTAATAGTTTTTCATGAATTTGTATAAGTCACAATCCCTCTGGACATCGTTTTCCATATATACATATATATATAATATGTAAAGTATAGATATATATGTATATAAAGCATGTATAATATATATACTTTATCTACATATATAGTATATATTCTATATATCTATAAAAGAGTACAATTGCAGTAGGATCTGACATCCTGTCCAACTACAAATCTGACTCCAGAAATTGTCCTTCTTACTGCCATGCTGGTCTTTTTATTCTTCATGAAAATCCACCACAAGCAATCCACTTTTGGTAAGCCTTATCAAAACCAGCCAGTTTCCCTTGGCCATTTACTTTCACATTATTGGTGCTCTGATCTAGTCCAGGTAAACCTCCTCTAACAAAAAAATGGAGGACTAGTATTGAAAGTGACCTTGGAAATTATCCATTCCAACCCAGTTATTTCACTGGATGAGGAAGCAGATCCAGTGAGATGAAGCCACTTGCCAAAACTCACTGAGCCAAAGAGAAGCAAAGCAAGGTGTAGAATCAAGATAGTGACTACTAACTCATTAATTTTTTTTCTTTTGATCTGAAATACCTGGGTTCTTTTATCTCTTTGTTATGTCTCCTTTCTCTCTTGTTTTTGAAATTATCCATTAACTCTTACCCAATTTGATTATATTCTTCATTCATTAAAACTCTTCTTGAAATCATTTCTCAATAATTCACATTTATATCGTGTTTTAAAGTTTACAAAGCATTTTCCTCCTGAAAGCACTTCCCTCTGAGGGTAGTAAGAAGCACTCTGGACCTTGGTTTTCACATCTGTTAAATGAGGTGACTGGACTAGATAACTTCTAAGGTCTCTTTAAGCCCTAAAAATCAATGATCCTAGAGTCCAGGAGTATTACTACTCCCATTTCACAGACCAGGAAACTGAGGTTCAGGGAAAGTCAATAATTTGCTCAATGTCATCTAGGAAAGGAGTCCAGAGTAAAAGCCAGGCCTTAACTCCAAAATCCAATCCTTTTTTCCACCCTAGTTTCTGGAATAAGCAAGGAAACACTTCTTAAACATTGACAAAATATAATATTAAGGCTATTTCTTCCATTAAGTGCATGGACATTTCTCATGAGCTATTCTGCAGCCTAAAGTTTGATGAGCACTTTACAGACCACTCTCAATGGAGCTATCAGCAGCACCAACAAGGAGAGCAGTTAGATGAGAGTCTAATGTGCCAGAGTATACATTTAGCCTAACATAGTGGCTACTTCAAAATGGCGCTCAAAATCAGCATCTTGCAAAACCGACTTAGTCAGTCTTGCATGGCGAGATTGTACTTAGAGCTTAAAGCTTCAAATGAGATTATTGATTAAGTTAATTTTCTGCTGGATATTGGGTCTGGTTTGCATTTCACAATCAGAGTTCATTAAATTTGCATTGCAGTTGATTCTCTTCCATTAGGAAGGGGAATCTTGACGTTTCATTAGACAGTAATATATGTGCATTGACACTTTAGCTTCCATGCTAAGAATGCAAATATAAGGGCTTACTATTGATTTCATTGAATTCCACATGGCAGCTTGAACCCATATTTTATTTAAATCCCACTCTGACACACTTGAAAAATTAACCCTGCTTCTCAGTAATGCCAAAGTGCAGAAAAGCAAGAGGACAAATGTGTTGAGAAAGGCCAGGGTAAAATCTCTGATTTTACTGAAATAAACTTATTTAACTTATAAAACTGTTTAGGCCCAATTTGACAGGGAAAGTGAGTAAGTCTAAAAGAGGATTCTATTCATGGGCCTATTTTCTCCACAAATATAGTGCTTATATAGAGAATCCTTTTACTCAACTCAATAATTCAGAATAACATGTGGGATGGCACTGAAGGTTCAGCATTTGGCCAAGGAATTACTCTGACAAATACATCATGCTGCTCTGTTGAGAAATCAACTCAGGATGTGGGCAGAGCTGCAACTAGAAAGCCAGGTACTAGAGGCAAATTCAGTTGAATATGAGGGGTGGGAGGCTGACTAAAGCAAGTGTGAGAGAGAATGTCTCTCCATGGCTTCCATATTGTATTGGGAAAAAGGCTGTTCCATGCCTTTCTCTCTGTGTCTCTCTGTCTCTGTCTCTCTCTGTGTCTCTCTCTCTTTCTTTCTCTCTCTCTGTGTGTGTGTGTGTGTGTGTGTGTGTGTGTGTGTGTGTTTGTGTCTCCAAGTCAATCAAGATTAAGTGACTTACCAGAGTCACACAGCTAGGAAGTGTCAAGTATCTGAACCAGATTTAAACTCAGGTCTTCCTGACTCCAGGGCCTGCGCTTTATCCACTGTGCTACCTAGCTGCTTCTTGTTCCTACTCTGATGTCTCTTAACCCATGAATCTCCCTCTTTTCAGTCTCCTAAGACTTACCTTTTCTCCCAACTCCACCTGGGACATGAACTGCCGAAAGTCATTGATACACAGAGTTGCAGTGTCTGAGACTATGCAGAGAGAGAGCACCCACACAACCATGTCAGTGCATAGGAAAATCACTAGTTGCTCCATCCCAGTTACTGTTCTAGATATAGAGACTATGGAAAAATAACTCTATAATATAACCATTTAGCTGTTCAGCCATCAAGAAAACTTCTCTCACAAGTCTAATGATTCTAGAGGGAAATGATAGCTTTCTCTTTAAAAGAAGATTGTTTTTCAAAGCCAAAAGACAATTCTAACAGAGCCATAGTTCCCAAACATAACATTTTTGTCTTGTTGTAATTCAATTGAACAAACATTTATTAAACAACTTAGAAATATCTGTAACACACACCCACACACACACACACACACACACACACACACACACACACAAGGGTCCAGAGCCTAAATAACAAATTTGTAAGATTCTAGAGAAATTTTTCCTACTTTCCATACAAGAAAGTCTGTGTCTTAGGACCTTATAAGAAAATAGCATCTCTCTCAAGATCTGTGAAACAAGGATAATTGCTTATAAGACTCTACCCGGTCATAAAGTTCTTTGGTTTTAAGTTATTTGTTTTGTTTTGCTAAAATGGCAAATTGGCTTTCATATAATAAACCCCAGACATTTCAAAGGCCTTGGGAGTACAAAGCTCCCATTTACATTCTCCGGAAAAAGTGTACATAGAGATTAGCATCACCCTTCTTGTCTAGGTATCTGTGGGAGTATGGAGATTTCAAATTTCTAGCTTTAAACTGGAGTGTCATAGAATATATACTCTTTCCAGCCACCTCTAGAGGGCCCCAAGTTCATTGAACCAGAAGGAGGGTGGGGATTCTGGGGAAAAACAGGGTCACACACACAATGTGTTTTTATAAGTTTGAGGTTTCAATAAATTAGCTTTATTCTGCTTGAGTTCAAAGGACAGAATTGGAATTAATGGTTAACACTGGTAGAGATGGAGAATTCATTTCCATGCAGAAACATTTCCAAATTTCTTGAACTTGCCAAAAGTAGAATATATATTCATTCTCAGGGGGTAATGAGTCTTTCTGTTACTAACAGCTTCACAGCAGATGCTGGATGATCAATTGTCAAAAGGTTATGGAAGGGATTTATTCCTATTTGGGGTTAGATTAGATGACCTCTGGGAGTCAGTCATTCTCTGATATCTGGCCCAGCAGACCATGAAGAAAAAGTCATTATACCCCAAAGTTCTTATTGTATCCTCCACACAAATTCAGTGACTTTGCAAGTGGGGTGTCCTTCACACTAAGGAGAAGAAATTAAATATTTGGAAAGCGTTCACAGGGAAATATGGAACTTTTTAGCATCGTACTTTTAGGACATTCTTTACCAAAGATAATAATACTAATAATGTAACATATCAAATAACATTATAAAATCCATGCCTATTGATTTACTTACTGAAAACAAGTCAGGGATTTCATTAGATGCTAGTGAACCAGCATCCAACCTCACAAAGCATGCTATCAATTCCTGATGGAAATTTCTTATTTTACAGCTTGCCTAAAAAAGGACACCAGGCTCTTGCAAAGGCAATCTTTCCCTCCTAGTAATGGTTTCTCAGGGAACTCTACTACAAGAATTGTTAGCCACTGGCCCCATGAAACTGATTCTGTGGTCCCAGATTCTGGTGCTTACATATTTACCAGTGTTCATCTTTATTTCCTCCATTCAAGTACATAATTGGTCCAATGAATGAATAAATAAGTGAATGAATTAGCTATATGCAACTTGAAGATAGCAGTCTCAATTTTGTTAGCTTTTCAGATTACATAGCACTGAATTTTGTGGTGTTCCACGTTAATGGTACCTCTAATGACATCTACCAATTTGTAAAGCTTCTACTACGTGCCCAGCAATGTTTTAAGCAATTTCTAAATATCATTTCTTTTGATTCTTACAACAACTCTAAAAGTAGGTGCTATTATTATCCCTATTTTACAGATAAAAAATCTGAAGCCAACAGTCCAAGGTCCTAGTTAGTAAGTGGCAGTGGTTAGATTTGAATTCAATTCTTCCTGACTCCAAACCCAGAATTTTATCTACTTCACTAGTCAGTTACCTAGATATAACTGGATATTAATTGATTTGGGCATGCAAAAATATAAAAGAATTTTCACCAAAATATCGCTTTAAACAAGTTATTTAATGTTATATCAGCTATAGTTTAATAGTTTAAAGGAAAGTTTAAAGGAAAGGCAAAAAAATTTACACTGTATACTTACTCAATAAAGTGATTTTTAAAATATCAGTGATATGATGTGCTCTCTATCTCTGTCTCTGTCTCTCTGTCTTTGTCTCTTTCTTTCTATCTTTTTCTCTCTATCTCTCTCTGTCCCTTTCTCTTTGTGATTCTGTCTGTTTCTGTTTCTCCCTCTGTGTCTCTCTGTCATTTTTTTCTCTCTCTTTTTCTTATTTTCCTCTCCTCCTCCTCCTCCTCCTCCTCCTCCTCCTCCTCCTCCTCCTCCTCCTCCTCCTCCTCCTCCTCCTCCTCCTCCTCCTCCTCCTTCCTCCTCCTCCTCCTCCTCCTCTTCTTCTTCTTCTTCTTCTTCTTCTTCTTCTTCTTCTTCTTCTTCTTCTTCTTCTTCTTCTTCTTCTTCTTCTTCTTCTTCTTCTTCTTCTTCTTCTTCTTCTTCTTCTTCCTTCTCCTTCCTTCTCCTTCTTCTTCTTCTTCTTCTTCTTCTTCTTCTTCTTCTTCTTCTTCTTCTTCTTCTTCTTCTTCTTCTTCTTCTTCTTCTTCTTCTTCTTCTTCTTCTTCTTCTTCTTCTTCTTCTTCTTCTTCTTCTTCTTCTCTCTCTATCTCTGTTTTTCTCTGTTTCTGTTTGTCTCTTTCCCTCTCTGTCTTTATTATTATTACCATTATTGTTGTTATCTCAGTCAGTCAGTAAACATTGAAGTACTTTGTGTACCAGGTACTGTGGGTCACTGAGCAATGATGATGATGCTCATTGTGAGGGTTCTTGGTAATTTATAACTCCTACAATTTCAAACAATGTAGTGCATAACAACAAAGGAAAAAAAAACTTTTTTTTAAAAAAAAGGGTAATAAGGCTCCTTATTAGGAGGTGACAAGAAGGATAGAGTGCTGGGCATGGGATGAGAAAGACCTGTGTTCAAATCCAGCCTCAGGTACTCACTAGCAATATGATCCTAGGGAAGTCATTTAGCCTCTATTTGCCTCAATTTCCTTATCTGTAAAATGATGATAACATCATATAGTGATGATCTAATGAGAGTAGTAAAGTATCTGTAAAGCACAGTGCCTGACACAGAGTAACCACTATATATATATGATGCTCTCTCTCTCTCTCTCTCTCTCTCTCTCTCTCTCTCTCTCTCTCTCTCTCTCTCTCTCTCTGTCTCTTTCTTTCTATCTCTTTCTCTATCTCTCTCTCTGTGTCCCTTTCTCTTTGTGTCTCTGTATGTTTCTGTTTCTCTTTCTCTCTATCATTAGTAGCTATTAGTATTATTTAAAATTATTATTCCTAATATCGGCTCATGAGTCCTTTAACTGAAGACGACCTCTATGAGAGGAAACTTACATTCCACTTTTAAATACTCTTATTCCTATGTACCCCTGTATTTTTTTCCTTTAGTTTTTTTTCTTTTTTATTATGGACTTCTTAATTATCAACAAAATCAAAAACATTTCAGCATAGTAAGAATAAAAAAAGATTGAAATCATAGAATTTTTCTCTGATGTACAGCTTACTTGTTTAAAAGAATAGATTAAATTTAACAATGTTGCAGCAAAATTGCCCTATTTGTGTCCCCTTCTGAGTTTTTTCCTGCATGTTTTTTAATATTTTATTGATTATTTTTCTTTTATTCATGTATCTTTGTCACCACTTACTCATTGCCCCTTCCAAAATGAGATCCTTATCTTACAACCAATAAGTGGAATAAACAAAACTCTTTGACCACTAAAACCCTTGTTTTATTCTGCATTTCTAGTCCCTCATCTATATACCAAGAGGTTAGAGATGCATTTCCTCATCACCCTTCTGTATCTCTGCTTGATAACCTGTAGAACAGTGTGGTGATTTATTTTTTGAAGTTACTTTCCTTGACCTTATTATCCTCATATAAATTGTTCTAGTTCTGCTCATTTCACTCTACCTCAGTTCATATGAATCATTCCAAATTTTTCTGAACTCTTTACATGCGTTGCTTCTTATTGCAGGATAATATTCCATTACCAATCTATAAAACACTATTTGTTGAACAATTCCCCAGGTAAGGATCACTTTCTAACTTCCTCATTATAATATAGGGTGTTGCTATGAATATTTTAGCATATATGGGTCCATTTTCCCTATCTGTGGCTTCTTTGTTTATATATATATATATATATATATATATATATATATATATATATATATATATATATATATATATATATATATATATATATATTTATATGCAGAGTAAACCATCCTGGCACACACTAGGTATTTAATAAATACTTTTTTTCAAACCAATTTGTTCACAATAGTATTACTGTATGAAAAACTACATGTAGTTGAGTGACTTTGAAGAATAATTCCAAATTGTTTTCCAGAATGATCAAACCAGTTTAAAGATCTACATAAGAGTGCCTGTCCTCCACAGATCCTCCAACAATTGCCATTTTCATCTTTGTCATCTTTGCCAATCTGATGCCTCGTACAATCTCCACCCTTTGATTATAATTCTATCTACTAGAGTCATGCAGAATAAATTAGCTGATTCTGTGTGGCTGACAGCTACAGAATAATAATGCCAGTGATAGCTTTCCATGCTCACAAATTACTGTTGCTACCTAGTCAGCTATCAGTGGTAACAACAGCTAATGTGCAGTCACTTTGGAACAAAGAGAAATTTAGAAATCAGTGGAACATCCAAATACAATGAAAGGACTATGACTTGTGAAAGCCTTCAATCTTTTCCAGGACTCTTTTCCTAACATACTTTGAATGCTGCTATATTAGGCCAGAGGGTAAGTATTACAATCTGCATCTGGCAGTGTGTGTGTGTGTGTGTGTGTGTGTGTGTGTGTGTGTGTATCTATGTGACACAAAGACAGAAATAGAGTTTTCTCCTATTGTTATGGGCTTCTCTCCTTTTTTTGGAGAGCATGAATACCCTATTTTCTGGGTTGGAGCTGGTGAAAGGTGAGAAAGCTCCAGTCTTTACTAACCTCTTTTGAGTCTCCCTTCAAGGACTCATCAAGCTTTTTATCTTCTCACGGATTCTACGAGTATCAAGGCACTTCGAATACTTCTGTCTTTCTGCTTCAAAAGGAAAGATGGAAGAAGAAAGGACTCTGGGAAGATGTAGGAGGAAGTGGAAGTTTCCATCATGTCCCTATCCCCAGAGTGCTCCACTAGATACTTCAGAGATTTTCCCATGAATGAGATTTAGGACTCTCTCTCTCTCTGTCTCTCTCTCTCTCTGTCTCTCTCTCTGTCTCTGTCTCTCTCTCTCTCTCTCTCTCTCTCTCTCTCTCTCTCTCTGTCTCTCTGTCTTTCTCTAGCTCTCTGTCTCTGTCTCTCTTTGTGTGTGTCTCTCTCTGTTTCTCTCCTTCTCTCTTTCCTTTCCTCTCTCTGTCTCTCTGTCTCTGTCTCTCTCTGTCTCTGTCTGTCTCTCTGTCTCTCTGTGTGTCTCTGTCTCTGTCCATCTCTCTGTCTCTGTGTCTCTGTCTCTGTCTCTCTTTCTCTCTCTCTCTCTCTCTCTCTCTCTCTCTCTCTCTCTCTCTCTCTCTCTTGAATTGAGTTATCTCACTCCCAATGGGAAAGATCGTTCTGTATCACATAGGATATGTTCTCTTCTGTGTATCTTCTATATTATCTATGTTGCTGTGCTTTGGACAGCTAGATGGCAGCTAGACAGAGTTTTCAGCTGGTAGCCAGGAAGATTCATATAGCTGAATTCAAATCTGGCCTCAGACACTAGCTGTATGACCCCTGGCAAGTCACTTAACCTTATTTATCTCGGTTTCCTCATTTGTAGTTGGAGACAGAAATGGCAAACCATTCCAGCATCTCTGCCAAGAAAACCCCAAATGGGGTCATGGAGAATTGGACACAAATAATTGACATCAACAAAGTTATTATGCCAGCCATTTATGTTGACCCAGACCTTTTCACAAAGGTCCTTTAAACAACCCAGTAACATCCTTCCTGTCATGTGTATTTTTTAATTGTGTCATAGTTCATGAAAAGAGGTTTGTTGTCACAGGGAACATCTTTAGGAGATAAGGAAATGGAATCAAATGGACTTTTTTTGGACCAGACCTCTGATTTCATTGGTATGGAAAGCTGTCAGTGAGGAAATTTCCTGATCTCCTTTACAATTTACATTCTTAGACAGTTATTGCAGGGCACAGAGAGGTTAAATCACTTGTCAGGGTCTCTGGCCCCAGCAACCAGTTTAAGAGACAGATCTTCAATCTAAGTCTCTCTAATTCCTACAGCCCGGTTCTTTACCCACTATTCCCAGCTGTTCCTCAACTAAGTCACTATATAAAGACAAATATATTCAGGCCCATAAAACTGCATTAAAGAACACGCATTATATATAAGGGGATATCTAGGCAATGCAAATAAAAAGATATTTCAATTTAAAAAACTTTTAAAAGCACAGAATAATAGAAGCAAGGATTTTACATTCCACTTTCTTCTGTTATCCTTATATCTACGGTCTTTGTAAAAACTCAGTCTTCTCAGGTGAAGAACTTACAGGTCATGAGATGCAAATGCTTGAGATAGAAAGTTCAGTAGCCCCTGGAGTAAATTCAGTGGGTACAAGTGATTAAGGACAATAATAATAATTAATCATAATAATAATAGCTAGCATTTATAAAGCACTTATAAATTATTTAATCTTCACAACATAACTTTGAGGTTTTATCCCTATTTTACAGTTGAAGAAACTGAGTCAGATAGAAGTTAAGTGGTCATATAGGGTCACATATCTCCTAAGTTCCTCAGGCTGGGTTTTAACACAGATGTATCTGATTGCAAACTCAGAGTTCCATCCACTGCACTTCTAAGCCAATAAGGAGTCTGATCATACAATTCTACTGCAATGCCAACATTAGGGAAAGGACCACAGGCCACGGGAGAAAACAAGGGTGAAACAAGGCAGAGGAAACTTGAATTTCTTTCTTCCCTGATCCTATGTAAATCTGTTCTGAAAAGCCCAGATTAAAATTATGAATTTTACTCTGTACCCTAACATTTTCTAGCTATCTGACACTTAGCAAGTCACTTAATATCTCTAAAGTCTGGTTTACTATTTATACCCTGAGGTTGATATTACCTTCTCTGCTTTACCAAGAGCATAGATTAAAAATGATAATAATTTTTAGCATTTTTAGTTACCTACTATGTGCCAGGCATTGTGCAAAGCACTTTACACATATAATCTCATTTGATCTTCTCCATAACCCTTCAAGATAATCATTATTTCCATTTAACAATTGAGGAGACTGAGGCAATCAGGTTGGCTGACTTGCCCAGGGTCACAGAAGTAGTGTCAGAGGCTGGACACAAACTCAGAGCTTCTTGACTCCCAGGCTGAACTCACTGTACCACACCGTACTGAAAGGGACCTTAGAAGTCATGTAGTCAAGTCAAGTCATGTATGTAACAGAGAAGAAGTGAATTGGCTTACCCAATGTCCCAGTGAGTATCAAAAATGTATTCATAGTAATAGGCTCACTCTTGTAGGTCTTTATGGATTACAGAGCACTTGATATATGTCATTTCAGTTGATCCTCATCATAACTTCCAGGAGGGAGGCAGTGGAGGTGTTATCAACCCCATTTCTTAGATGAAAAACCTTAGGAACATAGATTTAGAGCCAGAACAGGTCTTAGGAGCCATCTATTCCAGTCTCCTCAATTCAGATAACTTATCTAGGTCACATAGCAAATACCAGGGTTAGTAGTTGAACCCTGGATCTCTAGTTCCAAATCTAGCACAAGGTACTGATTTCCATAAGGATGAATTATGTTTTGCCAAAGTGAAGTGATCACTCACAGTCACACAAAGTTGGGGAAGAAATAGAATAGAGGTCTCCTAGTTTTCTGGGTCTTTACCTCTTCTGTCAGAATCCTACATCCAAGGCATGGAGAGGATGGGAGTGGTTAAAGGATCATAGGATTCTTAATACAGAACTATTTCAAAAGAAACATCTGCACGGAGATCTCAGTTCTGTTCACTTTCATGTACACCTATAAATGTTTGCTGTGTGTTAGTGCTCTGAACTAGGAACTGGAGCTACAGAGATAAAGAATGACAGAGACCATGCCCATAAAGGAATTAATAGTCAAGTAAGTGATGTAGTAGGTGGTGGAGTGGATAGAGGGCTTGACCTAAAGTTATGAAGTCAGTCCTTTTTTGTTTGTTTGTTTGTTTTTCAGTTATGTCCAGCTCTTCATGATCCCCTTTGGGGTTTTCTTGGCAAAGGTAATGGAATGGTTTGCTATTTCCTTCTCCAGCTCCTTTTTTACAGATGAGGGAACTGAGGCAAACAGGGCTGAATGACTTGTCCAGAATCACACAGCTAATAATTGGTGGCCATTGTTCTTCATTCTTGAAGAAGATCAAAATAACATCACTTGGTTAGAGTCAAGTCACAAAGTGTCTAATCACGGCTTATTAAACCAATACAATCTAGGAGTGTTATTCCACAGGTAAGGCACACATAGTCCACATAAACAACTGGAGTGGAGATGTCTCTCAATTTGTCCATCCCTCGTTTTGCAATTCTGCATTGCTCACAGAGCACAGGATCTTCAATGCAGGCTCTCGTCTCCATGTCTTAAAATCGATTCCAAAGTTCATCAAAGAAACTTGAGAGTATTCTTGTATTGCATCTTCTGACCTCCACATGAATAATTGTTTGTGTGAATTGTCCATAAAATAATCTTTTAAACAAAAGTACATTTTGGTGTTCAAATGACATGGCCAGCCCAAAAGGGTGGAACTTTATGCAATAACATTTTAATACTTGGTAATTTGTCTGGAGAAAGGAACTCACTATCCTGTACCCTATCTTGCCTTATCCTAAGACTCTTCCTAGTCAATTCAAATGGAAGGGATTCAAGTTTCTTGGCGTGGCAATCGTTGTGTTCAGGTTTCACAGGCACACAATAATAAAGTCAGCACAATGTCTCTGGAGACTTTCAGTTTGGTTGGCAGTCAAATACCACTTCTCTCCCACACTTTCTTTTGAAGCCTCCCAAATACTGAGTTAACTCTGACGCTGCATGCACCAACCTCATCATCCATCATTATACATCCCTGGAAAGTACATTGCCAAGGTAAATAAACTTCTCCACAACATTCAGTATTTTTCCATTTGCTGTAACTAATGGTCCCATGTATGGATGATGGGATGCTAACTGGAACAGAACCTGTGTTTTTTTAATATTAATCATTAGGCCAAAATTAACAGAAGCAGCAGATAATTAATCCATTTTTTGTTGCATCTCAACTTCAGGGGCTGCATTAAATGCATCTGTGAACAAAAAATCATGTATAAACTTTTCTTCACTTTAGTCTTGGCTTGCAGCCCTTTCAAGTTAAATAATTTACTGACATTAGAGTATGTTGCATGTGGGGAACTGGGAACTTAAGCTGGGCCTTGATCATCAATGATTCCCAAGACAAACCAGGAGAATTTGGCAAAGGAGATGAAAATGACTTGATCCCAAAGAGTGAGTGAGAACATTGTGAGCAAATCAAAGTGAATAAGCAACATCAGTCGAGGAAGGAACCTAGCCTCTACTTGACTGCTTGTCTTCTAATTAAAAAAATCATAAGATTTAGAACTGGAAAGAGATTTTAAAGATCATTTAATCTAACTTTCATTGTGGATAAGGAAATAGAGGATGGTTATCATCACACAGTTAGGAACTGTCAAAGCCAAGATTCAAATGCAGTGTCCATTTTATTTTTTTTTTCCACTACAAAATGGAAAGGGTGGTAATAATGGGACTGGAGGCAGAGTGGAGTTTTAATAGCCAGCTAAATGTTTGAACAAACAAGTGGAAACCAAAGCAGGAAGCAGGGGTAGGCAGAAGGCTCAGTCAGATACCTGCAGCAGTGGGACTTGGGAGGAGAAGAGGGAAAGGAATCCTCATCCAAAGTCACCATCAGAGATGCCCCAGTGGAGGCATTGAGTAGGAAGTGAATCTTGGAAACCTTAGAGGTTTCAAGGAAAGATTTGTATGGAGGTACAAAGAGAATGTTGGGAATGCTATTTCTACCTAAGTCAAGCTTATAGAGTATGAATATAGTGAAGGGCAAAATTGTGAGAAAGGAAATAAGTTTGATAGGAGTTACCGGGAGAGATCATTGAGGATTTGAAGAAGTCTAAGAAGCTTTCACTAAAGAAGGACTTGAGTAAAGTGGTGAGGGAGGAGAATATTTCAATTTGGAATGAAAAGAATGAAAGGAAATGAGAGGAACAACATGGGCTTGTGGGATAGTGGGGGACCAACCTGATTTGAGCAAGAGAGTTTGCTGGGGAAATAATGGGAAATACAGTTAAGAGGAGAGGTACTCACAGAGGGCATTAGTGACCTAGCCCAGAATACAGGAAACACTGGTTACAAGTCCTACCCCTGACACTTACTGGATAGGTGACCTTGTGTGAGCCACTTAAACACCCTGTCCTAGGCAATTCTTCAAGATCTTAATTTATTTTTTTTACCTTAATCAAAAATATTTTATTGTTTTTTTAATAGCTTTTTATTGACAGTACATATGCATGGGTAATTTTTTTTACAACATTATCCCTTGTACTCCCTTCTGTTCTGACTTTTCCCTTCCCTCCCTCCACCCCCTCCCTAGATGGCAGTCATTCCCATACATGCTAAATGTGTTA